>NW_028123502.1:0-421897 GCF_965194805.1 Balaenoptera borealis | reverse complement strand
GTTTCACGGGTTTTTAAAAGTGATTGATTTTAATAAAGAGGTTTAGCTGCTTTTCACTGCTGTGTTTATGCCGCTTTACACCCACTTGACTCACTTACAGAGAGATATCAATATATAGGTTTAAGATTCTTACTAGTCAGATATATTCTTGGGCGGTGAATAAGGGGTGTTGAGTCCAGTTCACTGAGCAAGGTGTAGGTCGTGTCTATTACATATTGGGTTAATGGAACGGTATCTGAGCTAATTTGAAACCCTTGTTTTATGCATCACCCGACCTCACCTTTCCCGTTAAGCAGCCATAGTGTGTTTTCTAAACGTGTGACTCTGTTCTGTTTTGTAATTCAGTTCAAGGGTCGCGGTTTTTACATTCCTTCTATAAGTGATATCTTATGATAAGGGTCTTTTTCTGTGTGACTTATTTCACTTAGAATCGTCGTACCTAAATCCACTCATCATGCTGCTACTAGCCTTATGACGTTGATTTCATGGCTGAGTGATATTCCATTGTACATAAGGACCACAACTTCTTTATCCATTTTTCTCTTTCCTGGGATATTTAAGGTGTAACGAAGTGGAGGTTCTTGTCAACAGAGCAGCCCTAAACTTTGGGGTGCCTGTGCCTTGCTGATTTTTAGTTTTCCCAATTTATACGCCCGTGAGTGGAAGTGCCCTATGCTGTCTAAGCTGAGTGTTTTCGATGTTTCAGGACACACCGTACACTTCTGCAGAGTGGCTGTTGGCAATTTACATCCCGCCCATCAGCGTAGCAAGGCTCCCGTTTCTCCATGGCCTGTCCTGCATTTCTGGTTTTGACACTTTATTCAGCATGGCCCTTTTGACCGATGGGAAGCGAGACTTCTTTGTAGCGCTGATTTGCCTTTCCAGGTTGCTTGGTTGGCCAAAAAGGGCGTATGCGTTTTTTCCTGAATATATTCAGGAAAAAACGCATACGCCCTTTTTGGCCAAGGGCATCATTGTCGAGGTTTTGCCGCTTTTCCCGTGCTTTAAAGGCGATTCGAATCTACCTCCTGAAATCTGTTTCCTGCAATTCTGCCTTGCTTTCAAATCCTCTTTGTTGTCTTCCGTCAATATATTTGTGGACGAGAGTTATCATTTATAACTCTGCAGGTTTGTGAATTGCAGTGCCCCTGAGCTCCATTTTTCAACTCGCTTTCTTGGGAGCTGGCCGCAAAAGCGCAGGATTGCTTCAGGCCCTATTCTGGTCCCGGGTGGCAGGCTGAGGCTGTGGTTAATTCTTCTTCCTGATGGGAAAATAGAGTGACCTGTGCCTGTCCCAACACCTAGAGCTAGTGTCTCATTGGTTCCCCCTCTTCCCGTTCATCCTCAGGACAAATTGCAACCTGTACGGAACAGGAGGTTAAAGGTGCTGATTCTCCAAGGAGGGAGATTGCTAGTAAAGCGGCTGGAATGGCGAACCCGAGCACAAGGAGATGAGAAATGAGGTGCGTGTTAGAAACCTTTCCCGATCACACGGTGTACCATCTTCTGGGATTCTCATGCATGTTTTCGATGTAGGAAGATGCCCTTGAACCTGGAGATTTGGGACCCATGGGATGGGTACCACGCAGTATTACTCTAAAGGGTCTGCGTTTGCTCACCCAACCTCACCAAACCTCTCAGCCCCAAGAGTGTCCACCCTTATGCCTCAATCAGCTGTGGGTCTAGATATGGTCAATCCAGGTGGCATCACAGCCCTTGAACGAATTTTGTAAGAATTTCTCTCTCTTTCACTGTCTTTGTTTCACGGGTTTTTAAAAGTAATTGATTTTTATAAAGGGGTTTAGCTGTTTTATACTGCTGTGTTTATGCCGCTTTACACCCACTTGACTCACATACAGAGAGATATCAATACATAGGTTTTAAGATTCTTACTAGTCAGATATATTCTTGGGCGGTGAATAGGGGGTTTTGAGTCCAGATCACTGAGCAAGGAGTAGGTCTTGTCTATTACATATTGGGTTTATGGAACGGTCTCTGAGCTAATTTGAAACCCTTGTTTTATGCATCACCCCACCTCACCTTTCCCGTTAAGCAGCCATAGTGTGTTTTCTAAACGTGTGACTCTGTTCTGTTTTGTAATTCAGTTCAAGGGTAGCGGTTTTACATTCCCTCTATAAGTGATATTTTATGATAAGTGTCGTTTTCTGTGTGGCTTATTTCTCTTAGAATCGTCGTACCTAAATCCACTCATCATGCTGCTACTAGCCTTATGACGTTGATTTCATGGCTGAGTGATATTCCATTGTACAAAAGGACCACAACTTCTTTATCCATTTTTCTCTTTCCTGGGATATTTAAGGTGTAACGAAGTGGAGGTTCTTGTCAACAGAGCAGCCCTAAACTTTGGGGTGCCTGTGTCTTGCTGATTTTTAGTTTTCCCAATTTATACACCCATGAGTGGAAGTGCCCTATGCTCTCTAAGCTGAGTTTTTTCGATGTTTCCGGACACACCGTACACTTCTGCAGAGTGGCTGTTGGCAATTTACATCCCGCCCATCAGCGTAGCAAGGCTCCCGTTTCTCCATGGCCTGTCCTGCATTTCTGGTTTTGACACTTTATTCAGCATGGCCCTTTTGACCGATGGGAAGCGAGACTTCTTTGTAGCGCTGATTGGCCTTTCCAGGTTGCATGGTTGGCCAAAAAGGGCGTATACGTTTTTTCCTGAATATATTCAGGAAAAAACGCATACGCCCTTTTTGGCCAAGGGCATCATTGTTGAGGTTTTGCCGCTTTTCCCGTGCTTTAAAGGCGATTCGAATCTACCTCCTGAAATCTGTTTCCTGCAATTCTGCCTTGCTTTCAAATCCTCTTCGTTGTCTTCCGTCAATATATTGGTTGACGACAGTTATCATTTACAACTCTGCATGTTTGTGAATTGCAGTGCCCCTGAGCTCCATTTTTCAACTCGCTTTCTTGGGAGCTGGCCGCAAAAGCGCAGGATTGCCTCAGGCCCTATTCTGGTCCCGGGCGGGAGGCTGAGCCTGTGGTTAATTCTTCTTCCTGATGGGAAAATAGAGTGACCTGTGCCTGTCCCAACACCTAGAGCTAGTGTCTCATTGGTTCCCCCTCTTCCCGTTCATCCTCAGGACAAATTGCAACCTGTACGGAACAGGAGGTTAAAGGTGCTGATACTCCAAGGAGGGAGATTTCTAGTAAAGCGGCTGGAATGGCGAACCCGAGCACAAGGAGATGAGAAATGAGGTGCGTTTTAGAAACCTTTCCCGATCACACGGTGTACCATCTTCTGGGATTCTCATGCATGTTTACGATGTAGGAAGATGCCCTTGAACCTGGAGATTTGGGACCCATGGGATGGGTACCACGCAGTATTACTCTAAAGGGTCTGCGTTTGCTCACCCAACCTCACCAAACCTCTCAGCCCCAAGAGTGTCCACCCTTATGCCTCAATCAGCTGTGGGTCTAGATATGGTCAGTCCAGGTGGCATCACAGCCCTTGAACGAATTTTGTAAGTATTTCTCTCTCTTTCACTGTCTTTGTTTCATGGGTTTTTAAAAGTAATTGATTTTTATAAAGGGGTTTAGCTGTTTTTTACTGCTGTGTTTATGCCGCTTTACACCCACTTGACTCACATACAGAGAGATATCAATACATAGGTTTTAAGATTCTTACTAGTCAGATATATTCTTGGGCGGTGAATAGGGGGTTTTGATTCCAGATCACTGAGCAAGGAGTAGGTCTTGTCTATTACATATTGGGTTTATGGAACGGTCTCTGAGCTAATTTGAAACCCTTGTTTTATGCATCACCCCACCTCACCTTTCCCGTTAAGCAGCCATAGTGTGTTTTCTAAACGTGTGACTCTGTTCTGTTTTGTAATTCAGTTCAAGGGTAGCGGTTTTTACATTCCCTCTATAAGTGATATCTTATGATAAGTGTCTTTTTCTGTGTGACTTATTTCACTTAGAATCGTGGTACCTAAATCCACTCATCATGCTGCTACTAGCCTTATGACGTTGATTTCATGGCTGAGTGATATTCCATTGTACATAAGGACCACAACTTCTTTATCCATTTTTCTCTTTCCTGGGATATTTAAGGTGTAACGAAGTGGAGGTTCTTGTCAACAGAGCAGCCCTAAACTTTGGGGTGCCTGTGTCTTGCTGATTTTTAGTTTTCCCAATTTATACGCCCATGAGTGGAAGTGCCCTATGCTCTCTAAGCTGAGTTTTTTCGATGTTTCAGGACACACCGTACACTTCTCCAGAGTGGCTGTTGGCATTTTACATCCCGCCCATCAGCGTAGCAAGGCTCCCGTTTCTCCATGGCCTGTCCTGCATTTCTGGTTTTGACACTGTATTCAGCATGGCCCTTTTGACCGATGGGAAGCGAGACTTTTTTGTAGCGCTGATTGGCCTTTCCAGGTTGCTTGGTTGGCCAAAAAGGGCGTATGCGTTTTTTCCTGAATATATTCAGGAAAAAACGCATACGCCCTTTTTGGCCAAGGGCATCATTGTCGAGGTTTTGCCGCTTTTCCCGTGCTTTAAAGGCGATTCGAATCTACCTCCTGAAATCTGTTTCCTGCAATTCTGCCTTGCTTTCAAATCCTCTTCGTTGTCTTCCGTCAAAATATTGGTGGACGACAGTTATCATTTACAACTCTGCATGTTTGTGAATTGCAGTGCCCCTGAGCTCCATTTTCCAACTCGCTTTCTTGGGAGCTGGCCGCAAAAGCGCAGGATTGCCTCAGGCCCTATTCTGGTCCTGGGCGGGAGGCTGAGCCTGTGGTTAATTCTTCTTCCTGATGGGAAAATAGAGTGACCTGTGCCTTTCCCAACACCTAGAGCTAGTGTCTCATTGGTTCCCCCTCTTCCTGTTCATCCTCAGGACAAATTGCAACCTGTACGGAACAGGAGGTTAAAGGTGCTGATTCTCCAAGGAGGGAGATTGCTAGTAAAGCGGCTGGAATGGCGAACCCGAGCACAAGGAGATGAGAAATGAGGTGCGTGTTAGAAACCTTTCCCGATCACACGGTGTACCATCTTCTGGGATTCTCATGCATGTTTACGATGTAGGAAGATGCCCTTGAACCTGGAGATTTGGGACCCATGGGATGGGTACCACGCAGTATTACTCTAAAGGGTCTGCGTTTGCTCACCCAACCTCACCAAACCTCTCAGCCCCAAGAGTGTCCACCCTTATGCCTCAATCAGCTGTGGGTCTAGATATGGTCAATCCAGGTGGCATCACAGCCCTTGAACGAATTTTGTAAGAATTTCTCTCTCTTTCACTGTCTTTGTTTCACGGGTTTTTAAAAGTAATTGATTTTTATAAAGGGGTTTAGCTGTTTTTTACTGCTGTGTTTATGCCGCTTTACACCCACTTGACTCACATACAGAGAGATATCAATACATAGGTTTTAAGATTCTTACTAGTCAGATATATTCTTGGGCGGTGAATAGGGGGTTTTGAGTCCAGATCACTGAGCAAGGAGTAGGTCTTGTCTATTACATATTGGGTTTATGGAACGGTCTCTGAGCTAATTTGAAATCCTTGTTTTATGCATCACCCCACCTCACCTTTCCCGTTAAGCAGCCATAGTGTGTTTTCTAAACCTGTGACTCTGTTCTGTTTTGTAATTCAGTTCAAGGGTAGCGGTTTTTACATTCCCTCTATAAGTGATATCTTATGATAAGTGTCTTTTTCTGTGTGACTTATTTCACTTAGAATCGTCGTACCTAAATCCACTCATCATGCTGCTACTAGCCTTATGACGTTGATTTCATGGCTGAGTGATATTCCATTGTACAAAAGGACCACAACTTCTTTATCCATTTTTCTCTTTCCTGGGATATTTAAGGTGTATCGAAGTGGAGGTTCTTGTCAACAGAGCAGCCCTAAACTTTGGGGTGCCTGTGCCTTGATGATTTTTAGTTTTCCCAATTTATACGCCCGTGAGTGGAAGTGCCCTATGCTGTCTAAGCTGAGTGTTTTCGATGTTTCAGGACACACCGTACACTTCTGCAGAGTGGCTGTTGGCAATTTACATCCCGCCCATCAGCGTAGCAAGGCTCCCGTTTCTCCATGGCCTGTCCTGCATTTCTGGTTTTGACACTTTATTCAGCATGGCCCTTTTGACCGATGGGAAGCGAGACTTCTTTGTAGCGCTGATTTGCCTTTCCAGGTTGCTTGGTTGCCCAAAAGGGGCGTATGCGTTTTTTCCTGAATATATTCAGGAAAAAACGCATACGCCCTTTTTGGCCAAGGGCATCATTGTCGAGGTTTTGCCGCTTTTCCCGTGCTTTAAAGGCGATTCGAATCTACCTCCTGAAATCTGTTTCCTGCAATTCTGCCTTGCTTTCAAATCCTCTTCGTTGTCTTCCGTCAATATATTTGTGGACGAGAGTTATCATTTATAACTCTGCAGGTTTGTGAATTGCAGTGCCCCTGAGCTCCATTTTTCAACTCGCTTTCTTGGGAGCTGGCCGCAAAAGCGCAGGATTGCTTCAGGCCCTATTCTGGTCCCGGGCGGCAGGCTGAGGCTGTGGTTAATTCTTCTTCCTGATGGGAAAATAGAGTGACCTGTGCCTGTCCCAACACCTAGAGCTAGTGTCTCATTGGTTCCCCCTCTTCCCGTTCATCCTCAGGACAAATTGCAACCTGTACGGAACAGGAGGTTAAAGGTGCTGATTCTCCAAGGAGGGAGATTGCTAGTAAAGCGGCTGGAATGGCGAACCCGAGCACAAGGAGATGAGAAATGAGGTGCGTGTTAGAAACCTTTCCCGATCACACGGTGTACCATCTTCTGGGATTCTCATGCATGTTTTCGATGTAGGAAGATGCCCTTGAACCTGGAGATTTGGGACCCATGGGATGGGTACCACGCAGTATTACTCTAAAGGGTCTGCGTTTGCTCACCCAACCTCACCAAACCTCTCAGCCCCAAGAGTGTCCACCCTTATGCCTCAATCAGCTGTGGGTCTAGATATGGTCAATCCAGGTGGCATCACAGCCCTTGAACGAATTTTGTAAGAATTTCTCTCTCTTTCACTGTCTTTGTTTCACGGGTTTTTAAAAGTAATTGATTTTTATAAAGGGGTTTAGCTGTTTTATACTGCTGTGTTTATGCCGCTTTACACCCACTTGACTCACATACAGAGAGATATCAATACATAGGTTTTAAGATTCTTACTAGTCAGATATATTCTTGGGCGGTGAATAGGGGGTTTTGAGTCCAGATCACTGAGCAAGGAGTAGGTCTTGTCTATTACATATTGGGTTTATGGAACGGTCTCTGAGCTAATTTGAAACCCTTGTTTTATGCATCACCCCACCTCACCTTTCCCGTTAAGCAGCCATAGTGTGTTTTCTAAACGTGTGACTCTGTTCTGTTTTGTAATTCAGTTCAAGGGTAGCGGTTTTTACATTCCCTCTATAAGTGATATCTTATGATAAGTGTCTTTTTCTGTGTGACTTATTTCACTTAGAATCGTCGTACCTAAATCCACTCATCATGCTGCTACTAGCCTTATGACGTTGATTTCATGGCTGAGTGATATTCCATTGTACATAAGGACCACAACTTCTTTATCCATTTTTCTCTTTCCTGGGATATTTAAGGTGTAACGAAGTGGAGGTTCTTGTCAACAGAGCAGCCCTAAACTTTGGGGTGCCTGTGTCTTGCTGATTTTTAGTTTTCCCAATTTATACGCCCATGAGTGGAAGTGCCCTATGCTCTCTAAGCTGAGTTTTTTCGATGTTTCAGGACACACCGTACACTTCTGCAGAGTGGCTGTTGGCAATTTACATCCCGCCCATCAGCGTAGCAAGGTTCCCGTTTCTCCATGGCCTGTCCTGCATTTCTGGTTTTGACACTTTATTCAGCATGGCCCTTTTGACCGATGGGAAGCGAGACTTTTTTGTAGCGCTGATTGGCTTTCCAGGTTGCTTGGTTGGCCAAAAAGGGCGTATGCGTTTTTTCCTGAATATATTCAGGAAAAAACGCATACGCACTTTTTGGCCAAGGGCATCATTGTCGAGGTTTTGCCGCTTTTCCCGTGCTTTAAAGGCGATTCGAATCTACCTCCTGAAATCTGTTTCCTGCAATTCTGCCTTGCTTTCAAATCCTCTTCGTTGTCTTCCGTCAAAATATTGGTGGACGACAGTTATCATTTACAACTCTGCATGTTTGTGAATTGCAGTGCCCCTGAGCTCCATTTTCCAACTCGCTTTCTTGGGAGCTGGCCGCAAAAGCGCAGGATTGCCTCAGGCCCTATTCTGGTCCTGGGCGGGAGGCTGAGCCTGTGGTTAATTCTTCTTCCTGATGGGAAAATAGAGTGACCTGTGCCTTTCCCAACACCTAGAGCTAGTGTCTCATTGGTTCCCCCTCTTCCTGTTCATCCTCAGGACAAATTGCAACCTGTACGGAACAGGAGGTTAAAGGTGCTGATTCTCCAAGGAGGGAGATTGCTAGTAAAGCGGCTGGAATGGCGAACCCGAGCACAAGGAGATGAGAAATGAGGTGCGTGTTAGAAACCTTTCCCGATCACACGGTGTACCATCTTCTGGGATTCTCATGCATGTTTACGATGTAGGAAGATGCCCTTGAACCTGGAGATTTGGGACCCATGGGATGGGTACCACGCAGTATTACTCTAAAGGGTCTGCGTTTGCTCACCCAACCTCACCAAACCTCTCAGCCCCAAGAGTGTCCACCCTTATGCCTCAATCAGCTGTGGGTCTAGATATGGTCAATCCAGGTGGCATCACAGCCCTTGAACGAATTTTGTAAGAATTTCTCTCTCTTTCACTGTCTTTGTTTCACGGGTTTTTAAAAGTAATTGATTTTTATAAAGGGGTTTAGCTGTTTTTCACTGCTGTGTTTATGCCGCTTTACACCCACTTGACTCACATACAGACAGATATCAATACATAGGTTTTAAGATTCTTACTAGTCAGATATATTCTTGGGCGGTGAATAGGGGGTTTTGAGTCCAGATCACTGAGCAAGGAGTAGGTCTTGTCTATTACATATTGGGTTTATGGAACGGTCTCTGAGCTAATTTGAAATCCTTGTTTTATGCATCACCCCACCTCACCTTTCCCGTTAAGCAGCCATAGTGTGTTTTCTAAACGTGTGACTCTGTTCTGTTTTGTAATTCAGTGCAAGGGTAGCGGTTTTTACATTCCCTCTATAAGTGATATCTTATGATAAGTGTCTTTTTCTGTGTGACTTATTTCACTTAGAATCGTCGTACCTAAATCCACTCATCATGCTGCTACTAGCCTTATGACGTTGATTTCATGGCTGAGTGATATTCCATTGTACATAAGGACCACAACTTCTTTATCCATTTTTCTCTTTCCTGGGATATTTAAGGTGTAACGAAGTGGAGGTTCTTGTCAACAGAGCAGCCCTAAACTTTGGGGTTCCTGTGCCTTGCTGATTTTTAGTTTTCCCAATTTATACGCCCATGAGTGGAAGTGCCCTATGCTGTCTAAGCTGAGTTTTTTCTATGTTTCAGGACACACCGTACACTTCTCCAGAGTGGCTGTTGGCAATTTACGTCACGCCCATCAGCGTAGCAAGTCTCCCGTTTCTCCATGGCCTTTCCTGCATTTCTGGTTTTGACACTTTATTCAGCATGGCCCTTTTGACCGATGGGAAGCGAGACTTCTTTGTAGCGCTGATTTGCCTTTCCAGGTTGCTTGGTTGGCCAAAAAGGGCGCATGCGTTTTTTCCTGAATATATTCAGGAAAAAACGCATGCGCCCTTTTTGGCCAAGGGCATCATTGTCGAGGTTTTGCCGCTTTTCCCGTGCTTTAAAGGCAATTCGAATCTACCTCCTGAAATCTGTTTCCTGCAATTCTGCCTTGCTTTCAAATCCTCTTCGTTGTCTTCCGTCAATATATTTGTGGACGAGAGTTATCATTTATAACTCTGCAGGTTTGTGAATTGCAGTGCCCCTGAGCTCCATTTTTCAACTCGCTTTCTTGGGAGCTGGCCGCAAAAGCGCAGGATTGCTTCAGGCCCTATTCTGGTCCCGGGCGGCAGGCTGAGCCTGTGGTTAATTCTTCTTCCTGATGGGAAAATAGAGCGACCTGTGCCTGTCCCAACACCTAGAGCTAGTGTCTCATTGGTTCCCCCTCTTCCCGTTCATCCTCAGGACAAATTGCAACCTGTACGGAACAGGAGGTTAAAGGTGCTGATTCTCCAAGGAGGGAGATTGCTAGTAAAGCGGCTGGAATGGCGAACCCGAGCACAAGGAGATGAGAAATGAGGTGCGTTTTAGAAACCTTTCCCGATCACACGGTGTACCATCCTCTGGGATTCTCCTGCATGTTTTCGATGTAGGAAGATGCCCTTGAACCTGGAGATTTGGGACCCATGGGATGGGTACCACGCAGTATTACTCTAAAGGGTCTGCGTTTGCTCACCCAACCTCACCAAACCTCTCAGCCCCAAGAGTGTCCACCCTTATGCCTCAATCAGCTGTGGGTCTAGATATGGTCAATCCAGGTGGCATCACAGCCCTTGAACGAATTTTGTAAGAATTTCTCTCTCTTTCACTGTCTTTGTTTCACGGGTTTTTAAAAGTGATTGATTTTTATAAAGGGGTTTAGCTGCTTTTCACTGCTGTGTTTATGCCGCTTTACACCCACTTGACTCACTTACAGAGAGATATCAATACATAGGTTTTAAGATTCTTACTAGTCAGATATATTCTTGGGCGGTGAATAGGGGGTTTTGAGTCCAGATCACTGAGCAAGGAGTAGGTCTTGTCTATTACATATTGGGTTTATGGAACGGTCTCTGAGCTAATTTGAAACCCTTGTTTTATGCATCACCCCACCTCACCTTTCCCGTTAACCAGCCATAGTGTGTTTTCTAAACGTGTGACTCTGTTCTGTTTTGTAATTCAGTGCAAGGGTAGCGGTTTTTACATTCCCTCTATAAGTGATATCTTATGATAAGTGTCTTTTTCTGTGTGACTTATTTCACTTAGAATCGTCGTACCTAAATCCACTCATCATGCTGCTACTAGCCTTATGACGTTGATTTCATGGCTGAGTGATATTCCATTGTACAAAAGGACCACAACTTCTTTATCCATTTTTCTCTTTCCTGGGATATTTAAGGTGTAACGAAGTGGAGGTTCTTGTCAACAGAGCAGCCCTAAACTTTGGGGTGCCTGTGCCTTGCTGATTTTTAGTTTTCCCAATTTATACGCCCGTGAGTGGAAGTGCCCTATGCTGTCTAAGCTGAGTGTTTTCGATGTTTCAGGACACACCGTACACTTCTGCAGAGTGGCTGTTGGCAATTTACATTACGCCCATCAGCGTAGCAAGGCTCCCGTTTCTCCATGGCCTGTCCTGCATTTCTGGTTTTGACACTTTATTCAGCATGGCCCTTTTGACCGATGGGAAGCGAGACTTCTTTGTAGCGCTGATTTGCCTTTCCAGGTTGCTTGGTTGGCCAAAAAGGGCGTATGCGTTTTTTCCTGAATATATTCAGGAAAAAACGCATACGCCCTTTTTGGCCAAGGGCATCATTGTCGAGGTTTTGCCACTTTTCCCGTGCTTTAAAGGCGATTCGAATCTACCCCTGAAATCTGTTTCCTGCAATTCTGCCTTGCTTTCAAATCCTCTTTGTTGTCTTCCGTCAATATATTTGTGGACGAGAGTTATCATTTATAACTCTGCAGGTTTGTGAATTGCAGTGCCCCTGAGCTCCATTTTTCAACTCGCTTTCTTGGGAGCTGGCCGCAAAAGCGCAGGATTGCTTCAGGCCCTATTCTGGTCCCGGGCGGCAGGCTGAGGCTGTGGTTAATTCTTCTTCCTGATGGGAAAATAGAGTGACCTTTGCCTGTCCCAACACCTAGAGCTAGTGTCTCATTGGTTCCCCCTCTTCCCGTTCATCCTCAGGACAAATTGCAACCTGTACGGAACAGGAGGTTAAAGGTGCTGATTCTCCAAGGAGGGAGATTGCTAGTAAAGCGGCTGGAATGGCGAACCCGAGCACAAGGAGATGAGAAATGAGGTGCGTTTTAGAAACCTTTCCCGATCACACGGTGTACCATCTTCTGGGATTCTCATGCATGTTTACGATGTAGGAAGATGCCCTTGAACCTGGAGATTTGGGACCCATGGGATGGGTACCACGCAGTATTACTCTAAAGGGTCTGCGTTTGCTCACCCAACCTCACCAAACCTCTCAGCCCCAAGAGTGTCCACCCTTATGCCTCAATCAGCTGTGGGTCTAGATATGGTCAATCCAGGTGGCATCACAGCCCTTGAACGAATTTTGTAAGAATTTCTCTCTCTTTCACTGTCTTTGTTTCACGGGTTTTTAAAAGTGATTGATTTTTATAAAGAGGTTTAGCTGCTTTTCACTGCTGTGTTTATGCCGCTTTACACCCACTTGACTCACTTACAGAGAGATATCAATATATAGGTTTAAGATTCTTACTAGTCAGATATATTCTTGGGCGGTGAATAAGGGGTGTTGAGTCCAGTTCACTGAGCAAGGTGTAGGTCGTGTCTATTACATATTGGGTTAATGGAACGGTATCTGAGCTAATTTGAAACCCTTGTTTTATGCATCACCCGACCTCACCTTTCCCGTTAAGCAGCCATAGTGTGTTTTCTAAACGTGTGACTCTGTTCTGTTTTGTAATTCAGTTCAAGGGTCGCGGTTTTTACATTCCTTCTATAAGTGATATCTTATGATAAGGGTCTTTTTCTGTGTGACTTATTTCACTTAGAATCGTCGTACCTAAATCCACTCATCATGCTGCTACTAGCCTTATGACGTTGATTTCATGGCTGAGTGATATTCCATTGTACATAAGGACCACAACTTCTTTATCCATTTTTCTCTTTCCTGGGATATTTAAGGTGTAACGAAGTGGAGGTTCTTGTCAACAGAGCAGCCCTAAACTTTGGGGTGCCTGTGCCTTGCTGATTTTTAGTTTTCCCAATTTATACACCCGTGAGTGGAAGTGCCCTATGCTGTCTAAGCTGAGTGTTTTCGATGTTTCAGGACACACCGTACACTTCTGCAGAGTGGCTGTTGGCAATTTACATCACGCCCATCAGCGTAGCAAGGCTCCCGTTTCTCCATGGCCTGTCCTGCATTTCTGGTTTTGACACTTTATTCAGCATGGCCCTTTTGACCGATGGGAAGCGAGACTTCTTTGTAGCGCTGATTTGCCTTTCCAGGTTGCTTGGTTGGCCAAAAAGGGCGTATGCGTTTTTTCCTGAATATATTCAGGAAAAAACGCATACGCCCTTTTTGGCCAAGGGCATCATTGTCGAGGTTTTGCCACTTTTCCCGTGCTTTAAAGGCGATTCGAATCTACCTCCTGAAATCTGTTTCCTGCAATTCTGCCTTGCTTTCAAATCCTCTTCGTTGTCTTCCGTCAATATATTGGTGGACGACAGTTATCATTTACAACTCTGCATGTTTGTGAATTGCAGTGCCCCTGAGCTCCATTTTCCAACTCGCTTTCTTGGGAGCTGGCCGCAAAAGCGCAGGATTGCCTCAGGCCCTATTCAGGTCCCGGGCGGCAGGCTGAGCCTGTGGTTAATTCTTCTTCCTGATGGGAAAATAGAGTGACCTGTGCCTGTCTCAACACCTAGAGCTAGTGTCTCATTGGTTCCCCCTCTTCCTGTTCATCCTCAGGACAAATTGCAACCTGTACGGAACAGGAGGTTAAAGGTGCTGATTCTCCAAGGAGGGAGATTGCTAGTAAAGCGGCTGGAATGGCGAACCCGAGCACAAGGAGATGAGAAATGAGGTGCGTTTTAGAAACCTTTCCCGATCACACGGTGTACCATCTTCTGGGATTCTCATGCATGTTTACGATGTAGGAAGATGCCCTTGAACCTGGAGATTTGGGACCCATGGGATGGGTACCACGCAGTATTACTCTAAAGGGTCTGCGTTTGCTCACCCAACCTCACCAAACCTCTCAGCCCCAAGAGTGTCCACCCTTATGCCTCAATCAGCTGTGAGTCTAGATATGGTCAATCCAGGTGGCATCACAGCCCTTGAACGAATTTTGTAAGAATTTCTCTCTCTTTCACTGTCTTTGTTTCATGGGTTTTTAATAGTAATTGATTTTTATAAAGGGGTTTAGCTGTTTTTTACTGCTGTGTTTATGCCGCTTTACACCCACTTGACTCACATACAGAGAGATATCAATACATAGGTTTTAAGATTCTTACTAGTCAGATATATTCTTGGGCGGTGAATAGGGGGTTTTGAGTCCAGATCACTGAGCAAGTAGTAGGTCTTGTCTATTACATATTGGGTTTATGGAACGGTCTCTGAGCTAATTTGAAACCCTTGTTTTATGCATCACCCCACCTCAACTTTCCCGTTAACCAGCCATAGTGTGTTTTCTAAACGTGTGACTCTGTTCTGTTTTGTAATTCAGTTCAAGGGTCGCGGTTTTTACATTCCCTCTATAAGTGATATCTTATGATAAGTGTCTTTTTCTGTGTGACTTATTTCACTTAGAATCATCGTACCTAAATCCCCTCATCATGCTGCTACTAGCCTTATGACGTTGATTTCATGGCTGAGTGATATTCCATTGTACATAAGGACCACAACTTCTTTATCCATTTTTCTCTTTCCTGGGATATTTAAGGTGTAACGAAGTGGAGGTTCTTGTCAACAGAGCAGCCCTAAACTTTGGGGTGCCTGTGCCTTGCTGATTTTTAGTTTTCCCAATTTATACGCCCGTGAGTGGAAGTGCCCTATGCTGTCTAAGCTGAGTGTTTTCGATGTTTCAGGACACACCGTACACTTCTGCAGAGTGGCTGTTGGCAATTTACATTACGCCCATCAGCGTAGCAAGGCTCCCGTTTCTCCATGGCCTGTCCTGCATTTCTGGTTTTGACACTTTATTCAGCATGGCCCTTTTGACCGATGGGAAGCGAGACTTCTTTGTAGCGCTGATTTGCCTTTCCAGGTTGCTTGGTTGGCCAAAAAGGGCGTATGCGTTTTTTCCTGAATATATTCAGGAGAAAACGCATACGCCCTTTTTGGCCAAGGGCATCATTGTCGAGGTTTTGCCACTTTTCCCGTGCTTTAAAGGCGATTCGAATCTACCTCCTGAAATCTGTTTCCTGCAATTCTGCCTTGCTTTCAAATCCTCTTTGTTGTCTTCCGTCAATATATTTGTGGACGAGAGTTATCATTTATAACTCTGCAGGTTTGTGAATTGCAGTGCCCCTGAGCTCCATTTTTCAACTCGCTTTCTTGGGAGCTGGCCGCAAAAGCGCAGGATTGCTTCAGGCCCTATTCTGGTCCCGGGCGGCAGGCTGAGGCTGTGGTTAATTCTTCTTCCTGATGGGAAAATAGAGTGACCTGTGCCTGTCCCAACACCTAGAGCTAGTGTCTCATTGGTTCCCCCTCTTCCCGTTCATCCTCAGGACAAATTGCAACCTGTATGGAACAGGAGGTTAAAGGTGCTGATTCTCCAAGGAGGGAGATTGCTAGTAAAGCGGCTGGAATGGCGAACCCGAGCACAAGGAGATGAGAAACGAGGTGCGTTTTAGAAACCTTTCCCGATCACATGGTGTACCATCTTCAGGGTTTCTCATGCATGTTTTCGATGTAGGAAGATGCCCTTGAACCTGGAGATTTGGGACCCATGGGATGGGTACCACGCAGTATTACTCTAAAGGGTCTGCGTTTGCTCACCCAACCTCACCAAACCTCTCAGCCCCAAGAGTGTCCTCCCTTATGTCTCAATCAGCTGTGGGTCTAGATATGGTCAATCCAGGTGGCATCACAGCCCTTGAACGAATTTTGTAAGAATTTCTCTCTCTTTCACTGTCTTTGTTTCATGGATTTTTAAAAGTTATTGATTTTTATAAAGGGGTTTAGCTGCTTTTCACTGCTGTGTTTATGCCACTTTACACCCACTTGACTCACTTACAGAGACATATCAATACATAGGTTTTAAGATTCTTACTAGTCAGATATATTCTTGGGCGGTGAATAGGGGGTGTTGAGTCCAGTTCACTGAGCAAGGAGTAGGTCGTGTCTATTACTTATTGGGTTTATGGAACGGTCTCTAAGCTAATTTAAAACCCTTCTTTTATGCATCACCGCACCTCACCTTTCCCGTTAAGCAGCCATAGTGTGTTTTGTAAACGTGTGACTCTGTTCTGTTTTGTAATTCAGTTCAAGGGTAGCGGTTTTTACATTCCCTCTATAAGTGATATCTTATGATAAGTGTCTTTTTCTGTGTGACTTATTTCACTTAGAATCGTCGTACCTAAATCCACTCATCATGCTGCTACTAGCCTTATGACGTTGATTTCATGGCTGAGTGATATTCCATTGTACATAAGGACCACAACTTCTTGATCCATTTTTCTCTTTCCTGGGATATTTAAGGTGTAACGAAGTGGAGGTTCTTGTCAACAGAGCAGCCCTAAACTTTGGGGTGCCTGTGCCTTGCTGATTTTTAGTTTTCCCAATTTATACGCCCGTGAGTGGAAGTGCCCTATGCTGTCTAAGCTGAGTGTTTTCGATGTTTCAGGACACACCGTACACTTCTGCAGAGTGGCTGTTGGCAATTTACATTACGCCCATCAGCGTAGCAAGGCTCCCGTTTCTCCATGGCCTGTCCTGCATTTCTGGTTTTGACACTTTATTCAGCATGGCCCTTTTGACCGATGGGAAGCGAGACTTCTTTGTAGCGCTGATTTGCCTTTCCAGGTTGCTTGGTTGGCCAAAAAGGGCGTATGCGTTTTTTCCTGAATATATTCAGGAAAAAACGCATACGCCCTTTTTGGCCAAGGGCATCATTGTCGAGGTTTTGCCACTTTTCCCGTGCTTTAAAGGCGATTCGAATCTACCTCCTGAAATCTGTTTCCTGCAATTCTGCCTTGCTTTCAAATCCTCTTTGTTGTCTTCCGTCAATATATTTGTGGACGAGAGTTATCATTTATAACTCTGCAGGTTTGTGAATTGCAGTGCCCCTGAGCTCCATTTTTCAACTCGCTTTCTTGGGAGCTGGCCGCAAAAGCGCAGGATTGCTTCAGGCCCTATTCTGGTCCCGGGCGGCAGGCTGAGGCTGTGGTGAATTCTTCTTCCTGATGGGAAAATAGAGTGACCTGTGCCTGTCCCAACACCTAGAGCTAGTGTCTCATTGGTTCCCCCTCTTTCCGTTCATCCTCAGGACAAATTGCAACCTGTATGGAACAGGAGGTTAAAGGTGCTGATTCTCCAAGGAGGGAGATTGCTAGTAAAGCGGCTGGAATGGCGAACCCGAGCACAAGGAGATGAGAAACGAGGTGCGTTTTAGAAACCTTTCCCGATCACACGGTGTACCATCTTCTGGGATTCTCATGCATGTTTTCGATGTAGGAAGATGCCCTTGAACCTGGAGATTTGGGACCCATGGGATGGGTACCACGCAGTATTACTCTAAAGGGTCTGCGTTTGCTCACCCAACCTCACCAAACCTCTCAGCCCCACGAGTGTCCTCCCTTATGTCTCAATCAGCTGTGGGTCTAGATATGGTCAATCCAGGTGGCATCACAGCCCTTGAACGAATTTTGTAAGAATTTCTCTCTCTTTCACTGTCTTTGTTTCATGGATTTTTAAAAGTTATTGATTTTTATAAAGGGGTTTAGCTGCTTTTCACTGCTGTGTTTATGCCACTTTACACCCACTTGACTCACTTACAGAGACATATCAATACATAGGTTTTAAGATTCTTACTAGTCAGATATATTCTTGGGCGGTGAATAGGGGGTGTTGAGTCCAGTTCACTGAGCAAGGAGTAGGTCGTGTCTATTACTTATTGGGTTTATGGAACGGTCTCTAAGCTAATTTAAAACCCTTCTTTTATGCATCACCGCACCTCACCTTTCCCGTTAAGCAGCCATAGTGTGTTTTCTAAACGTGTGACTCTGTTCTGTTCTGTAATTCAGTTCAAGGGTAGCGGTTTTTACATTCCCTCTATAAGTGATATCTTATGATAAGTGTCTTTTTCTGTGTGACTTATTTCACTTAGAATCGTCGTACCTAAATCCACTCATCATGCTGCTACTAGCCTTATGACGTTGATTTCATGGCTGAGTGATATTCCATTGTACATAAGGACCACAACTTCTTTATCCATTTTTCTCTTTCCTGGGATATTTAAGGTGTAACGAAGTGGAGGTTCTTGTCAACAGAGCAGCCCTAAACTTTGGGGTGCCTGTGTCTTGCTGATTTTTAGTTTTCCCAATTTATACGCCCATGAGTGGAAGTGCCCTATGCTCTGTAAGCTGAGTTTTTTCGATGTTTCAGGACACACCGTACACTTCTCCAGAGTGGCTGTTGGCAATTTACATCCCGCCCATCAGCGTAGCAAGGCTCCCGTTTCTCCATGGCCTGTCCTGCATTTCTGGTTTTGACACTTTATTCAGCATGGCCCTTTTGGCCGATGGGAAGCGAGACTTTTTTGTAGCGCTGATTGGCCTTTCCAGGTTGCTTGGTTGGCCAAAAAGGGCGTATGCGTTTTTTCCTGAATATATTCAGGAAAAAACGCATACGCCCTTTTTGGCCAAGGGCATCATTGTCGAGGTTTTGCCGCTTTTCCCGTGCTTTAAAGGCGATTCGAATCTACCTCCTGAAATCTGTTTCCTGCAATTCTGCCTTGCTTTCAAATCCTCTTCGTTGTCTTCCGTCAAAATATTGGTGGACGACAGTTATCATTTACAACTCTGCATGTTTGTGAATTGCAGTGCCCCTGAGCTCCATTTTCCAACTCGCTTTCTTGGGAGCTGGCCGCAAAAGCGCAGGATTGCCTCAGGCCCTATTCTGGTCCTGGGCGGGAGGCTGAGCCTGTGGTTAATTCTTCTTCCTGATGGGAAAATAGAGTGACCTGTGCCTTTCCCAACACCTAGAGCTAGTGTCTCATTGGTTCCCCCTCTTCCTGTTCATCCTCAGGACAAATTGCAACCTGTACGGAACAGGAGGTTAAAGGTGCTGATTCTCCAAGGAGGGAGATTGCTAGTAAAGCGGCTGGAATGGCGAACCCGAGCACAAGGAGATGAGAAATGAGGTGCGTGTTAGAAACCTTTCCCGATCACACGGTGTACCATCTTCTGGGATTCTCATGCATGTTTACGATGTAGGAAGATGCCCTTGAACCTGGAGATTTGGGACCCATGGGATGGGTACCACGCAGTATTACTCTAAAGGGTCTGCGTTTGCTCACCCAACCTCACCAAACCTCTCAGCCCCAAGAGTGTCCACCCTTATGCCTCAATCAGCTGTGGGTCTAGATATGGTCAATCCAGGTGGCATCACAGCCCTTGAACGAATTTTGTAAGAATTTCTCTCTCTTTCACTGTCTTTGTTTCACGGGTTTTTAAAAGTAATTGATTTTTATAAAGGGGTTTAGCTGTTTTTTACTGCTGTGTTTATGCCGCTTTTAACCCACTTGACTCACATACAGACAGATATCAATACATAGGTTTTAAGATTCTTACTAGTCAGATATATTCTTGGGCGGTGAATAGGGGGTTTTGAGTCCAGATCACTGAGCAAGGAGTAGGTCTTGTCTATTACATATTGGGTTTATGGAACGGTCTCTGAGCTAATTTGAAACCCTTGTTTTATGCATCACCCCACCTCACCTTTCCCGTTAAGCAGCCATAGTGTGTTTTCTAAACGTGTGACTCTGTTCTGTTTTGTAATTCAGTTCAAGGGTAGCGGTTTTTACATTCCCTCTATAAGTGATATCTTATGATAAGTGTCTTTTTCTGTGTGACTTATTTCACTTAGAATCGTCGTACCTAAATCCACTCATCATGCTGCTACTAGCCTTATGACGTTGATTTCATGGCTGAGTGATATTCCATTGTACATAAGGACCACAACTTCTTTATCCATTTTTCTCTTTCCTGGGATATTTAAGGTGTAACGAAGTGGAGGTTCTTGTCAACAGAGCAGCCCTCAACTTTGGGGTGCCTGTGTCTTGCTGATTTTTAGTTTTCCCAATTTATACGCCCGTGAGTGGAAGTGCCCTATGCTGTCTAAGCTGAGTTTTTTCGATGTTTCAGGACACACCGTACACTTCTCCAGAGTGGCTGTTGGCAATTTACATCCCGCCCATCAGCGTAGCAAGGCTCCCGTTTCTCCATGGCCTGTCCTGCATTTCTGGTTTTGACACTTTATTCAGCATGGCCCTTTTGACCGATGGGAAGCGAGACTTCTTTGTAGCGCTGATTTGCCTTTCCAGGTTGCTTGGTTGGCCAAAAAGGGCGTATGCGTTTTTTCCTGAATATATTCAGGAAAAAACGCATACGCCCTTTTTGGCCAAGGGCATCATTGTCGAGGTTTTGCCGCTTTTCCCGTGCTTTAAAGGCGATTCGAATCTTCCTCCTGAAATCTGTTTCCTGCAATTCTGCCTTGCTTTCAAATCCTCTTTGTTGTCTTCCGTCAATATATTTGTGGACGAGAGTTATCATTTATAACTCTGCAGGTTTGTGAATTGCAGTGCCCCTGAGCTCCATTTTTCAACTCGCTTTCTTGGGAGCTGGCCGCAAAAGCGCAGGATTGCTTCAGGCCCTATTCTGGTCCCGGGCGGCAGGCTGAGCCTGTGGTTAATTCTTCTTCCTGATGGGAAAATAGAGTGACCTGTGCCTGTCCCAACACCTAGAGCTAGTGTCTCATTGGTTCCCCCTCTTCCCGTTCATCCTCAGGACAAATTGCAACCTGTACGGAACAGGAGGTTAAAGGTGCTGATTCTCCAAGGAGGGAGAATGCTAGTAAAGCGGCTGGAATGGCGAACCCGAGCACAAGGAGATGAGAAATGAGGTGCGTGTTAGAAACCTTTCCCGATCACACGGTGTACCATCTTCTGGGATTCTCATGCATGTTTTCGATGTAGGAAGATGCCCTTGAACCTGGAGATTTGGGACCCATGGGATGGGTACCACGCAGTATTACTCTAAAGGGTCTGCGTTTGCTCACCCAACCTCACCAAACCTCTCAGCCCCAAGAGTGTCCACCCTTATGCCTCAATCAGCTGTGGGTCTAGATAGGGTCAATCCAGGTGGCATCACAGCCCTTGAACGAATTTTGTAAGAATTTCTCTCTCTTTCACTGTCTTTGTTTCACGGGTTTTTAAAAGTAATGGATTTTTATAAAGGGGTTTAGCTGTTTTTTACTGCTGTGTTTATGCCGCTTTACACCCACTTGACTCACATACAGAGAGATATCAATACATAGGTTTTAAGATTCTTACTAGTCAGATATATTCTTGGGCGGTGAATAGGGGGTTTTGAGTCCAGATCACTGAGCAAGGAGTAGGTCTTGTCTATTACATATTGGGTTTATGGAACGGTCTCTGAGCTAATTTGAAACCCTTGTTTTATGCATCACCCCACCTCACCTTTCCCGTTAAGCAGCCATAGTGTGTTTTCTAAACGTGTGACTCTGTTCTGTTTTGTAATTCAGTTCAAGGGTAGCGGTTTTACATTCCCTCTATAAGTGATATCTTATGATAAGTGTCGTTTTCTGTGTGGCTTATTTCACTTAGAATCGTCGTACCTAAATCCACTCATCATGCTGCTACTAGCCTTATGACGTTGATTTCATGGCTGAGTGATATTCCATTGTACATAAGGACCACAACTTCTTTATCCATTTTTCTCTTTCCTGGGATATTTAAGGTGTAACGAACTGGAGGTTCTTGTCAACAGAGCAGCCCTAAACTTTGGGGTGCCTGTGCCTTGCTGATTTTTAGTTTTCCCAATTTATACGCCCGTGAGTGGAAGTGCCCTATGCTGTCTAAGCTGAGTGTTTTCGATGTTTCAGGACACACCGTACACTTCTGCAGAGTGGCTGTTGGCAATTTACATCACGCCCATCAGCGTAGCAAGGCTCCCGTTTCTCCATGGCCTGTCCTGCATTTCTGGTTTTGACACTTTATTCAGCATGGCCCTTTTGACCGATGGGAAGCGAGACTTCTTTGTAGCGCTGATTTGCCTTTCCAGGTTGCTTGGTTGGCCAAAAAGGGCGTATGCGTTTTTTCCTGAATATATTCAGGAAAAAACGCATACGCCCTTTTTGGCCAAGGGCATCATTGTCGAGGTTTTGCCGCTTTTCCCGTGCTTTAAAGGCGATTCGAATCTACCTCCTGAAATCTGTTTCCTGCAATTCTGCCTTGCTTTCAAATCCTCTTTGTTGTCTTCCGTCAATATATTTGTGGACGAGAGTTATCATTTATAACTCTGCAGGTTTGTGAATTGCAGTGCCCCTGAGCTCCATTTTTCAACTCGCTTTCTTGGGAGCTGGCCGCAAAAGCGCAGGATTGCTTCAGGCCCTATTCTGGTCCCGGGCGGCAGGCTGAGGCTGTGGTTAATTCTTCTTCCTGATGGGAAAATAGAGTGACCTGTGCCTGTCCCAACACCTAGAGCTAGTGTCTCATTGGTTCCCCCTCTTCCCGTTCATCCTCAGGACAAATTGCAACCTGTACGGAACAGGAGGTTAAAGGTGCTGATTCTCCAAGGAGGGAGATTGCTAGTAAAGCGGCTGGAATGGCGAACCCGAGCACAAGGAGATGAGAAATGAGGTGCGTTTTAGAAACCTTTCCCGATCACACGGTGTACCATCTTCTGGGATTCTCATGCATGTTTACGATGTAGGAAGATGCCCTTGAACCTGGAGATTTGGGACCCATGGGATGGGTACCACGCAGTATTACTCTAAAGGGTCTGCGTTTGCTCACCCAACCTCACCAAACCTCTCAGCCCCAAGAGTGTCCACCCTTATGCCTCAATCAGCTGTGGGTCTAGATATGGTCAATCCAGGTGGCATCACAGCCCTTGAACGAATTTTGTAAGAATTTCTCTCTCTTTCACTGTCTTTGTTTCACGGGTTTTTAAAAGTGATTGATTTTTATAAAGAGGTTTAGCTGCTTTTCACTGCTGTGTTTATGCCGCTTTACACCCACTTGACTCACTTACAGAGAGATATCAATATATAGGTTTAAGATTCTTACTAGTCAGATATATTCTTGGGCAGTGAATAAGGGGTGTTGAGTCCAGTTCACTGAGCAAGGTGTAGGTCGTGTCTATTACATATTGGGTTAATGGAACGGTATCTGAGCTAATTTGAAACCCTTGTTTTATGCATCACCCGACCTCACCTTTCCCGTTAAGCAGCCATAGTGTGTTTTCTAAACGTGTGACTCTGTTCTGTTTTGTAATTCAGTTCAAGGGTCGCGGTTTTTACATTCCTTCTATAAGTGATATCTTATGATAAGGGTCTTTTTCTGTGTGACTTATTTCACTTAGAATCGTCGTACCTAAATCCACTCATCATGCTGCTACTAGCCTTATGACGTTGATTTCATGGCTGAGTGATATTCCATTGTACATAAGGACCACAACTTCTTTATCCATTTTTCTCTTTCCTGGGATATTTAAGGTGTAACGAAGTGGAGGTTCTTGTCAACAGAGCAGCCCTAAACTTTGGGGTGCCTGTGCCTTGCTGATTTTTAGTTTTCCCAATTTATACGCCCGTGAGTGGAAGTGCCCTATGCTGTCTAAGCTGAGTGTTTTCGATGTTTCAGGACACACCGTACACTTCTGCAGAGTGGCTGTTGGCAATTTACATCCCGCCCATCAGCGTAGCAAGGCTCCCGTTTCTCCATGGCCTGTCCTGCATTTCTGGTTTTGACACTTTATTCAGCATGGCCCTTTTGACCGATGGGAAGCGAGACTTCTTTGTAGCGCTGATTTGCCTTTCCAGGTTGCTTGGTTGGCCAAAAAGGGCGTATGCGTTTTTTCCTGAATATATTCAGGAAAAAACGCATACGCCCTTTTTGGCCAAGGGCATCATTGTCGAGGTTTTGCCGCTTTTCCCGTGCTTTAAAGGCGATTCGAATCTTCCTCCTGAAATCTGTTTCCTGCAATTCTGCCTTGCTTTCAAATCCTCTTTGTTGTCTTCCGTCAATATATTTGTGGACGAGAGTTATCATTTATAACTCTGCAGGTTTGTGAATTGCAGTGCCCCTGAGCTCCATTTTTCAACTCGCTTTCTTGGGAGCTGGCCGCAAAAGCGCAGGATTGCTTCAGGCCCTATTCTGGTCCCGGGCGGCAGGCTGAGGCTGTGGTTAATTCTTCTTCCTGATGGGAAAATAGAGTGACCTGTGCCTGTCCCAACACCTAGAGCTAGTGTCTCATTGGTTCCCCCTCTTCCCGTTCATCCTCAGGACAAATTGCAACCTGTACGGAACAGGAGGTTAAAGGTGCTGATTCTCCAAGGAGGGAGATTGCTAGTAAAGCGGCTGGAATGGCGAACCCGAGCACAAGGAGATGAGAAATGAGGTGCGTGTTAGAAACCTTTCCCGATCACACGGTGTACCATCTTCTGGGATTCTCATGCATGTTTTCGATGTAGGAAGATGCCCTTGAACCTGGAGATTTGGGACCCATGGGATGGGTACCACGCAGTATTACTCTAAAGGGTCTGCGTTTGCTCACCCAACCTCACCAAACCTCTCAGCCCCAAGAGTGTCCACCCTTATGCCTCAATCAGCTGTGGGTCTAGATATGGTCAATCCAGGTGGCATCACAGCCCTTGAACGAATTTTGTAAGAATTTCTCTCTCTTTCACTGTCTTTGTTTCACGGGTTTTTAAAAGTAATTGATTTTTATAAAGGGGTTTAGCTGTTTTATACTGCTGTGTTTATGCCGCTTTACACCCACTTGACTCACATACAGAGAGATATCAATACATAGGTTTTAAGATTCTTACTAGTCAGATATATTCTTGGGCGGTGAATAGGGGGTTTTGAGTCCAGATCACTGAGCAAGGAGTAGGTCTTGTCTATTACATATTGGGTTTATGGAACGGTCTCTGAGCTAATTTGAAACCCTTGTTTTATGCATCACCCCACCTCACCTTTCCCGTTAAGCAGCCATAGTGTGTTTTCTAAACGTGTGACTCTGTTCTGTTTTGTAATTCAGTTCAAGGGTAGCGGTTTTACATTCCCTCTATAAGTGATATTTTATGATAAGTGTCGTTTTCTGTGTGGCTTATTTCTCTTAGAATCGTCGTACCTAAATCCACTCATCATGCTGCTACTAGCCTTATGACGTTGATTTCATGGCTGAGTGATATTCCATTGTACAAAAGGACCACAACTTCTTTATCCATTTTTCTCTTTCGTGGGATATTTAAGGTGTAACGAAGTGGAGGTTCTTGTCAACAGAGCAGCCCTAAACTTTGGGGTGCCTGTGTCTTGCTGATTTTTAGTTTTCCCAGTTTATACACCCATGAGTGGAAGTGCCCTATGCTCTCTAAGCTGAGTTTTTTCGATGTTTCCGGACACACCGTACACTTCTGCAGAGTGGCTGTTGGCAATTTACATCCCGCCCATCAGCGTAGCAAGGCTCCCGTTTCTCCATGGCCTGTCCTGCATTTCTGGTTTTGACACTTTATTCAGCATGGCCCTTTTGACCGATGGGAAGCGAGACTTCTTTGTAGCGCTGATTGGCCTTTCCAGGTTGCATGGTTGGCCAAAAAGGGCGTATGCGTTTTTTCCTGAATATATTCAGGAAAAAACGCATACGCCCTTTTTGGCCAAGGGCATCATTGTTGAGGTTTTGCCGCTTTTCCCGTGCTTTAAAGGCGATTCGAATCTACCTCCTGAAATCTGTTTCCTGCAATTCTGCCTTGCTTTCAAATCCTCTTCGTTGTCTTCCGTCAATATATTGGTTGACGACAGTTATCATTTACAACTCTGCATGTTTGTGAATTGCAGTGCCCCTGAGCTCCATTTTTCAACTCGCTTTCTTGGGAGCTGGCCGCAAAAGCGCAGGATTGCCTCAGGCCCTATTCTGGTCCCGGGCGGGAGGCTGAGCCTGTGGTTAATTCTTCTTCCTGATGGGAAAATAGAGTGACCTGTGCCTGTCCCAACACCTAGAGCTAGTGTCTCATTGGTTCCCCCTCTTCCCGTTCATCCTCAGGACAAATTGCAACCTGTACGGAACAGGAGGTTAAAGGTGCTGATACTCCAAGGAGGGAGATTGCTAGTAAAGCGGCTGGAATGGCGAACCCGAGCACAAGGAGATGAGAAATGAGGTGCGTGTTAGAAACCTTTCCCGATCACACGGTGTACCATCTTCTGGGATTCTCATGCATGTTTACGATGTAGGAAGATGCCCTTGAACCTGGAGATTTGGGACCCATGGGATGGGTACCACGCAGTATTACTCTAAAGGGTCTGCGTTTGCTCACCCAACCTCACCAAACCTCTCAGCCCCAAGAGTGTCCACCCTTATGCCTCAATCAGCTGTGGGTCTAGATATGGTCAATCCAGGTGGCATCACAGCCCTTGAACGAATTTTGTAAGTATTTCTCTCTCTTTCACTGTCTTTGTTTCATGGGTTTTTAAAAGTAATTGATTTTTATAAAGGGGTTTAGCTGTTTTTTACTGCTGTGTTTATGCCGCTTTACACCCACTTGACTCACATACAGAGAGATATCAATACATAGGTTTTAAGATTCTTACTAGTCAGATATATTCTTGGGCGGTGAATAGGGGGTTTTGATTCCAGATCACTGAGCAAGGAGTAGGTCTTGTCTATTACATATTGGGTTTATGGAACGGTCTCTGAGCTAATTTGAAACCCTTGTTTTATGCATCACCCCACCTCACCTTTCCCGTTAAGCAGCCATAGTGTGTTTTCTAAACGTGTGACTCTGTTCTGTTTTGTAATTCAGTTCAAGGGTAGCGGTTTTTACATTCCCTCTATAAGTGATATCTTATGATAAGTGTCTTTTTCTGTGTGACTTATTTCACTTAGAATCGTCGTACCTAAATCCACTCATCATGCTGCTACTAGCCTTATGACGTTGATTTCATGGCTGAGTGATATTCCATTGTACATAAGGACCACAACTTCTTTATCCATTTTTCTCTTTCCTGGGATATTTAAGGTGTAACGAAGTGGAGGTTCTTGTCAACAGAGCAGCCCTAAACTTTGGGGTGCCTGTGTCTTGCTGATTTTTAGTTTTCCCAATTTATACGCCCATGAGTGGAAGTGCCCTATGCTCTCTAAGCTGAGTTTTTTCGATGTTTCAGGACACACCGTACACTTCTCCAGAGTGGCTGTTGGCATTTTACATCCCGCCCATCAGCGTAGCAAGGCTCCCGTTTCTCCATGGCCTGTCCTGCATTTCTGGTTTTGACACTTTATTCAGCATGGCCCTTTTGACCGATGGGAAGCGAGACTTTTTTGTAGCGCTGATTGGCCTTTCCAGGTTGCTTGGTTGGCCAAAAAGGGCGTATGCGTTTTTTCCTGAATATATTCAGGAAAAAACGCATACGCCCTTTTTGGCCAAGGGCATCATTGTCGAGGTTTTGCCGCTTTTCCCGTGCTTTAAAGGCGATTCGAATCTACCTCCTGAAATCTGTTTCCTGCAATTCTGCCTTGCTTTCAAATCCTCTTCGTTGTCTTCCGTCAAAATATTGGTGGACGACAGTTATCATTTACAACTCTGCATGTTTGTGAATTGCAGTGCCCCTGAGCTCCATTTTCCAACTCGCTTTCTTGGGAGCTGGCCGCAAAAGCGCAGGATTGCCTCAGGCCCTATTCTGGTCCTGGGCGGGAGGCTGAGCCTGTGGTTAATTCTTCTTCCTGATGGGAAAATAGAGTGACCTGTGCCTTTCCCAACACCTAGAGCTAGTGTCTCATTGGTTCCCCCTCTTCCTGTTCATCCTCAGGACAAATTGCAACCTGTACGGAACAGGAGGTTAAAGGTGCTGATTCTCCAAGGAGGGAGATTGCTAGTAAAGCGGCTGGAATGGCGAACCCGAGCACAAGGAGATGAGAAATGAGGTGCGTGTTAGAAACCTTTCCCGATCACACGGTGTACCATCTTCTGGGATTCTCATGCATGTTTTCGATGTAGGAAGATGCCCTTGAACCTGGAGATTTGGGACCCATGGGATGGGTACCACGCAGTATTACTCTAAAGGGTCTGCGTTTGCTCACCCAACCTCACCAAACCTCTCAGCCCCAAGAGTGTCCACCCTTATGCCTCAATCAGCTGTGGGTCTAGATATGGTCAATCCAGGTGGCATCACAGCCCTTGAACGAATTTTGTAAGAATTTCTCTCTCTTTCACTGTCTTTGTTTCACGGGTTTTTAAAAGTAATTGATTTTTATAAAGGGGTTTAGCTGTTTTATACTGCTGTGTTTATGCCGCTTTACACCCACTTGACTCACATACAGAGAGATATCAATACATAGGTTTTAAGATTCTTACTAGTCAGATATATTCTTGGGCGGTGAATAGGGGGTTTTGAGTCCAGATCACTGAGCAAGGAGTAGGTCTTGTCTATTACATATTGGGTTTATGGAACGGTCTCTGAGCTAATTTGAAACCCTTGTTTTATGCATCACCCCACCTCACCTTTCCCGTTAAGCAGCCATAGTGTGTTTTCTAAACGTGTGACTCTGTTCTGTTTTGTAATTCAGTTCAAGGGTAGCGGTTTTACATTCCCTCTATAAGTGATATTTTATGATAAGTGTCGTTTTCTGTGTGGCTTATTTCTCTTAGAATCGTCGTACCTAAATCCACTCATCATGCTGCTACTAGCCTTATGACGTTGATTTCATGGCTGAGTGATATTCCATTGTACAAAAGGACCACAACTTCTTTATCCATTTTTCTCTTTCGTGGGATATTTAAGGTGTAACGAAGTGGAGGTTCTTGTCAACAGAGCAGCCCTAAACTTTGGGGTGCCTGTGTCTTGCTGATTTTTAGTTTTCCCAATTTATACACCCATGAGTGGAAGTGCCCTATGCTCTCTAAGCTGAGTTTTTTCGATGTTTCCGGACACACCGTACACTTCTGCAGAGTGGCTGTTGGCAATTTACATCCCGCCCATCAGCGTAGCAAGGCTCCCGTTTCTCCATGGCCTGTCCTGCATTTCTGGTTTTGACACTTTATTCAGCATGGCCCTTTTGACCGATGGGAAGCGAGACTTCTTTGTAGCGCTGATTGGCCTTTCCAGGTTGCATGGTTGGCCAAAAAGGGCGTATACGTTTTTTCCTGAATATATTCAGGAAAAAACGCATACGCCCTTTTTGGCCAAGGGCATCATTGTTGAGGTTTTGCCGCTTTTCCCGTGCTTTAAAGGCGATTCGAATCTACCTCCTGAAATCTGTTTCCTGCAATTCTGCCTTGCTTTCAAATCCTCTTCGTTGTCTTCCGTCAATATATTGGTTGACGACAGTTATCATTTACAACTCTGCATGTTTGTGAATTGCAGTGCCCCTGAGCTCCATTTTTCAACTCGCTTTCTTGGGAGCTGGCCGCAAAAGCGCAGGATTGCCTCAGGCCCTATTCTGGTCCCGGGCGGGAGGCTGAGCCTGTGGTTAATTCTTCTTCCTGATGGGAAAATAGAGTGACCTGTGCCTGTCCCAACACCTAGAGCTAGTGTCTCATTGGTTCCCCCTCTTCCCGTTCATCCTCAGGACAAATTGCAACCTGTACGGAACAGGAGGTTAAAGGTGCTGATACTCCAAGGAGGGAGATTGCTAGTAAAGCGGCTGGAATGGCGAACCCGAGCACAAGGAGATGAGAAATGAGGTGCGTTTTAGAAACCTTTCCCGATCACACGGTGTACCATCTTCTGGGATTCTCATGCATGTTTACGATGTAGGAAGATGCCCTTGAACCTGGAGATTTGGGACCCATGGGATGGGTACCACGCAGTATTACTCTAAAGGGTCTGCGTTTGCTCACCCAACCTCACCAAACCTCTCAGCCCCAAGAGTGTCCACCCTTATGCCTCAATCAGCTGTGGGTCTAGATATGGTCAATCCAGGTGGCATCACAGCCCTTGAACGAATTTTGTAAGTATTTCTCTCTCTTTCACTGTCTTTGTTTCATGGGTTTTTAAAAGTAATTGATTTTTATAAAGGGGTTTAGCTGTTTTTTACTGCTGTGTTTATGCCGCTTTACACCCACTTGACTCACATACAGAGAGATATCAATACATAGGTTTTAAGATTCTTACTAGTCAGATATATTCTTGGGCGGTGAATAGGGGGTTTTGATTCCAGATCACTGAGCAAGGAGTAGGTCTTGTCTATTACATATTGGGTTTATGGAACGGTCTCTGAGCTAATTTGAAACCCTTGTTTTATGCATCACCCCACCTCACCTTTCCCGTTAAGCAGCCATAGTGTGTTTTCTAAACGTGTGACTCTGTTCTGTTTTGTAATTCAGTTCAAGGGTAGCGGTTTTTACATTCCCTCTATAAGTGATATCTTATGATAAGTGTCTTTTTCTGTGTGACTTATTTCACTTAGAATCGTGGTACCTAAATCCACTCATCATGCTGCTACTAGCCTTATGACGTTGATTTCATGGCTGAGTGATATTCCATTGTACATAAGGACCACAACTTCTTTATCCATTTTTCTCTTTCCTGGGATATTTAAGGTGTAACGAAGTGGAGGTTCTTGTCAACAGAGCAGCCCTAAACTTTGGGGTGCCTGTGTCTTGCTGATTTTTAGTTTTCCCAATTTATACGCCCATGAGTGGAAGTGCCCTATGCTCTCTAAGCTGAGTTTTTTCGATGTTTCAGGACACACCGTACACTTCTCCAGAGTGGCTGTTGGCATTTTACATCCCGCCCATCAGCGTAGCAAGGCTCCCGTTTCTCCATGGCCTGTCCTGCATTTCTGGTTTTGACACTGTATTCAGCATGGCCCTTTTGACCGATGGGAAGCGAGACTTTTTTGTAGCGCTGATTGGCCTTTCCAGGTTGCTTGGTTGGCCAAAAAGGGCGTATGCGTTTTTTCCTGAATATATTCAGGAAAAAACGCATACGCCCTTTTTGGCCAAGGGCATCATTGTCGAGGTTTTGCCGCTTTTCCCGTGCTTTAAAGGCGATTCGAATCTACCTCCTGAAATCTGTTTCCTGCAATTCTGCCTTGCTTTCAAATCCTCTTCGTTGTCTTCCGTCAAAATATTGGTGGACGACAGTTATCATTTACAACTCTGCATGTTTGTGAATTGCAGTGCCCCTGAACTCCATTTTCCAACTCGCTTTCTTGGGAGCTGGCCGCAAAAGCGCAGGATTGCCTCAGGCCCTATTCTGGTCCTGGGCGGGAGGCTGAGCCTGTGGTTAATTCTTCTTCCTGATGGGAAAATAGAGTGACCTGTGCCTTTCCCAACACCTAGAGCTAGTGTCTCATTGGTTCCCCCTCTTCCCGTTCATCCTCAGGACAAATTGCAACCTGTACGGAACAGGAGGTTAAAGGTGCTGATTCTCCAAGGAGGGAGATTGCTAGTAAAGCGGCTGGAATGGCGAACCCGAGCACAAGGAGATGAGAAATGAGGTGCGTGTTAGAAACCTTTCCCGATCACACGGTGTACCATCTTCTGGGATTCTCATGCATGTTTACGATGTAGGAAGATGCCCTTGAACCTGGAGATTTGGGACCCATGGGATGGGTACCACGCAGTATTACTCTAAAGGGTCTGCGTTTGCTCACCCAACCTCACCAAACCTCTCAGCCCCAAGAGTGTCCACCCTTATGCCTCAATCAGCTGTGGGTCTAGATATGGTCAATCCAGGTGGCATCACAGCCCTTGAACGAATTTTGTAAGAATTTCTCTCTCTTTCACTGTCTTTGTTTCACGGGTTTTTAAAAGTAATTGATTTTTATAAAGGGGTTTAGTTGTTTTTTACTGCTGTGTTTATGCCGCTTTTAACCCACTTGACTCACATACAGACAGATATCAATACATAGGTTTTAAGATTCTTACTAGTCAGATATATTCTTGGGCGGTGAATAGGGGGTTTTGAGTCCAGATCACTGAGCAAGGAGTAGGTCTTGTCTATTACATATTGGGTTTATGGAACGGTCTCTGAGCTAATTTGAAATCCTTGTTTTATGCATCACCCCACCTCACCTTTCCCGTTAAGCAGCCATAGTGTGTTTTCTAAACCTGTGACTCTGTTCTGTTTTGTAATTCAGTTCAAGGGTAGCGGTTTTTACATTCCCTCTATAAGTGATATCTTATGATAAGTGTCTTTTTCTGTGTGACTTATTTCACTTAGAATCGTCGTACCTAAATCCACTCATCATGCTGCTACTAGCCTTATGACGTTGATTTCATGGCTGAGTGATATTCCATTGTACAAAAGGACCACAACTTCTTTATCCATTTTTCTCTTTCCTGGGATATTTAAGGTGTATCGAAGTGGAGGTTCTTGTCAACAGAGCAGCCCTAAACTTTGGGGTGCCTGTGCCTTGATGATTTTTAGTTTTCCCAATTTATACGCCCGTGAGTGGAAGTGCCCTATGCTGTCTAAGCTGAGTGTTTTCGATGTTTCAGGACACACCGTACACTTCTGCAGAGTGGCTGTTGGCAATTTACATCCCGCCCATCAGCGTAGCAAGGCTCCCGTTTCTCCATGGCCTGTCCTGCATTTCTGGTTTTGACACTTTATTCAGCATGGCCCTTTTGACCGATGGGAAGCGAGACTTCTTTGTAGCGCTGATTTGCCTTTCCAGGTTGCTTGGTTGCCCAAAAGGGGCGTATGCGTTTTTTCCTGAATATATTCAGGAAAAAACGCATACGCCCTTTTTGGCCAAGGGCATCATTGTCGAGGTTTTGCCGCTTTTCCCGTGCTTTAAAGGCGATTCGAATCTACCTCCTGAAATCTGTTTCCTGCAATTCTGCCTTGCTTTCAAATCCTCTTCGTTGTCTTCCGTCAATATATTTGTGGACGAGAGTTATCATTTATAACTCTGCAGGTTTGTGAATTGCAGTGCCCCTGAGCTCCATTTTTCAACTCGCTTTCTTGGGAGCTGGCCGCAAAAGCGCAGGATTGCTTCAGGCCCTATTCTGGTCCCGGGCGGCAGGCTGAGCCTGTGGTTAATTCTTCTTCCTGATGGGAAAATAGAGTGACCTGTGCCTGTCCCAACACCTAGAGCTAGTGTCTCATTGGTTCCCCCTCTTCCCGTTCATCCTCAGGACAAATTGCAACCTGTACGGAACAGGAGGTTAAAGGTGCTGATTCTCCAAGGAGGGAGATTGCTAGTAAAGCGGCTGGAATGGCGAACCCGAGCACAAGGAGATGAGAAATGAGGTGCGTGTTAGAAACCTTTCCCGATCACACGGTGTACCATCTTCTGGGATTCTCATGCATGTTTTCGATGTAGGAAGATGCCCTTGAACCTGGAGATTTGGGACCCATGGGATGGGTACCACGCAGTATTACTCTAAAGGGTCTGCGTTTGCTCACCCAACCTCACCAAACCTCTCAGCCCCAAGAGTGTCCACCCTTATGCCTCAATCAGCTGTGGGTCTAGATATGGTCAATCCAGGTGGCATCACAGCCCTTGAACGAATTTTGTAAGAATTTCTCTCTCTTTCACTGTCTTTGTTTCACGGGTTTTTAAAAGTAATTGATTTTTATAAAGGGGTTTAGCTGTTTTATACTGCTGTGTTTATGCCGCTTTACACCCACTTGACTCACATACAGAGAGATATCAATACATAGGTTTTAAGATTCTTACTAGTCAGATATATTCTTGGGCGGTGAATAGGGGGTTTTGAGTCCAGATCACTGAGCAAGGAGTAGGTCTTGTCTATTACATATTGGGTTTATGGAACGGTCTCTGAGCTAATTTGAAACCCTTGTTTTATGCATCACCCCACCTCACCTTTCCCGTTAAGCAGCCATAGTGTGTTTTCTAAACGTGTGACTCTGTTCTGTTTTGTAATTCAGTTCAAGGGTAGCGGTTTTTACATTCCCTCTATAAGTGATATCTTATGATAAGTGTCTTTTTCTGTGTGACTTATTTCACTTAGAATCGTCGTACCTAAATCCACTCATCATGCTGCTACTAGCCTTATGACGTTGATTTCATGGCTGAGTGATATTCCATTGTACATAAGGACCACAACTTCTTTATCCATTTTTCTCTTTCCTGGGATATTTAAGGTGTAACGAAGTGGAGGTTCTTGTCAACAGAGCAGCCCTCAACTTTGGGGTGCCTGTGTCTTGCTGATTTTTAGTTTTCCCAATTTATACGCCCATGAGTGGAAGTGCCCTATGCTCTCTAAGCTGAGTTTTTTCGATGTTTCAGGACACACCGTACACTTCTGCAGAGTGGCTGTTGGCAATTTACATCCCGCCCATCAGCGTAGCAAGGTTCCCGTTTCTCCATGGCCTGTCCTGCATTTCTGGTTTTGACACTTTATTCAGCATGGCCCTTTTGACCGATGGGAAGCGAGACTTTTTTGTAGCGCTGATTGGCTTTCCAGGTTGCTTGGTTGGCCAAAAAGGGCGTATGCGTTTTTTCCTGAATATATTCAGGAAAAAACGCATACGCACTTTTTGGCCAAGGGCATCATTGTCGAGGTTTTGCCGCTTTTTCCGTGCTTTAAAGGCGATTCGAATCTACCTCCTGAAATCTGTTTCCTGCAATTCTGCCTTGCTTTCAAATCCTCTTCGTTGTCTTCCGTCAAAATATTGGTGGACGACAGTTATCATTTACAACTCTGCATGTTTGTGAATTGCAGTGCCCCTGAGCTCCATTTTCCAACTCGCTTTCTTGGGAGCTGGCCGCAAAAGCGCAGGATTGCCTCAGGCCCTATTCTGGTCCTGGGCGGGAGGCTGAGCCTGTGGTTAATTCTTCTTCCTGATGGGAAAATAGAGTGACCTGTGCCTGTCCCAACACCTAGAGCTAGTGTCTCATTGGTTCCCCCTCTTCCTGTTCATCCTCAGGACAAATTGCAACCTGTACGGAACAGGAGGTTAAAGGTGCTGATTCTCCAAGGAGGGAGATTGCTAGTAAAGCGGCTGGAATGGCGAACCCGAGCACAAGGAGATGAGAAATGAGGTGCGTGTTAGAAACCTTTCCCGATCACACGGTGTACCATCTTCTGGGATTCTCATGCATGTTTACGATGTAGGAAGATGCCCTTGAACCTGGAGATTTGGGACCCATGGGATGGGTACCACGCAGTATTACTCTAAAGGGTCTGCGTTTGCTCACCCAACCTCACCAAACCTCTCAGCCCCAAGAGTGTCCACCCTTATGCCTCAATCAGCTGTGGGTCTAGATATGGTCAATCCAGGTGGCATCACAGCCCTTGAACGAATTTTGTAAGAATTTCTCTCTCTTTCACTGTCTTTGTTTCACGGGTTTTTAAAAGTAATTGATTTTTATAAAGGGGTTTAGCTGTTTTTCACTGCTGTGTTTATGCCGCTTTACACCCACTTGACTCACATACAGACAGATATCAATACATAGGTTTTAAGATTCTTACTAGTCAGATATATTCTTGGGCGGTGAATAGGGGGTTTTGAGTCCAGATCACTGAGCAAGGAGTAGGTCTTGTCTATTACATATTGGGTTTATGGAACGGTCTCTGAGCTAATTTGAAATCCTTGTTTTATGCATCACCCCACCTCACCTTTCCCGTTAAGCAGCCATAGTGTGTTTTCTAAACGTGTGACTCTGTTCTGTTTTGTAATTCAGTGCAAGGGTAGCGGTTTTTACATTCCCTCTATAAGTGATATCTTATGATAAGTGTCTTTTTCTGTGTGACTTATTTCACTTAGAATCGTCGTACCTAAATCCACTCATCATGCTGCTACTAGCCTTATGACGTTGATTTCATGGCTGAGTGATATTCCATTGTACATAAGGACCACAACTTCTTTATCCATTTTTCTCTTTCCTGGGATATTTAAGGTGTAACGAAGTGGAGGTTCTTGTCAACAGAGCAGCCCTAAACTTTGGGGTGCCTGTGCCTTGCTGATTTTTAGTTTTCCCAATTTATACGCCCATGAGTGGAAGTGCCCTATGCTGTCTAAGCTGAGTTTTTTCTATGTTTCAGGACACACCGTACACTTCTCCAGAGTGGCTGTTGGCAATTTACGTCACGCCCATCAGCGTAGCAAGTCTCCCGTTTCTCCATGGCCTTTCCTGCATTTCTGGTTTTGACACTTTATTCAGCATGGCCCTTTTGACCGATGGGAAGCGAGACTTCTTTGTAGCGCTGATTTGCCTTTCCAGGTTGCTTGGTTGGCCAAAAAGGGCGCATGCGTTTTTTCCTGAATATATTCAGGAAAAAACGCATGCGCCCTTTTTGGCCAAGGGCATCATTGTCGAGGTTTTGCCGCTTTTCCCGTGCTTTAAAGGCAATTCGAATCTACCTCCTGAAATCTGTTTCCTGCAATTCTGCCTTGCTTTCAAATCCTCTTCGTTGTCTTCCGTCAATATATTTGTGGACGAGAGTTATCATTTATAACTCTGCAGGTTTGTGAATTGCAGTGCCCCTGAGCTCCATTTTTCAACTCGCTTTCTTGGGAGCTGGCCGCAAAAGCGCAGGATTGCTTCAGGCCCTATTCTGGTCCCGGGCGGCAGGCTGAGCCTGTGGTTAATTCTTCTTCCTGATGGGAAAATAGAGCGACCTGTGCCTGTCCCAACACCTAGAGCTAGTGTCTCATTGGTTCCCCCTCTTCCCGTTCATCCTCAGGACAAATTGCAACCTGTACGGAACAGGAGGTTAAAGGTGCTGATTCTCCAAGGAGGGAGATTGCTAGTAAAGCGGCTGGAATGGCGAACCCGAGCACAAGGAGATGAGAAATGAGGTGCGTTTTAGAAACCTTTCCCGATCACACGGTGTACCATCCTCTGGGATTCTCCTGCATGTTTTCGATGTAGGAAGATGCCCTTGAACCTGGAGATTTGGGACCCATGGGATGGGTACCACGCAGTATTACTCTAAAGGGTCTGCGTTTGCTCACCCAACCTCACCAAACCTCTCAGCCCCAAGAGTGTCCACCCTTATGCCTCAATCAGCTGTGGGTCTAGATATGGTCAATCCAGGTGGCATCACAGCCCTTGAACGAATTTTGTAAGAATTTCTCTCTCTTTCACTGTCTTTGTTTCACGGGTTTTTAAAAGTGATTGATTTTTATAAAGGGGTTTAGCTGCTTTTCACTGCTGTGTTTATGCCGCTTTACACCCACTTGACTCACTTACAGAGAGATATCAATACATAGGTTTTAAGATTCTTACTAGTCAGATATATTCTTGGGCGGTGAATAGGGGGTTTTGAGTCCAGATCACTGAGCAAGGAGTAGGTCTTGTCTATTACATATTGGGTTTATGGAACGGTCTCTGAGCTAATTTGAAACCCTTGTTTTATGCATCACCCCACCTCACCTTTCCCGTTAACCAGCCATAGTGTGTTTTCTAAACGTGTGACTCTGTTCTGTTTTGTAATTCAGTGCAAGGGTAGCGGTTTTTACATTCCCTCTATAAGTGATATCTTATGATAAGTGTCTTTTTCTGTGTGACTTATTTCACTTAGAATCGTCGTACCTAAATCCACTCATCATGCTGCTACTAGCCTTATGACGTTGATTTCATGGCTGAGTGATATTCCATTGTACAAAAGGACCACAACTTCTTTATCCATTTTTCTCTTTCCTGGGATATTTAAGGTGTAACGAAGTGGAGGTTCTTGTCAACAGAGCAGCCCTAAACTTTGGGGTGCCTGTGCCTTGCTGATTTTTAGTTTTCCCAATTTATACGCCCGTGAGTGGAAGTGCCCTATGCTGTCTAAGCTGAGTGTTTTCGATGTTTCAGGACACACCGTACACTTCTGCAGAGTGGCTGTTGGCAATTTACATTACGCCCATCAGCGTAGCAAGGCTCCCGTTTCTCCATGGCCTGTCCTGCATTTCTGGTTTTGACACTTTATTCAGCATGGCCCTTTTGACCGATGGGAAGCGAGACTTCTTTGTAGCGCTGATTTGCCTTTCCAGGTTGCTTGGTTGGCCAAAAAGGGCGTATGCGTTTTTTCCTGAATATATTCAGGAAAAAACGCATACGCCCTTTTTGGCCAAGGGCATCATTGTCGAGGTTTTGCCACTTTTCCCGTGCTTTAAAGGCGATTCGAATCTACCCCTGAAATCTGTTTCCTGCAATTCTGCCTTGCTTTCAAATCCTCTTTGTTGTCTTCCGTCAATATATTTGTGGACGAGAGTTATCATTTATAACTCTGCAGGTTTGTGAATTGCAGTGCCCCTGAGCTCCATTTTTCAACTCGCTTTCTTGGGAGCTGGCCGCAAAAGCGCAGGATTGCTTCAGGCCCTATTCTGGTCCCGGGCGGCAGGCTGAGGCTGTGGTTAATTCTTCTTCCTGATGGGAAAATAGAGTGACCTTTGCCTGTCCCAACACCTAGAGCTAGTGTCTCATTGGTTCCCCCTCTTCCCGTTCATCCTCAGGACAAATTGCAACCTGTACGGAACAGGAGGTTAAAGGTGCTGATTCTCCAAGGAGGGAGATTGCTAGTAAAGCGGCTGGAATGGCGAACCCGAGCACAAGGAGATGAGAAATGAGGTGCGTTTTAGAAACCTTTCCCGATCACACGGTGTACCATCTTCTGGGATTCTCATGCATGTTTACGATGTAGGAAGATGCCCTTGAACCTGGAGATTTGGGACCCATGGGATGGGTACCACGCAGTATTACTCTAAAGGGTCTGCGTTTGCTCACCCAACCTCACCAAACCTCTCAGCCCCAAGAGTGTCCACCCTTATGCCTCAATCAGCTGTGGGTCTAGATATGGTCAATCCAGGTGGCATCACAGCCCTTGAACGAATTTTGTAAGAATTTCTCTCTCTTTCACTGTCTTTGTTTCACGGGTTTTTAAAAGTGATTGATTTTTATAAAGAGGTTTAGCTGCTTTTCACTGCTGTGTTTATGCCGCTTTACACCCACTTGACTCACTTACAGAGAGATATCAATATATAGGTTTAAGATTCTTACTAGTCAGATATATTCTTGGGCGGTGAATAAGGGGTGTTGAGTCCAGTTCACTGAGCAAGGTGTAGGTCGTGTCTATTACATATTGGGTTAATGGAACGGTATCTGAGCTAATTTGAAACCCTTGTTTTATGCATCACCCGACCTCACCTTTCCCGTTAAGCAGCCATAGTGTGTTTTCTAAACGTGTGACTCTGTTCTGTTTTGTAATTCAGTTCAAGGGTCGCGGTTTTTACATTCCTTCTATAAGTGATATCTTATGATAAGGGTCTTTTTCTGTGTGACTTATTTCACTTAGAATCGTCGTACCTAAATCCACTCATCATGCTGCTACTAGCCTTATGACGTTGATTTCATGGCTGAGTGATATTCCATTGTACATAAGGACCACAACTTCTTTATCCATTTTTCTCTTTCCTGGGATATTTAAGGTGTAACGAAGTGGAGGTTCTTGTCAACAGAGCAGCCCTAAACTTTGGGGTGCCTGTGCCTTGCTGATTTTTAGTTTTCCCAATTTATACACCCGTGAGTGGAAGTGCCCTATGCTGTCTAAGCTGAGTGTTTTCGATGTTTCAGGACACACCGTACACTTCTGCAGAGTGGCTGTTGGCAATTTACATCACGCCCATCAGCGTAGCAAGGCTCCCGTTTCTCCATGGCCTGTCCTGCATTTCTGGTTTTGACACTTTATTCAGCATGGCCCTTTTGACCGATGGGAAGCGAGACTTCTTTGTAGCGCTGATTTGCCTTTCCAGGTTGCTTGGTTGGCCAAAAAGGGCGTATGCGTTTTTTCCTGAATATATTCAGGAAAAAACGCATACGCCCTTTTTGGCCAAGGGCATCATTGTCGAGGTTTTGCCACTTTTCCCGTGCTTTAAAGGCGATTCGAATCTACCTCCTGAAATCTGTTTCCTGCAATTCTGCCTTGCTTTCAAATCCTCTTTGTTGTCTTCCGTCAATATATTTGTGGACGAGAGTTATCATTTATAACTCTGCAGGTTTGTGAATTGCAGTGCCCCTGAGCTCCATTTTTCAACTCGCTTTCTTGGGAGCTGGCCGCAAAAGCGCAGGATTGCTTCAGGCCCTATTCTGGTCCCGGGCGGCAGGCTGAGGCTGTGGTTAATTCTTCTTCCTGATGGGAAAATAGAGTGACCTGTGCCTGTCCCAACACCTAGAGCTAGTGTCTCATTGGTTCCCCCTCTTCCCGTTCATCCTCAGGACAAATTGCAACCTGTATGGAACAGGAGGTTAAAGGTGCTGATTCTCCAAGGAGGGAGATTGCTAGTAAAGCGGCTGGAATGGCGAACCCGAGCACAAGGAGATGAGAAACGAGGTGCGTTTTAGAAACCTTTCCCGATCACATGGTGTACCATCTTCAGGGTTTCTCATGCATGTTTTCGATGTAGGAAGATGCCCTTGAACCTGGAGATTTGGGACCCATGGGATGGGTACCACGCAGTATTACTCTAAAGGGTCTGCGTTTGCTCACCCAACCTCACCAAACCTCTCAGCCCCAAGAGTGTCCTCCCTTATGTCTCAATCAGCTGTGGGTCTAGATATGGTCAATCCAGGTGGCATCACAGCCCTTGAACGAATTTTGTAAGAATTTCTCTCTCTTTCACTGTCTTTGTTTCATGGATTTTTAAAAGTTATTGATTTTTATAAAGGGGTTTAGCTGCTTTTCACTGCTGTGTTTATGCCACTTTACACCCACTTGACTCACTTACAGAGACATATCAATACATAGGTTTTAAGATTTTTACTAGTCAGATATATTCTTGGGCGGTGAATAGGGGGTGTTGAGTCCAGTTCACTGAGCAAGGAGTAGGTCGTGTCTATTACTTATTGGGTTTATGGAACGGTCTCTAAGCTAATTTAAAACCCTTCTTTTATGCATCACCGCACCTCACCTTTCCCGTTAAGCAGCCATAGTGTGTTTTCTAAACGTGTGACTCTGTTCTGTTTTGTAATTCAGTTCAAGGGTAGCGGTTTTTACATTCCCTCTATAAGTGATATCTTATGATAAGTGTCTTTTTCTGTGTGACTTATTTCACTTAGAATCGTCGTACCTAAATCCACTCATCATGCTGCTACTAGCCTTATGACGTTGATTTCATGGCTGAGTGATATTCCATTGTACATAAGGACCACAACTTCTTGATCCATTTTTCTCTTTCCTGGGATATTTAAGGTGTAACGAAGTGGAGGTTCTTGTCAACAGAGCAGCCCTAAACTTTGGGGTGCCTGTGCCTTGCTGATTTTTAGTTTTCCCAATTTATACGCCCGTGAGTGGAAGTGCCCTATGCTGTCTAAGCTGAGTGTTTTCGATGTTTCAGGACACACCGTACACTTCTGCAGAGTGGCTGTTGGCAATTTACATTACGCCCATCAGCGTAGCAAGGCTCCCGTTTCTCCATGGCCTGTCCTGCATTTCTGGTTTTGACACTTTATTCAGCATGGCCCTTTTGACCGATGGGAAGCGAGACTTCTTTGTAGCGCTGATTTGCCTTTCCAGGTTGCTTGGTTGGCCAAAAAGGGCGTATGCGTTTTTTCCTGAATATATTCAGGAAAAAACGCATACGCCCTTTTTGGCCAAGGGCATCATTGTCGAGGTTTTGCCACTTTTCCCATGCTTTAAAGGCGATTCGAATCTACCTCCTGAAATCTGTTTCCTGCAATTCTGCCTTGCTTTCAAATCCTCTTTGTTGTCTTCCGTCAATATATTTGTGGACGAGAGTTATCATTTATAACTCTGCAGGTTTGTGAATTGCAGTGCCCCTGAGCTCCATTTTTCAACTCGCTTTCTTGGGAGCTGGCCGCAAAAGCGCAGGATTGCTTCAGGCCCTATTCTGGTCCCGGGCGGCAGGCTGAGGCTGTGGTGAATTCTTCTTCCTGATGGGAAAATAGAGTGACCTGTGCCTGTCCCAACACCTAGAGCTAGTGTCTCATTGGTTCCCCCTCTTTCCGTTCATCCTCAGGACAAATTGCAACCTGTATGGAACAGGAGGTTAAAGGTGCTGATTCTCCAAGGAGGGAGATTGCTAGTAAAGCGGCTGGAATGGCGAACCCGAGCACAAGGAGATGAGAAACGAGGTGCGTTTTAGAAACCTTTCCCGATCACATGGTGTACCATCTTCAGGGTTTCTCATGCATGTTTTCGATGTAGGAAGATGCCCTTGAACCTGGAGATTTGGGACCCATGGGATGTGTACCACGCAGTATTACTCTAAAGGGTCTGCGTTTGCTCACCCAACCTCACCAAACCTCTCAGCCCCACGAGTGTCCTCCCTTATGTCTCAATCAGCTGTGGGTCTAGATATGGTCAATCCAGGTGGCATCACAGCCCTTGAACGAATTTTGTAAGAATTTCTCTCTCTTTCACTGTCTTTGTTTCATGGATTTTTAAAAGTTATTGATTTTTATAAAGGGGTTTAGCTGCTTTTCACTGCTGTGTTTATGCCACTTTACACCCACTTGACTCACTTACAGAGACATATCAATACATAGGTTTTAAGATTCTTACTAGTCAGATATATTCTTGGGCGGTGAATAGGGGGTGTTGAGTCCAGTTCACTGAGCAAGGAGTAGGTCGTGTCTATTACTTATTGGGTTTATGGAACGGTCTCTAAGCTAATTTAAAACCCTTCTTTTATGCATCACCGCACCTCACCTTTCCCGTTAAGCAGCCATAGTGTGTTTTCTAAACGTGTGACTCTGTTCTGTTCTGTAATTCAGTTCAAGGGTAGCGGTTTTTACATTCCCTCTATAAGTGATATCTTATGATAAGTGTCTTTTTCTGTGTGACTTATTTCACTTAGAATCGTCGTACCTAAATCCACTCATCATGCTGCTACTAGCCTTATGACGTTGATTTCATGGCTGAGTGATATTCCATTTTACATAAGGACCACAACTTCTTTATCCATTTTTCTCTTTCCTGGGATATTTAAGGTGTAACGAAGTGGAGGTTCTTGTCAACAGAGCAGCCCTAAACTTTGGGGTGCCTGTGTCTTGCTGATTTTTAGTTTTCCCAATTTATACGCCCATGAGTGGAAGTGCCCTATGCTCTGTAAGCTGAGTTTTTTCGATGTTTCAGGACACACCGTACACTTCTCCAGAGTGGCTGTTGGCAATTTACATCCCGCCCATCAGCGTAGCAAGGCTCCCGTTTCTCCATGGCCTGTCCTGCATTTCTGGTTTTGACACTTTATTCAGCATGGCCCTTTTGGCCGATGGGAAGCGAGACTTCTTTGTAGCGCTGATTTGCCTTTCCAGGTTGCTTGGTTGCCCAAAAGGGGCGTATGCGTTTTTTCCTGAATATATTCAGGAAAAAACGCATACGCCCTTTTTGGCCAAGGGCATCATTGTCGAGGTTTTGCCGCTTTTCCCGTGCTTTAAAGGCGATTCGAATCTACCTCCTGAAATCTGTTTCCTGCAATTCTGCCTTGCTTTCAAATCCTCTTCGTTGTCTTCCGTCAATATATTTGTGGACGAGAGTTATCATTTATAACTCTGCAGGTTTGTGAATTGCAGTGCCCCTGAGCTCCATTTTTCAACTCGCTTTCTTGGGAGCTGGCCGCAAAAGCGCAGGATTGCTTCAGGCCCTATTCTGGTCCCGGGCGGCAGGCTGAGCCTGTGGTTAATTCTTCTTCCTGATGGGAAAATAGAGTGACCTGTGCCTGTCCCAACACCTAGAGCTAGTGTCTCATTGGTTCCCCCTCTTCCCGTTCATCCTCAGGACAAATTGCAACCTGTACGGAACAGGAGGTTAAAGGTGCTGATTCTCCAAGGAGGGAGATTGCTAGTAAAGCGGCTGGAATGGCGAACCCGAGCACAAGGAGATGAGAAATGAGGTGCGTGTTAGAAACCTTTCCCGATCACACGGTGTACCATCTTCTGGGATTCTCATGCATGTTTTCGATGTAGGAAGATGCCCTTGAACCTGGAGATTTGGGACCCATGGGATGGGTACCACGCAGTATTACTCTAAAGGGTCTGCGTTTGCTCACCCAACCTCACCAAACCTCTCAGCCCCAAGAGTGTCCACCCTTATGCCTCAATCAGCTGTGGGTCTAGATATGGTCAATCCAGGTGGCATCACAGCCCTTGAACGAATTTTGTAAGAATTTCTCTCTCTTTCACTGTCTTTGTTTCACGGGTTTTTAAAAGTAATTGATTTTTATAAAGGGGTTTAGCTGTTTTATACTGCTGTGTTTATGCCGCTTTACACCCACTTGACTCACATACAGAGAGATATCAATACATAGGTTTTAAGATTCTTACTAGTCAGATATATTCTTGGGCGGTGAATAGGGGGTTTTGAGTCCAGATCACTGAGCAAGGAGTAGGTCTTGTCTATTACATATTGGGTTTATGGAACGGTCTCTGAGCTAATTTGAAACCCTTGTTTTATGCATCACCCCACCTCACCTTTCCCGTTAAGCAGCCATAGTGTGTTTTCTAAACGTGTGACTCTGTTCTGTTTTGTAATTCAGTTCAAGGGTAGCGGTTTTTACATTCCCTCTATAAGTGATATCTTATGATAAGTGTCTTTTTCTGTGTGACTTATTTCACTTAGAATCGTCGTACCTAAATCCACTCATCATGCTGCTACTAGCCTTATGACGTTGATTTCATGGCTGAGTGATATTCCATTGTACATAAGGACCACAACTTCTTTATCCATTTTTCTCTTTCCTGGGATATTTAAGGTGTAACGAAGTGGAGGTTCTTGTCAACAGAGCAGCCCTAAACTTTGGGGTGCCTGTGCCTTGCTGATTTTTAGTTTTCCCAATTTATACGCCCCTGAGTGGAAGTGCCCTATGCTGTCTAAGCTGAGTTTTTTCTATGTTTCAGGACACACCGTACACTTCTCCAGAGTGGCTGTTGGCAATTTACGTCACGCCCATCAGCGTAGCAAGTCTCCCGTTTCTCCATGGCCTTTCCTGCATTTCTGGTTTTGACACTTTATTCAGCATGGCCCTTTTGACCGATGGGAAGCGAGACTTCTTTGTAGCGCTGATTTGCCTTTCCAGGTTGCTTGGTTGGCCAAAAAGGGCGCATGCGTTTTTTCCTGAATATATTCAGGAAAAAACGCATGCGCCCTTTTTGGCCAAGGGCATCATTGTCGAGGTTTTGCCGCTTTTCCCGTGCTTTAAAGGCAATTCGAATCTACCTCCTGAAATCTGTTTCCTGCAATTCTGCCTTGCTTTCAAATCCTCTTCGTTGTCTTCCGTCAATATATTTGTGGACGAGAGTTATCATTTATAACTCTGCAGGTTTGTGAATTGCAGTGCCCCTGAGCTCCATTTTTCAACTCGCTTTCTTGGGAGCTGGCCGCAAAAGCGCAGGATTGCTTCAGGCCCTATTCTGGTCCCGGGCGGCAGGCTGAGCCTGTGGTTAATTCTTCTTCCTGATGGGAAAATAGAGCGACCTGTGCCTGTCCCAACACCTAGAGCTAGTGTCTCATTGGTTCCCCCTCTTCCCGTTCATCCTCAGGACAAATTGCAACCTGTACGGAACAGGAGGTTAAAGGTGCTGATTCTCCAAGGAGGGAGATTGCTAGTAAAGCGGCTGGAATGGCGAACCCGAGCACAAGGAGATGAGAAATGAGGTGCGTTTTAGAAACCTTTCCCGATCACACGGTGTACCATCCTCTGGGATTCTCCTGCATGTTTTCGATGTAGGAAGATGCCCTTGAACCTGGAGATTTGGGACCCATGGGATGGGTACCACGCAGTATTACTCTAAAGGGTCTGCGTTTGCTCACCCAACCTCACCAAACCTCTCAGCCCCAAGAGTGTCCACCCTTATGCCTCAATCAGCTGTGGGTCTAGATATGGTCAATCCAGGTGGCATCACAGCCCTTGAACGAATTTTGTAAGAATTTCTCTCTCTTTCACTGTCTTTGTTTCACGGGTTTTTAAAAGTGATTGATTTTTATAAAGGGGTTTAGCTGCTTTTCACTGCTGTGTTTATGCCGCTTTACACCCACTTGACTCACTTACAGAGAGATATCAATACATAGGTTTTAAGATTCTTACTAGTCAGATATATTCTTGGGCGGTGAATAGGGGGTTTTGAGTCCAGATCACTGAGCAAGGAGTAGGTCTTGTCTATTACATATTGGGTTTATGGAACGGTCTCTGAGCTAATTTGAAACCCTTGTTTTATGCATCACCCCACCTCACCTTTCCCGTTAACCAGCCATAGTGTGTTTTCTAAACGTGTGACTCTGTTCTGTTTTGTAATTCAGTGCAAGGGTAGCGGTTTTTACATTCCCTCTATAAGTGATATCTTATGATAAGTGTCTTTTTCTGTGTGACTTATTTCACTTAGAATCGTCGTACCTAAATCCACTCATCATGCTGCTACTAGCCTTATGACGTTGATTTCATGGCTGAGTGATATTCCATTGTACAAAAGGACCACAACTTCTTTATCCATTTTTCTCTTTCCTGGGATATTTAAGGTGTAACGAAGTGGAGGTTCTTGTCAACAGAGCAGCCCTAAACTTTGGGGTGCCTGTGCCTTGCTGATTTTTAGTTTTCCCAATTTATACGCCCGTGAGTGGAAGTGCCCTATGCTCTCTAAGCTGAGTGTTTTCGATGTTTCAGGACACACCGTACACTTCTGCAGAGTGGCTGTTGGCAATTTACATTACGCCCATCAGCGTAGCAAGGCTCCCGTTTCTCCATGGCCTGTCCTGCATTTCTGGTTTTGACACTTTATTCAGCATGGCCCTTTTGACCGATGGGAAGCGAGACTTCTTTGTAGCGCTGATTTGCCTTTCCAGGTTGCTTGGTTGGCCAAAAAGGGCGTATGCGTTTTTTCCTGAATATATTCAGGAAAAAACGCATACGCCCTTTTTGGCCAAGGGCATCATTGTCGAGGTTTTGCCACTTTTCCCGTGCTTTAAAGGCGATTCGAATCTACCCCTGAAATCTGTTTCCTGCAATTCTGCCTTGCTTTCAAATCCTCTTTGTTGTCTTCCGTCAATATATTTGTGGACGAGAGTTATCATTTATAACTCTGCAGGTTTGTGAATTGCAGTGCCCCTGAGCTCCATTTTTCAACTCGCTTTCTTGGGAGCTGGCCGCAAAAGCGCAGGATTGCTTCAGGCCCTATTCTGGTCCCGGGCGGCAGGCTGAGGCTGTGGTTAATTCTTCTTCCTGATGGGAAAATAGAGTGACCTTTGCCTGTCCCAACACCTAGAGCTAGTGTCTCATTGGTTCCCCCTCTTCCCGTTCATCCTCAGGACAAATTGCAACCTGTACGGAACAGGAGGTTAAAGGTGCTGATTCTCCAAGGAGGGAGATTGCTAGTAAAGCGGCTGGAATGGCGAACCCGAGCACAAGGAGATGAGAAATGAGGTGCGTTTTAGAAACCTTTCCCGATCACACGGTGTACCATCTTCTGGGATTCTCATGCATGTTTACGATGTAGGAAGATGCCCTTGAACCTGGAGATTTGGGACCCATGGGATGGGTACCACGCAGTATTACTCTAAAGGGTCTGCGTTTGCTCACCCAACCTCACCAAACCTCTCAGCCCCAAGAGTGTCCACCCTTATGCCTCAATCAGCTGTGGGTCTAGATATGGTCAATCCAGGTGGCATCACAGCCCTTGAACGAATTTTGTAAGAATTTCTCTCTCTTTCACTGTCTTTGTTTCACGGGTTTTTAAAAGTGATTGATTTTTATAAAGAGGTTTAGCTGCTTTTCACTGCTGTGTTTATGCCGCTTTACACCCACTTGACTCACTTACAGAGAGATATCAATATATAGGTTTAAGATTCTTACTAGTCAGATATATTCTTGGGCGGTGAATAAGGGGTGTTGAGTCCAGTTCACTGAGCAAGGTGTAGGTCGTGTCTATTACATATTGGGTTAATGGAACGGTATCTGAGCTAATTTGAAACCCTTGTTTTATGCATCACCCGACCTCACCTTTCCCGTTAAGCAGCCATAGTGTGTTTTCTAAACGTGTGACTCTGTTCTGTTTTGTAATTCAGTTCAAGGGTCGCGGTTTTTACATTCCTTCTATAAGTGATATCTTATGATAAGGGTCTTTTTCTGTGTGACTTATTTCACTTAGAATCATCGTACCTAAATCCACTCATCATGCTGCTACTAGCCTTATGACGTTGATTTCATGGCTGAGTGATATTCCATTGTACATAAGGACCACAACTTCTTTATCCATTTTTCTCTTTCCTGGGATATTTAAGGTGTAACGAAGTGGAGGTTCTTGTCAACAGAGCAGCCCTAAACTTTGGGGTGCCTGTGCCTTGCTGATTTTTAGTTTTCCCAATTTATACACCCGTGAGTGGAAGTGCCCTATGCTGTCTAAGCTGAGTGTTTTCGATGTTTCAGGACACACCGTACACTTCTGCAGAGTGGCTGTTGGCAATTTACATCACGCCCATCAGCGTAGCAAGGCTCCCGTTTCTCCATGGCCTGTCCTGCATTTCTGGTTTTGACACTTTATTCAGCATGGCCCTTTTGACCGATGGGAAGCGAGACTTCTTTGTAGCGCTGATTTGCCTTTCCAGGTTGCTTGGTTGGCCAAAAAGGGCGTATGCGTTTTTTCCTGAATATATTCAGGAAAAAACGCATACGCCCTTTTTGGCCAAGGGCATCATTGTCGAGGTTTTGCCACTTTTCCCGTGCTTTAAAGGCGATTCGAATCTACCTCCTGAAATCTGTTTCCTGCAATTCTGCCTTGCTTTCAAATCCTCTTTGTTGTCTTCCGTCAATATATTTGTGGACGAGAGTTATCATTTATAACTCTGCAGGTTTGTGAATTGCAGTGCCCCTGAGCTCCATTTTTCAACTCGCTTTCTTGGGAGCTGGCCGCAAAAGCGCAGGATTGCTTCAGGCCCTATTCTGGTCCCGGGCGGCAGGCTGAGGCTGTGGTTAATTCTTCTTCCTGATGGGAAAATAGAGTGACCTGTGCCTGTCCCAACACCTAGAGCTAGTGTCTCATTGGTTCCCCCTCTTCCCGTTCATCCTCAGGACAAATTGCAACCTGTATGGAACAGGAGGTTAAAGGTGCTGATTCTCCAAGGAGGGAGATTGCTAGTAAAGCGGCTGGAATGGCGAACCCGAGCACAAGGAGATGAGAAACGAGGTGCGTTTTAGAAACCTTTCCCGATCACATGGTGTACCATCTTCAGGGTTTCTCATGCATGTTTTCGATGTAGGAAGATGCCCTTGAACCTGGAGATTTGGGACCCATGGGATGGGTACCACGCAGTATTACTCTAAAGGGTCTGCGTTTGCTCACCCAACCTCACCAAACCTCTCAGCCCCAAGAGTGTCCTCCCTTATGTCTCAATCAGCTGTGGGTCTAGATATGGTCAATCCAGGTGGCATCACAGCCCTTGAACGAATTTTGTAAGAATTTCTCTCTCTTTCACTGTCTTTGTTTCATGGATTTTTAAAAGTTATTGATTTTTATAAAGGGGTTTAGCTGCTTTTCACTGCTGTGTTTATGCCACTTTACACCCACTTGACTCACTTACAGAGACATATCAATACATAGGTTTTAAGATTTTTACTAGTCAGATATATTCTTGGGCGGTGAATAGGGGGTGTTGAGTCCAGTTCACTGAGCAAGGAGTAGGTCGTGTCTATTACTTATTGGGTTTATGGAACGGTCTCTAAGCTAATTTAAAACCCTTCTTTTATGCATCACCGCACCTCACCTTTCCCGTTAAGCAGCCATAGTGTGTTTTCTAAACGTGTGACTCTGTTCTGTTTTGTAATTCAGTTCAAGGGTAGCGGTTTTTACATTCCCTCTATAAGTGATATCTTATGATAAGTGTCTTTTTCTGTGTGACTTATTTCACTTAGAATCGTCGTACCTAAATCCACTCATCATGCTGCTACTAGCCTTATGACGTTGATTTCATGGCTGAGTGATATTCCATTGTACATAAGGACCACAACTTCTTGATCCATTTTTCTCTTTCCTGGGATATTTAAGGTGTAACGAAGTGGAGGTTCTTGTCAACAGAGCAGCCCTAAACTTTGGGGTGCCTGTGCCTTGCTGATTTTTAGTTTTCCCAATTTATACGCCCGTGAGTGGAAGTGCCCTATGCTCTCTAAGCTGAGTGTTTTCGATGTTTCAGGACACACCGTACACTTCTGCAGAGTGGCTGTTGGCAATTTACATCCCGCCCATCAGCGTAGCAAGGCTCCCGTTTCTCCATGGCCTGTCCTGCATTTCTGGTTTTGACACTTTATTCAGCATGGCCCTTTTGACCGATGGGAAGCGAGACTTCTTTGTAGCGCTGATTTGCCTTTCCAGGTTGCTTGGTTGGCCAAAAAGGGCGTATGCGTTTTTTCCTGAATATATTCAGGAAAAAACGCATACGCCCTTTTTGGCCAAGGGCATCATTGTCGAGGTTTTGCCACTTTTCCCGTGTTTTAAAGGCGATTCGAATCTACCTCCTGAAATCTGTTTCCTGCAATTCTGCCTTGCTTTCAAATCCTCTTTGTTGTCTTCCGTCAATATATTTGTGGACGAGAGTTATCATTTATAACTCTGCAGGTTTGTGAATTGCAGTGCCCCTGAGCTCCATTTTTCAACTCGCTTTCTTGGGAGCTGGCCGCAAAAGCGCAGGATTGCTTCAGGCCCTATTCTGGTCCCGGGCGGCAGGCTGAGGCTGTGGTGAATTCTTCTTCCTGATGGGAAAATAGAGTGACCTGTGCCTGTCCCAACACCTAGAGCTAGTGTCTCATTGGTTCCCCCTCTTTCCGTTCATCCTCAGGACAAATTGCAACCTGTATGGAACAGGAGGTTAAAGGTGCTGATTCTCCAAGGAGGGAGATTGCTAGTAAAGCGGCTGGAATGGCGAACCCGAGCACAAGGAGATGAGAAACGAGGTGCGTTTTAGAAACCTTTCCCGATCACATGGTGTACCATCTTCAGGGTTTCTCATGCATGTTTTCGATGTAGGAAGATGCCCTTGAACCTGGAGATTTGGGACCCATGGGATGGGTACCACGCAGTATTACTCTAAAGGGTCTGCGTTTGCTCACCCAACCTCACCAAACCTCTCAGCCCCACGAGTGTCCTCCCTTATGTCTCAATCAGCTGTGGGTCTAGATATGGTCAATCCAGGTGGCATCACAGCCCTTGAACGAATTTTGTAAGAATTTCTCTCTCTTTCACTGTCTTTGTTTCATGGATTTTTAAAAGTTATTGATTTTTATAAAGGGGTTTAGCTGCTTTTCACTGCTGTGTTTATGCCACTTTACACCCACTTGACTCACTTACAGAGACATATCAATACATAGGTTTTAAGATTCTTACTAGTCAGATATATTCTTGGGCGGTGAATAGGGGGTGTTGAGTCCAGTTCACTGAGCAAGGAGTAGGTCGTGTCTATTACTTATTGGGTTTATGGAACGGTCTCTAAGCTAATTTAAAACCCTTCTTTTATGCATCACCGCACCTCACCTTTCCCGTTAAGCAGCCATAGTGTGTTTTCTAAACGTGTGACTCTGTTCTGTTCTGTAATTCAGTTCAAGGGTAGCGGTTTTTACATTCCCTCTATAAGTGATATCTTATGATAAGTGTCTTTTTCTGTGTGACTTATTTCACTTAGAATCGTCGTACCTAAATCCACTCATCATGCTGCTACTAGCCTTATGACGTTGATTTCATGGCTGAGTGATATTCCATTTTACATAAGGACCACAACTTCTTTATCCATTTTTCTCTTTCCTGGGATATTTAAGGTGTAACGAAGTGGAGGTTCTTGTCAACAGAGCAGCCCTAAACTTTGGGGTGCCTGTGTCTTGCTGATTTTTAGTTTTCCCAATTTATACGCCCATGAGTGGAAGTGCCCTATGCTCTGTAAGCTGAGTTTTTTCGATGTTTCAGGACACACCGTACACTTCTCCAGAGTGGCTGTTGGCAATTTACATCCCGCCCATCAGCGTAGCAAGGCTCCCGTTTCTCCATGGCCTGTCCTGCATTTCTGGTTTTGACACTTTATTCAGCATGGCCCTTTTGGCCGATGGGAAGCGAGACTTTTTTGTAGCGCTGATTGGCCTTTCCAGGTTGCTTGGTTGGCCAAAAAGGGCGTATGCGTTTTTTCCTGAATATATTCAGGAAAAAACGCATACGCCCTTTTTGGCCAAGGGCATCATTGTCGAGGTTTTGCCGCTTTTCCCGTGCTTTAAAGGCGATTCGAATCTACCTCCTGAAATCTGTTTCCTGCAATTCTGCCTTGCTTTCAAATCCTCTTCGTTGTCTTCCGTCAAAATATTGGTGGACGACAGTTATCATTTACAACTCTGCATGTTTGTGAATTGCAGTGCCCCTGAGCTCCATTTTCCAACTCGCTTTCTTGGGAGCTGGCCGCAAAAGCGCAGGATTGCCTCAGGCCCTATTCTGGTCCTGGGCGGGAGGCTGAGCCTGTGGTTAATTCTTCTTCCTGATGGGAAAATAGAGTGACCTGTGCCTTTCCCAACACCTAGAGCTAGTGTCTCATTGGTTCCCCCTCTTCCTGTTCATCCTCAGGACAAATTGCAACCTGTACGGAACAGGAGGTTAAAGGTGCTGATTCTCCAAGGAGGGAGATTGCTAGTAAAGCGGCTGGAATGGCGAACCCGAGCACAAGGAGATGAGAAATGAGGTGCGTGTTAGAAACCTTTCCCGATCACACGGTGTACCATCTTCTGGGATTCTCATGCATGTTTACGATGTAGGAAGATGCCCTTGAACCTGGAGATTTGGGACCCATGGGATGGGTACCACGCAGTATTACTCTAAAGGGTCTGCGTTTGCTCACCCAACCTCACCAAACCTCTCAGCCCCAAGAGTGTCCACCCTTATGCCTCAATCAGCTGTGGGTCTAGATATGGTCAATCCAGGTGGCATCACAGCCCTTGAACGAATTTTGTAAGAATTTCTCTCTCTTTCACTGTCTTTGTTTCACGGGTTTTTAAAAGTAATTGATTTTTATAAAGGGGTTTAGCTGTTTTTTACTGCTGTGTTTATGCCGCTTTTAACCCACTTGACTCACATACAGACAGATATCAATACATAGGTTTTAAGATTCTTACTAGTCAGATATATTCTTGGGCGGTGAATAGGGGGTTTTGAGTCCAGATCACTGAGCAAGGAGTAGGTCTTGTCTATTACATATTGGGTTTATGGAACGGTCTCTGAGCTAATTTGAAACCCTTGTTTTATGCATCACCCCACCTCACCTTTCCCGTTAAGCAGCCATAGTGTGTTTTCTAAACGTGTGACTCTGTTCTGTTTTGTAATTCAGTTCAAGGGTAGCGGTTTTTACATTCCCTCTATAAGTGATATCTTATGATAAGTGTCTTTTTCTGTGTGACTTATTTCACTTAGAATCGTCGTACCTAAATCCACTCATCATGCTGCTACTAGCCTTATGACGTTGATTTCATGGCTGAGTGATATTCCATTGTACATAAGGACCACAACTTCTTTATCCATTTTTCTCTTTCCTGGGATATTTAAGGTGTAACGAAGTGGAGGTTCTTGTCAACAGAGCAGCCCTCAACTTTGGGGTGCCTGTGTCTTGCTGATTTTTAGTTTTCCCAATTTATACGCCCGTGAGTGGAAGTGCCCTATGCTGTCTAAGCTGAGTTTTTTCGATGTTTCAGGACACACCGTACACTTCTCCAGAGTGGCTGTTGGCAATTTACATCCCGCCCATCAGCGTAGCAAGGCTCCCGTTTCTCCATGGCCTGTCCTGCATTTCTGGTTTTGACACTTTATTCAGCATGGCCCTTTTGACCGATGGGAAGCGAGACTTCTTTGTAGCGCTGATTTGCCTTTCCAGGTTGCTTGGTTGGCCAAAAAGGGCGTATGCGTTTTTTCCTGAATATATTCAGGAAAAAACGCATACGCCCTTTTTGGCCAAGGGCATCATTGTCGAGGTTTTGCCGCTTTTCCCGTGCTTTAAAGGCGATTCGAATCTTCCTCCTGAAATCTGTTTCCTGCAATTCTGCCTTGCTTTCAAATCCTCTTTGTTGTCTTCCGTCAATATATTTGTGGACGAGAGTTATCATTTATAACTCTGCAGGTTTGTGAATTGCAGTGCCCCTGAGCTCCATTTTTCAACTCGCTTTCTTGGGAGCTGGCCGCAAAAGCGCAGGATTGCTTCAGGCCCTATTCTGGTCCCGGGCGGCAGGCTGAGCCTGTGGTTAATTCTTCTTCCTGATGGGAAAATAGAGTGACCTGTGCCTGTCCCAACACCTAGAGCTAGTGTCTCATTGGTTCCCCCTCTTCCCGTTCATCCTCAGGACAAATTGCAACCTGTACGGAACAGGAGGTTAAAGGTGCTGATTCTCCAAGGAGGGAGAATGCTAGTAAAGCGGCTGGAATGGCGAACCCGAGCACAAGGAGATGAGAAATGAGGTGCGTGTTAGAAACCTTTCCCGATCACACGGTGTACCATCTTCTGGGATTCTCATGCATGTTTTCGATGTAGGAAGATGCCCTTGAACCTGGAGATTTGGGACCCATGGGATGGGTACCACGCAGTATTACTCTAAAGGGTCTGCGTTTGCTCACCCAACCTCACCAAACCTCTCAGCCCCAAGAGTGTCCACCCTTATGCCTCAATCAGCTGTGGGTCTAGATATGGTCAATCCAGGTGGCATCACAGCCCTTGAACGAATTTTGTAAGAATTTCTCTCTCTTTCACTGTCTTTGTTTCACGGGTTTTTAAAAGTAATGGATTTTTATAAAGGGGTTTAGCTGTTTTTTACTGCTGTGTTTATGCCGCTTTACACCCACTTGACTCACATACAGAGAGATATCAATACATAGGTTTTAAGATTCTTACTAGTCAGATATATTCTTGGGCGGTGAATAGGGGGTTTTGAGTCCAGATCACTGAGCAAGGAGTAGGTCTTGTCTATTACATATTGGGTTTATGGAACGGTCTCTGAGCTAATTTGAAACCCTTGTTTTATGCATCACCCCACCTCACCTTTCCCGTTAAGCAGCCATAGTGTGTTTTCTAAACGTGTGACTCTGTTCTGTTTTGTAATTCAGTTCAAGGGTAGCGGTTTTACATTCCCTCTATAAGTGATATCTTATGATAAGTGTCGTTTTCTGTGTGGCTTATTTCACTTAGAATCGTCGTACCTAAATCCACTCATCATGCTGCTACTAGCCTTATGACGTTGATTTCATGGCTGAGTGATATTCCATTGTACATAAGGACCACAACTTCTTTATCCATTTTTCTCTTTCCTGGGATATTTAAGGTGTAACGAACTGGAGGTTCTTGTCAACAGAGCAGCCCTAAACTTTGGGGTGCCTGTGCCTTGCTGATTTTTAGTTTTCCCAATTTATACGCCCGTGAGTGGAAGTGCCCTATGCTGTCTAAGCTGAGTGTTTTCGATGTTTCAGGACACACCGTACACTTCTGCAGAGTGGCTGTTGGCAATTTACATCACGCCCATCAGCGTAGCAAGGCTCCCGTTTCTCCATGGCCTGTCCTGCATTTCTGGTTTTGACACTTTATTCAGCATGGCCCTTTTGACCGATGGGAAGCGAGACTTCTTTGTAGCGCTGATTTGCCTTTCCAGGTTGCTTGGTTGGCCAAAAAGGGCGTATGCGTTTTTTCCTGAATATATTCAGGAAAAAACGCATACGCCCTTTTTGGCCAAGGGCATCATTGTCGAGGTTTTGCCGCTTTTCCCGTGCTTTAAAGGCGATTCGAATCTACCTCCTGAAATCTGTTTCCTGCAATTCTGCCTTGCTTTCAAATCCTCTTTGTTGTCTTCCGTCAATATATTTGTGGACGAGAGTTATCATTTATAACTCTGCAGGTTTGTGAATTGCAGTGCCCCTGAGCTCCATTTTTCAACTCGCTTTCTTGGGAGCTGGCCGCAAAAGCGCAGGATTGCTTCAGGCCCTATTCTGGTCCCGGGCGGCAGGCTGAGGCTGTGGTTAATTCTTCTTCCTGATGGGAAAATAGAGTGACCTGTGCCTGTCCCAACACCTAGAGCTAGTGTCTCATTGGTTCCCCCTCTTCCCGTTCATCCTCAGGACAAATTGCAACCTGTACGGAACAGGAGGTTAAAGGTGCTGATTCTCCAAGGAGGGAGATTGCTAGTAAAGCGGCTGGAATGGCGAACCCGAGCACAAGGAGATGAGAAATGAGGTGCGTTTTAGAAACCTTTCCCGATCACACGGTGTACCATCTTCTGGGATTCTCATGCATGTTTACGATGTAGGAAGATGCCCTTGAACCTGGAGATTTGGGACCCATGGGATGGGTACCACGCAGTATTACTCTAAAGGGTCTGCGTTTGCTCACCCAACCTCACCAAACCTCTCAGCCCCAAGAGTGTCCACCCTTATGCCTCAATCAGCTGTGGGTCTAGATATGGTCAATCCAGGTGGCATCACAGCCCTTGAACGAATTTTGTAAGAATTTCTCTCTCTTTCACTGTCTTTGTTTCACGGGTTTTTAAAAGTGATTGATTTTTATAAAGAGGTTTAGCTGCTTTTCACTGCTGTGTTTATGCCGCTTTACACCCACTTGACTCACTTACAGAGAGATATCAATATATAGGTTTAAGATTCTTACTAGTCAGATATATTCTTGGGCGGTGAATAAGGGGTGTTGAGTCCAGTTCACTGAGCAAGGTGTAGGTCGTGTCTATTACATATTGGGTTAATGGAACGGTATCTGAGCTAATTTGAAACCCTTGTTTTATGCATCACCCGACCTCACCTTTCCCGTTAAGCAGCCATAGTGTGTTTTCTAAACGTGTGACTCTGTTCTGTTTTGTAATTCAGTTCAAGGGTCGCGGTTTTTACATTCCTTCTATAAGTGATATCTTATGATAAGGGTCTTTTTCTGTGTGACTTATTTCACTTAGAATCGTCGTACCTAAATCCACTCATCATGCTGCTACTAGCCTTATGACGTTGATTTCATGGCTGAGTGATATTCCATTGTACATAAGGACCACAACTTCTTTATCCATTTTTCTCTTTCCTGGGATATTTAAGGTGTAACGAAGTGGAGGTTCTTGTCAACAGAGCAGCCCTAAACTTTGGGGTGCCTGTGCCTTGCTGATTTTTAGTTTTCCCAATTTATACGCCCGTGAGTGGAAGTGCCCTATGCTGTCTAAGCTGAGTGTTTTCGATGTTTCAGGACACACCGTACACTTCTGCAGAGTGGCTGTTGGCAATTTACATCCCGCCCATCAGCGTAGCAAGGCTCCCGTTTCTCCATGGCCTGTCCTGCATTTCTGGTTTTGACACTTTATTCAGCATGGCCCTTTTGACCGATGGGAAGCGAGACTTCTTTGTAGCGCTGATTTGCCTTTCCAGGTTGCTTGGTTGGCCAAAAAGGGCGTATGCGTTTTTTCCTGAATATATTCAGGAAAAAACGCATACGCCCTTTTTGGCCAAGGGCATCATTGTCGAGGTTTTGCCGCTTTTCCCGTGCTTTAAAGGCGATTCGAATCTTCCTCCTGAAATCTGTTTCCTGCAATTCTGCCTTGCTTTCAAATCCTCTTTGTTGTCTTCCGTCAATATATTTGTGGACGAGAGTTATCATTTATAACTCTGCAGGTTTGTGAATTGCAGTGCCCCTGAGCTCCATTTTTCAACTCGCTTTCTTGGGAGCTGGCCGCAAAAGCGCAGGATTGCTTCAGGCCCTATTCTGGTCCCGGGCGGCAGGCTGAGGCTGTGGTTAATTCTTCTTCCTGATGGGAAAATAGAGTGACCTGTGCCTGTCCCAACACCTAGAGCTAGTGTCTCATTGGTTCCCCCTCTTCCCGTTCATCCTCAGGACAAATTGCAACCTGTACGGAACAGGAGGTTAAAGGTGCTGATTCTCCAAGGAGGGAGATTGCTAGTAAAGCGGCTGGAATGGCGAACCCGAGCACAAGGAGATGAGAAATGAGGTGCGTGTTAGAAACCTTTCCCGATCACACGGTGTACCATCTTCTGGGATTCTCATGCATGTTTTCGATGTAGGAAGATGCCCTTGAACCTGGAGATTTGGGACCCATGGGATGGGTACCACGCAGTATTACTCTAAAGGGTCTGCGTTTGCTCACCCAACCTCACCAAACCTCTCAGCCCCAAGAGTGTCCACCCTTATGCCTCAATCAGCTGTGGGTCTAGATATGGTCAATCCAGGTGGCATCACAGCCCTTGAACGAATTTTGTAAGAATTTCTCTCTCTTTCACTGTCTTTGTTTCACGGGTTTTTAAAAGTAATTGATTTTTATAAAGGGGTTTAGCTGTTTTATACTGCTGTGTTTATGCCGCTTTACACCCACTTGACTCACATACAGAGAGATATCAATACATAGGTTTTAAGATTCTTACTAGTCAGATATATTCTTGGGCGGTGAATAGGGGGTTTTGAGTCCAGATCACTGAGCAAGGAGTAGGTCTTGTCTATTACATATTGGGTTTATGGAACGGTCTCTGAGCTAATTTGAAACCCTTGTTTTATGCATCACCCCACCTCACCTTTCCCGTTAAGCAGCCATAGTGTGTTTTCTAAACGTGTGACTCTGTTCTGTTTTGTAATTCAGTTCAAGGGTAGCGGTTTTACATTCCCTCTATAAGTGATATTTTATGATAAGTGTCGTTTTCTGTGTGGCTTATTTCTCTTAGAATCGTCGTACCTAAATCCACTCATCATGCTGCTACTAGCCTTATGACGTTGATTTCATGGCTGAGTGATATTCCATTGTACAAAAGGACCACAACTTCTTTATCCATTTTTCTCTTTCGTGGGATATTTAAGGTGTAACGAAGTGGAGGTTCTTGTCAACAGAGCAGCCCTAAACTTTGGGGTGCCTGTGTCTTGCTGATTTTTAGTTTTCCCAATTTATACGCCCATGAGTGGAAGTGCCCTATGCTCTCTAAGCTGAGTTTTTTCGATGTTTCAGGACACACCGTACACTTCTCCAGAGTGGCTGTTGGCATTTTACATCCCGCCCATCAGCGTAGCAAGGCTCCCGTTTCTCCATGGCCTGTCCTGCATTTCTGGTTTTGACACTGTATTCAGCATGGCCCTTTTGACCGATGGGAAGCGAGACTTTTTTGTAGCGCTGATTGGCCTTTCCAGGTTGCTTGGTTGGCCAAAAAGGGCGTATGCGTTTTTTCCTGAATATATTCAGGAAAAAACGCATACGCCCTTTTTGGCCAAGGGCATCATTGTCGAGGTTTTGCCGCTTTTCCCGTGCTTTAAAGGCGATTCGAATCTACCTCCTGAAATCTGTTTCCTGCAATTCTGCCTTGCTTTCAAATCCTCTTCGTTGTCTTCCGTCAAAATATTGGTGGACGACAGTTATCATTTACAACTCTGCATGTTTGTGAATTGCAGTGCCCCTGAGCTCCATTTTCCAACTCGCTTTCTTGGGAGCTGGCCGCAAAAGCGCAGGATTGCCTCAGGCCCTATTCTGGTCCTGGGCGGGAGGCTGAGCCTGTGGTTAATTCTTCTTCCTGATGGGAAAATAGAGTGACCTGTGCCTTTCCCAACACCTAGAGCTAGTGTCTCATTGGTTCCCCCTCTTCCTGTTCATCCTCAGGACAAATTGCAACCTGTACGGAACAGGAGGTTAAAGGTGCTGATTCTCCAAGGAGGGAGATTGCTAGTAAAGCGGCTGGAATGGCGAACCCGAGCACAAGGAGATGAGAAATGAGGTGCGTGTTAGAAACCTTTCCCGATCACACGGTGTACCATCTTCTGGGATTCTCATGCATGTTTACGATGTAGGAAGATGCCCTTGAACCTGGAGATTTGGGACCCATGGGATGGGTACCACGCAGTATTACTCTAAAGGGTCTGCGTTTGCTCACCCAACCTCACCAAACCTCTCAGCCCCAAGAGTGTCCACCCTTATGCCTCAATCAGCTGTGGGTCTAGATATGGTCAATCCAGGTGGCATCACAGCCCTTGAACGAATTTTGTAAGAATTTCTCTCTCTTTCACTGTCTTTGTTTCACGGGTTTTTAAAAGTAATTGATTTTTATAAAGGGGTTTAGCTGTTTTTTACTGCTGTGTTTATGCCGCTTTTAACCCACTTGACTCACATACAGACAGATATCAATACATAGGTTTTAAGATTCTTACTAGTCAGATATATTCTTGGGCGGTGAATAGGGGGTTTTGAGTCCAGATCACTGAGCAAGGAGTAGGTCTTGTCTATTACATATTGGGTTTATGGAACGGTCTCTGAGCTAATTTGAAACCCTTGTTTTATGCATCACCCCACCTCACCTTTCCCGTTAAGCAGCCATAGTGTGTTTTCTAAACCTGTGACTCTGTTCTGTTTTGTAATTCAGTTCAAGGGTAGCGGTTTTTACATTCCCTCTATAAGTGATATCTTATGATAAGTGTCTTTTTCTGTGTGACTTATTTCACTTAGAATCGTCGTACCTAAATCCACTCATCATGCTGCTACTAGCCTTATGACGTTGATTTCATGGCTGAGTGATATTCCATTGTACAAAAGGACCACAACTTCTTTATCCATTTTTCTCTTTCCTGGGATATTTAAGTTGTATCGAAGTGGAGGTTCTTGTCAACAGAGCAGCCCTAAACTTTGGGGTGCCTGTGCCTTGATGATTTTTAGTTTTCCCAATTTATACGCCCGTGAGTGGAAGTGCCCTATGCTGTCTAAGCTGAGTGTTTTCGATGTTTCAGGACACACCGTACACTTCTGCAGAGTGGCTGTTGGCAATTTACATCCCGCCCATCAGCGTAGCAAGGCTCCCGTTTCTCCATGGCCTGTCCTGCATTTCTGGTTTTGACACTTTATTCAGCATGGCCCTTTTGACCGATGGGAAGCGAGACTTCTTTGTAGCGCTGATTTGCCTTTCCAGGTTGCTTGGTTGCCCAAAAGGGGCGTATGCGTTTTTTCCTGAATATATTCAGGAAAAAACGCATACGCCCTTTTTGGCCAAGGGCATCATTGTCGAGGTTTTGCCGCTTTTCCCGTGCTTTAAAGGCGATTCGAATCTACCTCCTGAAATCTGTTTCCTGCAATTCTGCCTTGCTTTCAAATCCTCTTCGTTGTCTTCCGTCAATATATTTGTGGACGAGAGTTATCATTTATAACTCTGCAGGTTTGTGAATTGCAGTGCCCCTGAGCTCCATTTTTCAACTCGCTTTCTTGGGAGCTGGCCGCAAAAGCGCAGGATTGCTTCAGGCCCTATTCTGGTCCCGGGCGGCAGGCTGAGGCTGTGGTTAATTCTTCTTCCTGATGGGAAAATAGAGTGACCTGTGCCTGTCCCAACACTTAGAGCTAGTGTCTCATTGGTTCCCCCTCTTCCCGTTCATCCTCAGGACAAATTGCAACCTGTACGGAACAGGAGGTTAAAGGTGCTGATTCTCCAAGGAGGGAGATTGCTAGTAAAGCGGCTGGAATGGCGAACCCGAGCACAAGGAGATGAGAAATGAGGTGCGTGTTAGAAACCTTTCCCGATCACACGGTGTACCATCTTCTGGGATTCTCATGCATGTTTTCGATGTAGGAAGATGCCCTTGAACCTGGAGATTTGGGACCCATGGGATGGGTACCACGCAGTATTACTCTAAAGGGTCTGCGTTTGCTCACCCAACCTCACCAAACCTCTCAGCCCCAAGAGTGTCCACCCTTATGCCTCAATCAGCTGTGGGTCTAGATATGGTCAATCCAGGTGGCATCACAGCCCTTGAACGAATTTTGTAAGAATTTCTCTCTCTTTCACTGTCTTTGTTTCACGGGTTTTTAAAAGTAATTGATTTTTATAAAGGGGTTTAGCTGTTTTATACTGCTGTGTTTATGCCGCTTTACACCCACTTGACTCACATACAGAGAGATATCAATACATAGGTTTTAAGATTCTTACTAGTCAGATATATTCTTGGGCGGTGAATAGGGGGTTTTGAGTCCAGATCACTGAGCAAGGAGTAGGTCTTGTCTATTACATATTGGGTTTATGGAACGGTCTCTGAGCTAATTTGAAACCCTTGTTTTATGCATCACCCCACCTCACCTTTCCCGTTAAGCAGCCATAGTGTGTTTTCTAAACGTGTGACTCTGTTCTGTTTTGTAATTCAGTTCAAGGGTAGCGGTTTTTACATTCCCTCTATAAGTGATATCTTATGATAAGTGTCTTTTTCTGTGTGACTTATTTCACTTAGAATCGTCGTACCTAAATCCACTCATCATGCTGCTACTAGCCTTATGACGTTGATTTCATGGCTGAGTGATATTCCATTGTACATAAGGACCACAACTTCTTTATCCATTTTTCTCTTTCCTGGGATATTTAAGGTGTAACGAAGTGGAGGTTCTTGTCAACAGAGCAGCCCTAAACTTTGGGGTGCCTGTGTCTTGCTGATTTTTAGTTTTCCCAATTTATACGCCCATGAGTGGAAGTGCCCTATGCTCTCTAAGCTGAGTTTTTTCGATGTTTCAGGACACACCGTACACTTCTCCAGAGTGGCTGTTGGCAATTTACATCCCGCCCATCAGCGTAGCAAGGCTCCCGTTTCTCCATGGCCTGTCCTGCATTTCTGGTTTTGACACTTTATTCAGCATGGCCCTTTTGACCGATGGGAAGCGAGACTTTTTTGTAGCGCTGATTGGCTTTCCAGGTTGCTTGGTTGGCCAAAAAGGGCGTATGCGTTTTTTCCTGAATATATTCAGGAAAAAACGCATACGCCCTTTTTGGCCAAGGGCATCATTGTCGAGGTTTTGCCGCTTTTCCCGTGCTTTAAAGGCGATTCGAATCTACCTCCTGAAATCTGTTTCCTGCAATTCTGCCTTGCTTTCAAATCCTCTTCGTTGTCTTCCGTCAAAATATTGGTGGACGACAGTTATCATTTACAACTCTGCATGTTTGTGAATTGCAGTGCCCCTGAGCTCCATTTTCCAACTCGCTTTCTTGGGAGCTGGCCGCAAAAGCGCAGGATTGCTTCAGGCCCTATTCTGGTCCCGGGCGGCAGGCTGAGCCTGTGGTTAATTCTTCTTCCTGATGGGAAAATAGAGTGACCTGTGCCTGTCCCAACACCTAGAGCTAGTGTCTCATTGGTTCCCCCTCTTCCCGTTCATCCTCAGGACAAATTGCAACCTGTACGGAACAGGAGGTTAAAGGTGCTGATTCTCCAAGGAGGGAGATTGCTAGTAAAGCGGCTGGAATGGCGAACCCGAGCACAAGGAGATGAGAAATGAGGTGCGTGTTAGAAACCTTTCCCGATCACACGGTGTACCATCTTCTGGGATTCTCATGCATGTTTTCGATGTAGGAAGATGCCCTTGAACCTGGAGATTTGGGACCCATGGGATGGGTACCACGCAGTATTACTCTAAAGGGTCTGCGTTTGCTCACCCAACCTCACCAAACCTCTCAGCCCCAAGAGTGTCCACCCTTATGCCTCAATCAGCTGTGGGTCTAGATATGGTCAATCCAGGTGGCATCACAGCCCTTGAACGAATTTTGTAAGAATTTCTCTCTCTTTCACTGTCTTTGTTTCACGGGTTTTTAAAAGTAATTGATTTTTATAAAGGGGTTTAGCTGTTTTATACTGCTGTGTTTATGCCGCTTTACACCCACTTGACTCACATACAGAAAGATATCAATACATAGGTTTTAAGATTCTTACTAGTCAGATATATTCTTGGGCGGTGAATAGGGGGTTTTGAGTCCAGATCACTGAGCAAGGAGTAGGTCTTGTCTATTACATATTGGGTTTATGGAACGGTCTCTGAGCTAATTTGAAACCCTTGTTTTATGCATCACCCCACCTCACCTTTCCCGTTAAGCAGCCATAGTGTGTTTTCTAAACGTGTGACTCTGTTCTGTTTTGTAATTCAGTTCAAGGGTAGCGGTTTTACATTCCCTCTATAAGTGATATCTTATGATAAGTGTCGTTTTCTGTGTGGCTTATTTCACTTAGAATCGTCGTACCTAAATCCACTCATCATGCTGCTACTAGCCTTATGACGTTGATTTCATGGCTGAGTGATATTCCATTGTACAAAAGGACCACAACTTCTTTATCCATTTTTCTCTTTCCTGGGATATTTAAGGTGTAACGAAGTGGAGGTTCTTGTCAACAGAGCAGCCCTAAACTTTGGGGTGCCTGTGCCTTGCTGATTTTTAGTTTTCCCAATTTATACGCCCGTGAGTGGAAGTGCCCTATGCTCTCTAAGCTGAGTGTTTTCGATGTTTCAGGACACACCGTACACTTCTGCAGAGTGGCTGTTGGCAATTTACATCCCGCCCATCAGCGTAGCAAGGCTCCCGTTTCTCCATGGCCTGTCCTGCATTTCTGGTTTTGACACTTTATTCAGCATGGCCCTTTTGACCGATGGGAAGCGAGACTTCTTTGTAGCGCTGATTTGCCTTTCCAGGTTGCTTGGTTGGCCAAAAAGGGCGTATGCGTTTTTTCCTGAATATATTCAGGAAAAAACGCATAGCCCTTTTTGGCCAAGGGCATCATTGTCGAGGTTTTGCCGCTTTTCCCGTGCTTTAAAGGCGATTCGAATCTTCCTCCTGAAATCTGTTTCCTGCAATTCTGCCTTGCTTTCAAATCCTCTTTGTTGTCTTCCGTCAATATATTTGTGGACGAGAGTTATCATTTATAACTCTGCAGGTTTGTGAATTGCAGTGCCCCTGAGCTCCATTTTTCAACTCGCTTTCTTGGGAGCTGGCCGCAAAAGCGCAGGATTGCTTCAGGCCCTATTCTGGTCCCGGGCGGCAGGCTGAGCCTGTGGTTAATTCTTCTTCCTGATGGGAAAATAGAGTGACCTGTGCCTGTCCCAACACCTAGAGCTAGTGTCTCATTGGTTCCCCCTCTTCCCGTTCATCCTCAGGACAAATTGCAACCTGTACGGAACAGGAGGTTAAAGGTGCTGATTCTCCAAGGAGGGAGATTGCTAGTAAAGCGGCTGGAATGGCGAACCCGAGCACAAGGAGATGAGAAATGAGGTGCGTGTTAGAAACCTTTCCCGATCACACGGTGTACCATCTTCTGGGATTCTCATGCATGTTTTCGATGTAGGAAGATGCCCTTGAACCTGGAGATTTGGGACCCATGGGATGGGTACCACGCAGTATTACTCTAAAGGGTCTGCGTTTGCTCACCCAACCTCACCAAACCTCTCAGCCCCAAGAGTGTCCACCCTTATGCCTCAATCAGCTGTGGGTCTAGATATGGTCAATCCAGGTGGCATCACAGCCCTTGAACGAATTTTGTGAGAATTTCTCTCTCTTTCACTGTCTTTGTTTCACGGGTTTTTAAAAGTAATTGATTTTTATAAAGGGGTTTAGCTGTTTTTTACTGCTGTGTTTATGCCGCTTTACACCCACTTGACTCACATACAGAGAGATATCAATACATAGGTTTTAAGATTCTTACTAGTCAGATATATTCTTGGGCGGTGAATAGGGGGTTTTGAGTCCAGATCACTGAGCAAGGAGTAGGTCTTGTCTATTACATATTGGGTTTATGGAACGGTCTCTGAGCTAATTTGAAACCCTTGTTTTATGCATCACCCCACCTCACCTTTCCCGTTAAGCAGCCATAGTGTGTTTTCTAAACGTGTGACTCTGTTCTGTTTTGTAATTCAGTTCAAGGGTAGCGGTTTTACATTCCCTCTATAAGTGATATCTTATGATAAGTGTCTTTTTCTGTGTGACTTATTTCACTTAGAATCGTCGTACCTAAATCCACTCATCATGCTGCTACTAGCCTTATGACGTTGATTTCATGGCTGAGTGATATTCCATTGTACAAAAGGACCACAACTTCTTTATCCATTTTTCTCTTTCCTGGGATATTTAAGGTGTAACGAAGTGGAGGTTCTTGTCAACAGAGCAGCCCTAAACTTTGGGGTGCCTGTGCCTTGCTGATTTTTAGTTTTCCCAATTTATACGCCCGTGAGTGGAAGTGCCCTATGCTCTCTAAGCTGAGTGTTTTCGATGTTTCAGGACACACCGTACACTTCTGCAGAGTGGCTGTTGGCAATTTACATCCCGCCCATCAGCGTAGCAAGGCTCCCGTTTCTCCATGGCCTGTCCTGCATTTCTGGTTTTGACACTTTATTCAGCATGGCCCTTTTGACCGATGGGAAGCGAGACTTCTTTGTAGCGCTGATTTGCCTTTCCAGGTTGCTTGGTTGCCCAAAAGGGGCGTATGCGTTTTTTCCTGAATATATTCAGGAAAAAACGCATACGCCCTTTTTGGCCAAGGGCATCATTGTCGAGGTTTTGCCGCTTTTCCCGTGCTTTAAAGGCGATTCGAATCTTCCTCCTGAAATCTGTTTCCTGCAATTCTGCCTTGCTTTCAAATCCTCTTTGTTGTCTTCCGTCAATATATTTGTGGACGAGAGTTATCATTTATAACTCTGCAGGTTTGTGAATTGCAGTGCCCCTGAGCTCCATTTTTCAACTCGCTTTCTTGGGAGCTGGCCGCAAAAGCGCAGGATTGCTTCAGGCCCTATTCTGGTCCCGGGCGGCAGGCTGAGCCTGTGGTTAATTCTTCTTCCTGATGGGAAAATAGAGTGACCTGTGCCTGTCCCAACACCTAGAGCTAGTGTCTCATTGGTTCCCCCTCTTCCCGTTCATCCTCAGGACAAATTGCAACCTGTACGGAACAGGAGGTTAAAGGTGCTGATTCTCCAAGGAGGGAGATTGCTAGTAAAGCGGCTGGAATGGCGAACCCGAGCACAAGGAGATGAGAAATGAGGTGCGTGTTAGAAACCTTTCCCGATCACACGGTGTACCATCTTCTGGGATTCTCATGCATGTTTTCGATGTAGGAAGATGCCCTTGAACCTGGAGATTTGGGACCCATGGGATGGGTACCACGCAGTATTACTCTAAAGGGTCTGCGTTTGCTCACCCAACCTCACCAAACCTCTCAGCCCCAAGAGTGTCCACCCTTATGCCTCAATCAGCTGTGGGTCTAGATATGGTCAATCCAGGTGGCATCACAGCCCTTGAACGAATTTTGTAAGAATTTCTCTCTCTTTCACTGTCTTTGTTTCACGGGTTTTTAAAAGTAATGGATTTTTATAAAGGGGTTTAGCTGTTTTTTACTGCTGTGTTTATGCCGCTTTACACCCACTTGACTCACATACAGAGAGATATCAATACATAGGTTTTAAGATTCTTACTAGTCAGATATATTCTTGGGCGGTGAATAGGGGGTTTTGAGTCCAGATCACTGAGCAAGGAGTAGGTCTTGTCTATTACATATTGGGTTTATGGAACGGTCTCTGAGCTAATTTGAAACCCTTGTTTTATGCATCACCCCACCTCACCTTTCCCGTTAAGCAGCCATAGTGTGTTTTCTAAACGTGTGAGTCTGTTCTGTTTTGTAATTCAGTTCAAGGGTAGCGGTTTTACATTCCCTCTATAAGTGATATCTTATGATAAGTGTCGTTTTCTGTGTGGCTTATTTCACTTAGAATCGTCGTACCTAAATCCACTCATCATGCTGCTACTAGCCTTATGACGTTGATTTCATGGCTGAGTGATATTCCATTGTACAAAAGGACCACAACTTCTTTATCCATTTTTCTCTTTCGTGGGATATTTAAGGTGTAACGAAGTGGAGGTTCTTGTCAACAGAGCAGCCCTAAACTTTGGGGTGCCTGTGCCTTGATGATTTTTAGTTTTCCCAATTTATACGCCCGTGAGTGGAAGTGCCCTATGCTGTCTAAGCTGAGTGTTTTCGATGTTTCAGGACACACCGTACACTTCTGCAGAGTGGCTGTTGGCAATTTACATCCCGCCCATCAGCGTAGCAAGGCTCCCGTTTCTCCATGGCCTGTCCTGCATTTCTGGTTTTGACACTTTATTCAGCATGGCCCTTTTGACCGATGGGAAGCGAGACTTCTTTGTAGCGCTGATTGGCCTTTCCAGGTTGCATGGTTGGCCAAAAAGGGCGTATGCGTTTTTTCCTGAATATATTCAGGAAAAAACGCATACGCCCTTTTTGGCCAAGGGCATCATTGTTGAGGTTTTGCCGCTTTTCCCGTGCTTTAAAGGCGATTCGAATCTACCTCCTGAAATCTGTTTCCTGCAATTCTGCCTTGCTTTCAAATCCTCTTCGTTGTCTTCCGTCAATATATTGGTGGACGACAGTTATCATTTACAACTCTGCATGTTTGTGAATTGCAGTGCCCCTGAGCTCCATTTTTCAACTCGCTTTCTTGGGAGCTGGCCGCAAAAGCGCAGGATTGCTTCAGGCCCTATTCTGGTCCCGGGCGGGAGGCTGAGCCTGTGGTTAATTCTTCTTCCTGATGGGAAAATAGAGTGACCTGTGCCTGTCCCAACACCTAGAGCTAGTGTCTCATTGGTTCCCCCTCTTCCCGTTCATCCTCAGGACAAATTCCAACCTGTACGGAACAGGAGGTTAAAGGTGCTGATACTCCAAGGAGGGAGATTGCTAGTAAAGCGGCTGGAATGGCGAACCCGAGCACAAGGAGATGAGAAATGAGGTGCGTTTTAGAAACCTTTCCCGATCACACGGTGTACCATCTTCTGGGATTCTCATGCATGTTTACGATGTAGGAAGATGCCCTTGAACCTGGAGATTTGGGACCCATGGGATGGGTACCACGGAGGATTACTCTAAAGGGTCTGCGTTTGCTCACCCAACCTCACCAAACCTCTCAGCCCCAAGAGTGTCCACCCTTATGCCTCAATCAGCTGTGGGTCTAGATATGGTCAATCCAGGTGGCATCACAGCCCTTGAACGAATTTTGTAAGTATTTCTCTCTCTTTCACTGTCTTTGTTTCATGGGTTTTTAAAAGTAATTGATTTTTATAAAGGGGTTTAGCTGTTTTTTACTGCTGTGTTTATGCCGCTTTACACCCACTTGACTCACATACAGAGAGATATCAATACATAGGTTTTAAGATTCTTACTAGTCAGATATATTCTTGGGCGGTGAATAGGGGGTTTTGAGTCCAGATCACTGAGCAAGGAGTAGGTCTTGTCTATTACATATTGGGTTTATGGAACGGTCTCTGAGCTAATTTGAAACCCTTGTTTTATGCATCACCCCACCTCACCTTTCCCGTTAAGCAGCCATAGTGTGTTTTCTAAACGTGTGACTCTGTTCTGTTTTGTAATTCAGTTCAAGGGTAGCGGTTTTACATTCCCTCTATAAGTGATATCTTATGATAAGTGTCTTTTTCTGTGTGACTTATTTCACTTAGAATCGTCGTACCTAAATCCACTCATCATGCTGCTACTAGCCTTATGACGTTGATTTCATGGCTGAGTGATATTCCATTGTACATAAGGACCACAACTTCTTTATCCATTTTTCTCTTTCCTGGGATATTTAAGGTGTATCGAAGTGGAGGTTCTTGTCAACAGAGCAGCCCTAAACTTTGGGGTGCCTGTGCCTTGATGATTTTTAGTTTTCCCAATTTATACGCCCGTGAGTGGAAGTGCCCTATGCTGTCTAAGCTGAGTTTTTTCGATGTTTCAGGACACACCGTACACTTCTGCAGAGTGGCTGTTGGCAATTTACATCCCGCCCATCAGCGTAGCAAGGCTCCCGTTTCTCCATGGCCTGTCCTGCATTTCTGGTTTTGACACTTTATTCAGCATGGCCCTTTTGACCGATGGGAAGCGAGACTTCTTTGTAGCGCTGATTTGCCTTTCCAGGTTGCTTGGTTGGCCAAAAAGGGCGTATGCGTTTTTTCCTGAATATATTCAGGAAAAAACGCATACGCCCTTTTTGGCCAAGGGCATCATTGTCGAGGTTTTGCCGCTTTTCCCGTGCTTTAAAGGCGATTCGAATCTTCCTCCTGAAATCTGTTTCCTGCAATTCTGCCTTGCTTTCAAATCCTCTTTGTTGTCTTCCGTCAATATATTTGTGGACGAGAGTTATCATTTATAACTCTGCAGGTTTGTGAATTGCAGTGCCCCTGAGCTCCATTTTTCAACTCGCTTTCTTGGGAGCTGGCCGCAAAAGCGCAGGATTGCTTCAGGCCCTATTCTGGTCCCGGGCGGCAGGCTGAGCCTGTGGTTAATTCTTCTTCCTGATGGGAAAATAGAGTGACCTGTGCCTGTCCCAACACCTAGAGCTAGTGTCTCATTGGTTCCCCCTCTTCCCGTTCATCCTCAGGACAAATTGCAACCTGTACGGAACAGGAGGTTAAAGGTGCTGATTCTCCAAGGAGGGAGATTGCTAGTAAAGCGGCTGGAATGGCGAACCCGAGCACAAGGAGATGAGAAATGAGGTGCGTGTTAGAAACCTTTCCCGATCACACGGTGTACCATCTTCTGGGATTCTCATGCATGTTTTCGATGTAGGAAGATGCCCTTGAACCTGGAGATTTGGGACCCATGGGATGGGTACCACGCAGTATTACTCTAAAGGGTCTGCGTTTGCTCACCCAACCTCACCAAACCTCTCAGCCCCAAGAGTGTCCACCCTTATGCCTCAATCAGCTGTGGGTCTAGATATGGTCAATCCAGGTGGCATCACAGCCCTTGAACGAATTTTGTAAGAATTTCTCTCTCTTTCACTGTCTTTGTTTCACGGGTTTTTAAAAGTAATGGATTTTTATAAAGGGGTTTAGCTGTTTTTTACTGCTGTGTTTATGCCGCTTTACACCCACTTGACTCACATACAGAGAGATATCAATACATAGGTTTTAAGATTCTTACTAGTCAGATATATTCTTGGGCGGTGAATAGGGGGTTTTGAGTCCAGATCACTGAGCAAGGAGTAGGTCTTGTCTATTACATATTGGGTTTATGGAACGGTCTCTGAGCTAATTTGAAACCCTTGTTTTATGCATCACCCCACCTCACCTTTCCCGTTAAGCAGCCATAGTGTGTTTTCTAAACGTGTGACTCTGTTCTGTTTTGTAATTCAGTTCAAGGGTAGCGGTTTTACATTCCCTCTATAAGTGATATCTTATGATAAGTGTCGTTTTCTGTGTGGCTTATTTCACTTAGAATCGTCGTACCTAAATCCACTCATCATGCTGCTACTAGCCTTATGACGTTGATTTCATGGCTGAGTGATATTCCATTGTACAAAAGGACCACAACTTCTTTATCCATTTTTCTCTTTCCTGGGATATTTAAGGTGTAACGAAGTGGAGGTTCTTGTCAACAGAGCAGCCCTAAACTTTGGGGTGCCTGTGCCTTGCTGATTTTTAGTTTTCCCAATTTATACGCCCGTGAGTGGAAGTGCCCTATGCTCTCTAAGCTGAGTGTTTTCGATGTTTCAGGACACACCGTACATTTCTGCAGAGTGGCTGTTGGCAATTTACATCCCGCCCATCAGCGTAGCAAGGCTCCCGTTTCTCCATGGCCTGTCCTGCATTTCTGGTTTTGACACTTTATTCAGCATGGCCCTTTTGACCGATGGGAAGCGAGACTTCTTTGTAGCGCTGATTTGCCTTTCCAGGTTGCTTGGTTGGCCAAAAAGGGCGTATGCGTTTTTTCCTGAATATATTCAGGAAAAAACGCATACGCCCTTTTTGGCCAAGGGCATCATTGTCGAGGTTTTGCCGCTTTTCCCGTGCTTTAAAGGCGATTCGAATCTACCTTCTGAAATCTGTTTCCTGCAATTCTGCCTTGCTTTCAAATCCTCTTCGTTGTCTTCCGTCAATATATTTGTGGACGAGAGTTATCATTTATAACTCTGCAGGTTTGTGAATTGCAGTGCCCCTGAGCTCCATTTTTCAACTCGCTTTCTTGGGAGCTGGCCGCAAAAGCGCAGGATTGCTTCAGGCCCTATTCTGGTCCCGGGCGGGAGGCTGAGCCTGTGGTTAATTCTTCTTCCTGATGGGAAAATAGAGTGACCTGTGCCTGTCCCAACACCTAGAGCTAGTGTCTCATTGGTTCCCCCTCTTCCCGTTCATCCTCAGGACAAATTCCAACCTGTACGGAACAGGAGGTTAAAGGTGCTGATACTCCAAGGAGGGAGATTGCTAGTAAAGCGGCTGGAATGGCGAACCCGAGCACAAGGAGATGAGAAATGAGGTGCGTTTTAGAAACCTTTCCCGATCACACGGTGTACCATCTTCTGGGATTCTCATGCATGTTTACGATGTAGGAAGATGCCCTTGAACCTGGAGATTTGGGACCCATGGGATGGGTACCACGGAGGATTACTCTAAAGGGTCTGCGTTTGCTCACCCAACCTCACCAAACCTCTCAGCCCCAAGAGTGTCCACCCTTATGCCTCAATCAGCTGTGGGTCTAGATATGGTCAATCCAGGTGGCATCACAGCCCTTGAACGAATTTTGTAAGTATTTCTCTCTCTTTCACTGTCTTTGTTTCATGGGTTTTTAAAAGTAATTGATTTTTATAAAGGGGTTTAGCTGTTTTTTACTGCTGTGTTTATGCCGCTTTACACCCACTTGACTCACATACAGAGAGATATCAATACATAGGTTTTAAGATTCTTACTAGTCAGATATATTCTTGGGCGGTGAATAGGGGGTTTTGAGTCCAGATCACTGAGCAAGGAGTAGGTCTTGTCTATTACATATTGGGTTTATGGAACGGTCTCTGAGCTAATTTGAAACCCTTGTTTTATGCATCACCCCACCTCACCTTTCCCGTTAAGCAGCCATAGTGTGTTTTCTAAACGTGTGACTCTGTTCTGTTTTGTAATTCAGTTCAAGGGTAGCGGTTTTACATTCCCTCTATAAGTGATATCTTATGATAAGTGTCTTTTTCTGTGTGACTTATTTCACTTAGAATCGTCGTACCTAAATCCACTCATCATGCTGCTACTAGCCTTATGACGTTGATTTCATGGCTGAGTGATATTCCATTGTACATAAGGACCACAACTTCTTTATCCATTTTTCTCTTTCCTGGGATATTTAAGGTGTATCGAAGTGGAGGTTCTTGTCAACAGAGCAGCCCTAAACTTTGGGGTGCCTGTGCCTTGATGATTTTTAGTTTTCCCAATTTATACGCCCGTGAGTGGAAGTGCCCTATGCTGTCTAAGCTGAGTTTTTTCGATGTTTCAGGACACACCGTACATTTCTGCAGAGTGGCTGTTGGCAATTTACATCCCGCCCATCAGCGTAGCAAGGCTCCCGTTTCTCCATGGCCTGTCCTGCATTTCTGGTTTTGACACTTTATTCAGCATGGCCCTTTTGACCGATGGGAAGCGAGACTTCTTTGTAGCGCTGATTTGCCTTTCCAGGTTGCTTGGTTGGCCAAAAAGGGCGTATGCGTTTTTTCCTGAATATATTCAGGAAAAAACGCATACGCCCTTTTTGGCCAAGGGCATCATTGTCGAGGTTTTGCCGCTTTTCCCGTGCTTTAAAGGCGATTCGAATCTACCTTCTGAAATCTGTTTCCTGCAATTCTGCCTTGCTTTCAAATCCTCTTCGTTGTCTTCCGTCAATATATTTGTGGACGAGAGTTATCATTTATAACTCTGCAGGTTTGTGAATTGCAGTGCCCCTGAGCTCCATTTTTCAACTCGCTTTCTTGGGAGCTGGCCGCAAAAGCGCAGGATTGCTTCAGGCCCTATTCTGGTCCCGGGCGGGAGGCTGAGCCTGTGGTTAATTCTTCTTCCTGATGGGAAAATAGAGTGACCTGTGCCTGTCCCAACACCTAGAGCTAGTGTCTCATTGGTTCCCCCTCTTCCCGTTCATCCTCAGGACAAATTCCAACCTGTACGGAACAGGAGGTTAAAGGTGCTGATACTCCAAGGAGGGAGATTGCTAGTAAAGCGGCTGGAATGGCGAACCCGAGCACAAGGAGATGAGAAATGAGGTGCGTTTTAGAAACCTTTCCCGATCACACGGTGTACCATCTTCTGGGATTCTCATGCATGTTTACGATGTAGGAAGATGCCCTTGAACCTGGAGATTTGGGACCCATGGGATGGGTACCACGGAGGATTACTCTAAAGGGTCTGCGTTTGCTCACCCAACCTCACCAAACCTCTCAGCCCCAAGAGTGTCCACCCTTATGCCTCAATCAGCTGTGGGTCTAGATATGGTCAATCCAGGTGGCATCACAGCCCTTGAACGAATTTTGTAAGTATTTCTCTCTCTTTCACTGTCTTTGTTTCATGGGTTTTTAAAAGTAATTGATTTTTATAAAGGGGTTTAGCTGTTTTTTACTGCTGTGTTTATGCCGCTTTACACCCACTTGACTCACATACAGAGAGATATCAATACATAGGTTTTAAGATTCTTACTAGTCAGATATATTCTTGGGCGGTGAATAGGGGGTTTTGAGTCCAGATCACTGAGCAAGGAGTAGGTCTTGTCTATTACATATTGGGTTTATGGAACGGTCTCTGAGCTAATTTGAAACCCTTGTTTTATGCATCACCCCACCTCACCTTTCCCGTTAAGCAGCCATAGTGTGTTTTCTAAACGTGTGACTCTGTTCTGTTTTGTAATTCAGTTCAAGGGTAGCGGTTTTACATTCCCTCTATAAGTGATATCTTATGATAAGTGTCTTTTTCTGTGTGACTTATTTCACTTAGAATCGTCGTACCTAAATCCACTCATCATGCTGCTACTAGCCTTATGACGTTGATTTCATGGCTGAGTGATATTCCATTGTACAAAAGGACCACAACTTCTTTATCCATTTTTCTCTTTCCTGGGATATTTAAGGTGTATCGAAGTGGAGGTTCTTGTCAACAGAGCAGCCCTAAACTTTGGGGTGCCTGTGCCTTGATGATTTTTAGTTTTCCCACTTTATACGCCCGTGAGTGGAAGTGCCCTATGCTGTCTAAGCTGAGTTTTTTCGATGTTTCAGGACACACCGTACACTTCTGCAGAGTGGCTGTTGGCAATTTACATCCCGCCCATCAGCGTAGCAAGGCTCCCGTTTCTCCATGGCCTGTCCTGCATTTCTGGTTTTGACACTTTATTCAGCATGGCCCTTTTGACCGATGGGAAGCGAGACTTCTTTGTAGCGCTGATTTGCCTTTCCAGGTTGCTTGGTTGCCCAAAAGGGGCGTATGCGTTTTTTCCTGAATATATTCAGGAAAAAACGCATACGCCCTTTTTGGCCAAGGGCATCATTGTCGAGGTTTTGCCGCTTTTCCCGTGCTTTAAAGGCGATTCGAATCTACCTCCTGAAATCTGTTTCCTGCAATTCTGCCTTGCTTTCAAATCCTCTTCGTTGTCTTCCGTCAATATATTTGTGGACGAGAGTTATCATTTATAACTCTGCAGGTTTGTGAATTGCAGTGCCCCTGAGCTCCATTTTTCAACTCGCTTTCTTGGGAGCTGGCCGCAAAAGCGCAGGATTGCTTCAGGCCCTATTCTGGTCCCGGGCGGCAGGCTGAGCCTGTGGTTAATTCTTCTTCCTGATGGGAAAATAGAGTGACCTGTGCCTGTCCCAACACCTAGAGCTAGTGTCTCATTGGTTCCCCCTCTTCCCGTTCATCCTCAGGACAAATTGCAACCTGTACGGAACAGGAGGTTAAAGGTGCTGATTCTCCAAGGAGGGAGATTGCTAGTAAAGCGGCTGGAATGGCGAACCCGAGCACAAGGAGATGAGAAATGAGGTGCGTGTTAGAAACCTTTCCCGATCACACGGTGTACCATCTTCTGGGATTCTCATGCATGTTTTCGATGTAGGAAGATGCCCTTGAACCTGGAGATTTGGGACCCATGGGATGGGTACCACGCAGTATTACTCTAAAGGGTCTGCGTTTGCTCACCCAACCTCACCAAACCTCTCAGCCCCAAGAGTGTCCACCCTTATGCCTCAATCAGCTGTGGGTCTAGATATGGTCAATCCAGGTGGCATCACAGCCCTTGAACGAATTTTGTGAGAATTTCTCTCTCTTGCACTGTCTTTGTTTCACGGGTTTTTAAAAGTAATGGATTTTTATAAAGGGGTTTAGCTGTTTTTTACTGCTGTGTTTATGCCGCTTTACACCCACTTGACTCACATACAGAGAGATATCAATACATAGGTTTTAAGATTCTTACTAGTCAGATATATTCTTGGGCGGTGAATAGGGGGTTTTGAGTCCAGATCACTGAGCAAGGAGTAGGTCTTGTCTATTACATATTGGGTTTATGGAACGGTCTCTGAGCTAATTTGAAACCCTTGTTTTATGCATCACCCCACCTCACCTTTCCCGTTAAGCAGCCATAGTGTGTTTTCTAAACGTGTGACTCTGTTCTGTTTTGTAATTCAGTTCAAGGGTAGCGGTTTTACATTTCCTCTATAAGTGATATCTTATGATAAGTGTCGTTTTCTGTGTGGCTTATTTCACTTAGAATCGTCGTACCTAAATCCACTCATCATGCTGCTACTAGCCTTATGACGTTGATTTCATGGCTGAGTGATATTCCATTGTACAAAAGGACCACAACTTCTTTATCCATTTTTCTCTTTCCTGGGATATTTAAGGTGTAACGAAGTGGAGGTTCTTGTCAACAGAGCAGCCCTAAACTTTGGGGTGCCTGTGCCTTGCTGATTTTTAGTTTTCCCAATTTATACGCCCGTGAGTGGAAGTGCCCTATGCTCTCTAAGCTGAGTGTTTTCGATGTTTCAGGACACACCGTACACTTCTGCAGAGTGGCTGTTGGCAATTTACATCCCGCCCATCAGCGTAGCAAGGCTCCCGTTTCTCCATGGCCTGTCCTGCATTTCTGGTTTTGACACTTTATTCAGCATGGCCCTTTTGACCGATGGGAAGCGAGACTTCTTTGTAGCGCTGATTTGCCTTTCCAGGTTGCTTGGTTGGCCAAAAAGGGCGTATGCGTTTTTTCCTGAATATATTCAGGAAAAAACGCATACGCCCTTTTTGGCCAAGGGCATCATTGTCGAGGTTTTGCCGCTTTTCCCGTGCTTTAAAGGCGATTCGAATCTTCCTCCTGAAATCTGTTTCCTGCAATTCTGCCTTGCTTTCAAATCCTCTTTGTTGTCTTCCGTCAATATATTTGTGGACGAGAGTTATCATTTATAACTCTGCAGGTTTGTGAATTGCAGTGCCCCTGAGCTCCATTTTTCAACTCGCTTTCTTGGGAGCTGGCCGCAAAAGCGCAGGATTGCTTCAGGCCCTATTCTGGTCCCGGGCGGCAGGCTGAGCCTGTGGTTAATTCTTCTTCCTGATGGGAAAATAGAGTGACCTGTGCCTGTCCCAACACCTAGAGCTAGTGTCTCATTGGTTCCCCCTCTTCCCGTTCATCCTCAGGACAAATTGCAACCTGTACGGAACAGGAGGTTAAAGGTGCTGATTCTCCAAGGAGGGAGATTGCTAGTAAAGCGGCTGGAATGGCGAACCCGAGCACAAGGAGATGAGAAATGAGGTGCGTGTTAGAAACCTTTCCCGATCACACGGTGTACCATCTTCTGGGATTCTCATGCATGTTTTCGATGTAGGAAGATGCCCTTGAACCTGGAGATTTGGGACCCATGGGATGGGTACCACGCAGTATTACTCTAAAGGGTCTGCGTTTGCTCACCCAACCTCACCAAACCTCTCAGCCCCAAGAGTGTCCACCCTTATGCCTCAATCAGCTGTGGGTCTAGATATGGTCAATCCAGGTGGCATCACAGCCCTTGAACGAATTTTGTAAGAATTTCTCTCTCTTTCACTGTCTTTGTTTCACGGGTTTTTAAAAGTAATTGATTTTTATAAAGGGGTTTAGCTGTTTTTTACTGAGGTGTTTATGCCGCTTTACACCCACTTGACTCACATACAGAGAGATATCAATACATAGGTTTTAAGATTCTTACTAGTCAGATATATTCTTGGGCGGTGAATAGGGGGTTTTGAGTCCAGATCACTGAGCAAGGAGTAGGTCTTGTCTATTACATATTGGGTTTATGGAACGGTCTCTGAGCTAATTTGAAACCCTTGTTTTATGCATCACCCCACCTCACCTTTCCCGTTAAGCAGCCATAGTGAGTTTTCTAAACGTGTGACTCTGTTCTGTTTTGTAATTCAGTTCAAGGGTAGCGGTTTTACATTCCCTCTATAAGTGATATCTTATGATAAGTGTCGTTTTCTGTGTGGCTTATTTCACTTAGAATCGTCGTACCTAAATCCACTCATCATGCTGCTACTAGCCTTATGACGTTGATTTCATGGCTGAGTGATATTCCATTGTACAAAAGGACCACAACTTCTTTATCCATTTTTCTCTTTCCTGGGATATTTAAGGTGTAACGAAGTGGAGGTTCTTGTCAACAGAGCAGCCCTAAACTTTGGGGTGCCTGTGCCTTGCTGATTTTTAGTTTTCCCAATTTATACGCCCGTGAGAGGAAGTGCCCTATGCTCTCTAAGCTGAGTGTTTTCGATGTTTCAGGACACACCGTACACTTCTGCAGAGTGGCTGTTGGCAATTTACATCCCGCCCATCAGCGTAGCAAGGCTCCCGTTTCTCCATGGCCTGTCCTGCATTTCTGGTTTTGACACTTTATTCAGCATGGCCCTTTTGACCGATGGGAAGCGAGACTTCTTTGTAGCGCTGATTTGCCTTTCCAGGTTGCTTGGTTGGCCAAAAAGGGCGTATGCGTTTTTTCCTGAATATATTCAGGAAAAAACGCATACGCCCTTTTTGGCCAAGGGCATCATTGTCGAGGTTTTGCCGCTTTTCCCGTGCTTTAAAGGCGATTCGAATCTTCCTCCTGAAATCTGTTTCCTGCAATTCTGCCTTGCTTTCAAATCCTCTTTGTTGTCTTCCGTCAATATATTTGTGGACGAGAGTTATCATTTATAACTGCAGGTTTGTGAATTGCAGTGCCCCTGAGCTCCATTTTTCAACTCGCTTTCTTGGGAGCTGGCCGCAAAAGCGCAGGATTGCTTCAGGCCCTATTCTGGTCCCGGGCGGCAGGCTGAGCCTGTGGTTAATTCTTCTTCCTGATGGGAAAATAGAGTGACCTGTGCCTGTCCCAACACCTAGAGCTAGTGTCTCATTGGTTCCCCCTCTTCCCGTTCATCCTCAGGACAAATTGCAACCTGTACGGAACAGGAGGTTAAAGGTGCTGATTCTCCAAGGAGGGAGATTGCTAGTAAAGCGGCTGGAATGGCGAACCCGAGCACAAGGAGATGAGAAATGAGGTGCGTGTTAGAAACCTTTCCCGATCACACGGTGTACCATCTTCTGGGATTCTCATGCATGTTTTTGATGTAGGAAGATGCCCTTGAACCTGGAGATTTGGGACCCATGGGATGGGTACCACGCAGTATTACTCTAAAGGGTCTGCGTTTGCTCACCCAACCTCACCAAACCTCTCAGCCCCAAGAGTGTCCACCCTTATGCCTCAATCAGCTGTGGGTCTAGATATGGTCAATCCAGGTGGCATCACAGCCCTTGAACGAATTTTGTGAGAATTTCTCTCTCTTTCACTGTCTTTGTTTCACGGGTTTTTAAAAGTAATTGATTTTTATAAAGGGGTTTAGCTGTTTTTTACTGCTGTGTTTATGCCGCTTTACACCCACTTGACTCACATACAGAGAGATATCAATACATAGGTTTTAAGATTCTTACTAGTCAGATATATTCTTGGGCGGTGAATAGGGGGTTTTGAGTCCAGATCACTGAGCAAGGAGTAGGTCTTGTCTATTACATATTGGGTTTATGGAACGGTCTCTGAGCTAATTTGAAACCCTTGTTTTATGCATCACCCCACCTCACCTTTCCCGTTAAGCAGCCATAGTGTGTTTTCTAAACGTGTGACTCTGTTCTGTTTTGTAATTCAGTTCAAGGGTAGCGGTTTTACATTCCCTCTATAAGTGATATCTTATGATAAGTGTCGTTTTCTGTGTGGCTTATTTCTCTTAGAATCGTCGTACCTAAATCCACTCATCATGCTGCTACTAGCCTTATGACGTTGATTTCATGGCTGAGTGATATTCCATTGTACAAAAGGACCACAACTTCTTTATCCATTTTTCTCTTTCCTGGGATATTTAAGGTGTAACGAAGTGGAGGTTCTTGTCAACAGAGCAGCCCTAAACTTTGGGGTGCCTGTGCCTTGCTGATTTTTAGTTTTCCCAATTTATACGCCCGTGAGTGGAAGTGCCCTATGCTCTCTAAGCTGAGTGTTTTCGATGTTTCAGGACACACCGTACACTTCTGCAGAGTGGCTGTTGGCAATTTACATCCCGCCCATCAGCGTAGCAAGGCTCCCGTTTCTCCATGGCCTGTCCTGCATTTCTGGTTTTGACACTTTATTCAGCATGGCCCTTTTGACCGATGGGAAGCGAGACTTCTTTGTAGCGCTGATTTGCCTTTCCAGGTTGCTTGGTTGGCCAAAAAGGGCGTATGCGTTTTTTCCTGAATATATTCAGGAAAAAACGCATACGCCCTTTTTGGCCAAGGGCATCATTGTCGAGGTTTTGCCGCTTTTCCCGTGCTTTAAAGGCGATTCGAATCTTCCTCCTGAAATCTGTTTCCTGCAATTCTGCCTTGCTTTCAAATCCTCTTTGTTGTCTTCCGTCAATATATTTGTGGACGAGAGTTATCATTTATAACTCTGCAGGTTTGTGAATTGCAGTGCCCCTGAGCTCCATTTTTCAACTCGCTTTCTTGGGAGCTGGCCGCAAAAGCGCAGGATTGCTTCAGGCCCTATTCTGGTCCCGGGCGGCAGGCTGAGCCTGTGGTTAATTCTTCTTCCTGATGGGAAAATAGAGTGACCTGTGCCTGTCCCAACACCTAGAGCTAGTGTCTCATTGGTTCCCCCTCTTCCCGTTCATCCTCAGGACAAATTGCAACCTGTACGGAACAGGAGGTTAAAGGTGCTGATTCTCCAAGGAGGGAGATTGCTAGTAAAGCGGCTGGAATGGCGAACCCGAGCACAAGGAGATGAGAAATGAGGTGCGTGTTAGAAACCTTTCCCGATCACACGGTGTACCATCTTCTGGGATTCTCATGCATGTTTTCGATGTAGGAAGATGCCCTTGAACCTGGAGATTTGGGACCCATGGGATGGGTACCACGCAGTATTACTCTAAAGGGTCTGCGTTTGCTCACCCAACCTCACCAAACCTCTCAGCCCCAAGAGTGTCCACCCTTATGCCTCAATCAGCTGTGGGTCTAGATATGGTCAATCCAGGTGGCATCACAGCCCTTGAACGAATTTTGTAAGAATTTCTCTCTCTTTCACTGTCTTTGTTTCACGGGTTTTTAAAAGTAATTGATTTTTATAAAGGGGTTTAGCTGTTTTTTACTGCTGTGTTTATGCCGCTTTACACCCACTTGACTCACATACAGAGAGATATCAATACATAGGTTTTAAGATTCTTACTAGTCAGATATATTCTTGGGCGGTGAATAGGGGGTTTTGAGTCCAGATCACTGAGCAAGGAGTAGGTCTTGTCTATTACATATTGGGTTTATGGAACGGTCTCTGAGCTAATTTGAAACCCTTGTTTTATGCATCACCCCACCTCACCTTTCCCGTTAAGCAGCCATAGTGAGTTTTCTAAACGTGTGACTCTGTTCTGTTTTGTAATTCAGTTCAAGGGTAGCGGTTTTACATTCCCTCTATAAGTGATATCTTATGATAAGTGTCGTTTTCTGTGTGGCTTATTTCACTTAGAATCGTCGTACCTAAATCCACTCATCATGCTGCTACTAGCCTTATGACGTTGATTTCATGGCTGAGTGATATTCCATTGTACAAAAGGACCACAACTTCTTTATCCATTTTTCTCTTTCCTGGGATATTTAAGGTGTAACGAAGTGGAGGTTCTTGTCAACAGAGCAGCCCTAAACTTTGGGGTGCCTGTGCCTTGCTGATTTTTAGTTTTCCCAATTTATACGCCCGTGAGAGGAAGTGCCCTATGCTCTCTAAGCTGAGTGTTTTCGATGTTTCAGGACACACCGTACACTTCTGCAGAGTGGCTGTTGGCAATTTACATCCCGCCCATCAGCGTAGCAAGGCTCCCGTTTCTCCATGGCCCGTCCTGCATTTCTGGTTTTGACACTTTATTCAGCATGGCCCTTTTGACCGATGGGAAGCGAGACTTCTTTGTAGCGCTGATTTGCCTTTCCAGGTTGCTTGGTTGGCCAAAAAGGGCGTATGCGTTTTTTCCTGAATATATTCAGGAAAAAACGCATACGCCCTTTTTGGCCAAGGGCATCATTGTCGAGGTTTTGCCGCTTTTCCCGTGCTTTAAAGGCGATTCGAATCTTCCTCCTGAAATCTGTTTCCTGCAATTCTGCCTTGCTTTCAAATCCTCTTTGTTGTCTTCCGTCAATATATTTGTGGACGAGAGTTATCATTTATAACTCTGCAGGTTTGTGAATTGCAGTGCCCCTGAGCTCCATTTTTCAACTCGCTTTCTTGGGAGCTGGCCGCAAAAGCGCAGGATTGCTTCAGGCCCTATTCTGGTCCCGGGCGGCAGGCTGAGCCTGTGGTTAATTCTTCTTCCTGATGGGAAAATAGAGTGACCTGTGCCTGTCCCAACACCTAGAGCTAGTGTCTCATTGGTTCCCCCTCTTCCCGTTCATCCTCAGGACAAATTGCAACCTGTACGGAACAGGAGGTTAAAGGTGCTGATTCTCCAAGGAGGGAGATTGCTAGTAAAGCGGCTGGAATGGCGAACCCGAGCACAAGGAGATGAGAAATGAGGTGCGTGTTAGAAACCTTTCCCGATCACACGGTGTACCATCTTCTGGGATTCTCATGCATGTTTTCGATGTAGGAAGATGCCCTTGAACCTGGAGATTTGGGACCCATGGGATGGGTACCACGCAGTATTACTCTAAAGGGTCTGCGTTTGCTCACCCAACCTCACCAAACCTCTCAGCCCCAAGAGTGTCCACCCTTATGCCTCAATCAGCTGTGGGTCTAGATATGGTCAATCCAGGTGGCATCACAGCCCTTGAACGAATTTTGTGAGAATTTCTCTCTCTTTCACTGTCTTTGTTTCACGGGTTTTTAAAAGTAATTGATTTTTATAAAGTGGTTTAGCTGTTTTTTACTGCTGTGTTTATGCCGCTTTACACCCACTTGACTCACATACAGATAGATATCAATACATAGGTTTTAAGATTCTTACTAGTCAGATATATTCTTGGGCGGTGAATAGGGGGTTTTGAGTCCAGATCACTGAGCAAGGAGTAGGTCTTGTCTATTACATATTGGGTTTATGGAACGGTCTCTGAGCTAATTTGAAACCCTTGTTTTATGCATCACCCCACCTCACCTTTCCCGTTAAGCAGCCATAGTGTGTTTTCTAAACGTGTGACTCTGTTCTGTTTTGTAATTCAGTTCAAGGGTAGCGGTTTTACATTCCCTCTATAAGTGATATCTTATGATAAGTGTCGTTTTCTGTGTGGCTTATTTCTCTTAGAATCGTCGTACCTAAATCCACTCATCATGCTGCTACTAGCCTTATGACGTTGATTTCATGGCTGAGTGATATTCCATTGTACAAAAGGACCACAACTTCTTTATCCATTTTTCTCTTTCCTGGGATATTTAAGGTGTAACGAAGTGGAGGTTCTTGTCAACAGAGCAGCCCTAAACTTTGGGGTGCCTGTGCCTTGCTGATTTTTAGTTTTCCCAATTTATACGCCCGTGAGAGGAAGTGCCCTATGCTCTCTAAGCTGAGTGTTTTCGATGTTTCAGGACACACCGTACACTTCTGCAGAGTGGCTGTTGGCAATTTACATCCCGCCCATCAGCGTAGCAAGGCTCCCGTTTCTCCATGGCCCGTCCTGCATTTCTGGTTTTGACACTTTATTCAGCATGGCCCTTTTGACCGATGGGAAGCGAGACTTCTTTGTAGCGCTGATTTGCCTTTCCAGGTTGCTTGGTTGGCCAAAAAGGGCGTATGCGTTTTTTCCTGAATATATTCAGGAAAAAACGCATACGCCCTTTTTGGCCAAGGGCATCATTGTCGAGGTTTTGCCGCTTTTCCCGTGCTTTAAAGGCGATTCGAATCTTCCTCCTGAAATCTGTTTCCTGCAATTCTGCCTTGCTTTCAAATCCTCTTTGTTGTCTTCCGTCAATATATTTGTGGACGAGAGTTATCATTTATAACTCTGCAGGTTTGTGAATTGCAGTGCCCCTGAGCTCCATTTTTCAACTCGCTTTCTTGGGAGCTGGCCGCAAAAGCGCAGGATTGCTTCAGGCCCTATTCTGGTCCCGGGCGGCAGGCTGAGCCTGTGGTTAATTCTTCTTCCTGATGGGAAAATAGAGTGACCTGTGCCTGTCCCAACACCTAGAGCTAGTGTCTCATTGGTTCCCCCTCTTCCCGTTCATCCTCAGGACAAATTGCAACCTGTACGGAACAGGAGGTTAAAGGTGCTGATTCTCCAAGGAGGGAGATTGCTAGTAAAGCGGCTGGAATGGCGAACCCGAGCACAAGGAGATGAGAAATGAGGTGCGTGTTAGAAACCTTTCCCGATCACACGGTGTACCATCTTCTGGGATTCTCATGCATGTTTTCGATGTAGGAAGATGCCCTTGAACCTGGAGATTTGGGACCCATGGGATGGGTACCACGCAGTATTACTCTAAAGGGTCTGCGTTTGCTCACCCAACCTCACCAAACCTCTCAGCCCCAAGAGTGTCCACCCTTATGCCTCAATCAGCTGTGGGTCTAGATATGGTCAATCCAGGTGGCATCACAGCCCTTGAACGAATTTTGTAAGAATTTCTCTCTCTTTCACTGTCTTTGTTTCACGGGTTTTTAAAAGTAATTGATTTTTATAAAGGGGTTTAGCTGTTTTTTACTGCTGTGTTTATGCCGCTTTACACCCACTTGACTCACATACAGAGAGATATCAATACATAGGTTTTAAGATTCTTACTAGTCAGATATATTCTTGGGCGGTGAATAGGGGGTTTTGAGTCCAGATCACTGAGCAAGGAGTAGGTCTCGTCTATTACATATTGGGTTTATAGAACGGTCTCTGAGCTAATTTGAAACCCTTGTTTTATGCATCACCCCACCTCACCTTTCCCGTTAAGCAGCCATAGTGAGTTTTCTAAACGTGTGACTCTGTTCTGTTTTGTAATTCAGTTCAAGGGTAGCGGTTTTACATTCCCTCTATAAGTGATATCTTATGATAAGTGTCGTTTTCTGTGTGGCTTATTTCACTTAGAATCGTCGTACCTAAATCCACTCATCATGCTGCTACTAGCCTTATGACGTTGATTTCATGGCTGAGTGATATTCCATTGTACAAAAGGACCACAACTTCTTTATCCATTTTTCTCTTTCCTGGGATATTTAAGGTGTAACGAAGTGGAGGTTCTTGTCAACAGAGCAGCCCTAAACTTTGGGGTGCCTGTGCCTTGCTGATTTTTAGTTTTCCCAATTTATACGCCCGTGAGAGGAAGTGCCCTATGCTCTCTAAGCTGAGTGTTTTCGATGTTTCAGGACACATCGTACACTTCTGCAGAGTGGCTGTTGGCAATTTACATCCCGCCCATCAGCGTAGCAAGGCTCCCGTTTCTCCATGGCCCGTCCTGCATTTCTGGTTTTGACACTTTATTCAGCATGGCCCTTTTGACCGATGGGAAGCGAGACGTCTTTGTAGCGCTGATTTGCCTTTCCAGGTTGCTTGGTTTGCCAAAAAGGGCGTATGCGTTTTTTCCTGAATATATTCAGGAAAAAACGCATACGCCCTTTTTGGCCAAGGGCATCATTGTCGAGGTTTTGCCGCTTTTCCCGTGCTTTAAAGGCGATTCGAATCTTCCTCCTGAAATCTGTTTCCTGCAATTCTGCCTTGCTTTCAAATCCTCTTTGTTGTCTTCCGTCAATATATTTGTGGACGAGAGTTATCATTTATAACTCTGCAGGTTTGTGAATTGCAGTGCCCCTGAGCTCCATTTTTCAACTCGCTTTCTTGGGAGCTGGCCGCAAAAGCGCAGGATTGCTTCAGGCCCTATTCTGGTCCCGGGCGGCAGGCTGAGCCTGTGGTTAATTCTTCTTCCTGATGGGAAAATAGAGTGACCTGTGCCTGTCCCCACACCTAGAGCTAGTGTCTCATTGGTTCCCCCTCTTCCCGTTCATCCTCAGGACAAATTGCAACCTGTACGGAACAGGAGGTTAAAGGTGCTGATTCTCCAAGGAGGGAGATTGCTAGTAAAGCGGCTGGAATGGCGAACCCGAGCACAAGGAGATGAGAAATGAGGTGCGTGTTAGAAACCTTTCCCGATCACACGGTGTACCATCTTCTGGGATTCTCATGCATGTTTTCGATGTAGGAAGATGCCCTTGAACCTGGAGATTTGGGACCCATGGGATGGGTACCACGCAGTATTACTCTAAAGGGTCTGCGTTTGCTCACCCAACCTCACCAAACCTCTCAGCCCCAAGAGTGTCCACCCTTATGCCTCAATCAGCTGTGGGTCTAGATATGGTCAATCCAGGTGGCATCACAGCCCTTGAACGAATTTTGTAAGAATTTCTCTCTCTTTCACTGTCTTTGTTTCACGGGTTTTTAAAAGTAATTGATTTTTATAAAGGGGTTTAGCTGTTTTTTACTGCTGTGTTTATGCCGCTTTACACCCACTTGACTCACATACAGAGAGATATCAATACATAGGTTTTAAGATTCTTACTAGTCAGATATATTCTTGGGCGGTGAATAGGGGGTGTTGAGTCCAGATCACTGAGCAAGGAGTAGGTCTTGTCTATTACATATTGGGTTTATGGAACGGTCTCTGAGCTAATTTGAAACCCTTGTTTTATGCATCACCCCACCTCACCTTTCCCGTTAAGCAGCCATAGTGTGTTTTCTAAACGTGTGACTCTGTTCTGTTTTGTAATTCAGTTCAAGGGTAGCGATTTTTACATTCCCTCTATAAGTGATATCTTATGATAAGTGTCTTTTTCTGTGTGACTTATTTCACTTAGAATCGTCGTACCTAAATCCACTCATCATGCTGCTACTAGCCTTATGACGTTGATTTCATGGCTGAGTGATATTCCATTGTACAAAAGGACCACAACTTCTTTATCCATTTTTCTCTTTCCTGGGATATTTAAGGTGTAACGAAGTGGAGGTTCTTGTCAACAGAGCAGCCCTAAACTTTGGGGTGCCTGTGCCTTGCTGATTTTTAGTTTTCCCAATTTATACGCCCGTGAGTGGAAGTGCCCTATGCTCTCTAAGCTGAGTGTTTTCGATGTTTCAGGACACACCGTACACTTCTGCAGAGTGGCTGTTGGCAATTTACATCCCGCCCATCAGCGTAGCAAGGCTCCCGTTTCTCCATGGCCTGTCCTGCATTTCTGGTTTTGACACTTTATTCAGCATGGCCCTTTTGACCGATGGGAAGCGAGACTTCTTTGTAGCGCTGATTTGCCTTTCCAGGTTGCTTGGTTGGCCAAAAAGGGCGTATGCGTTTTTTCCTGAATATATTCAGGAAAAAACGCATACGCCCTTTTTGGCCAAGGGCATCATTGTCGAGGTTTTGCCGCTTTTCCCGTGCTTTAAAGGCGATTCGAATCTTCCTCCTGAAATCTGTTTCCTGCAATTCTGCCTTGCTTTCAAATCCTCTTTGTTGTCTTCCGTCAATATATTTGTGGACGAGAGTTATCATTTATAACTCTGCAGGTTTGTGAATTGCAGTTCCCCTGAGCTCCATTTTTCAACTCGCTTTCTTGGGAGCTGGCCGCAAAAGCGCAGGATTGCTTCAGGCCCTATTCTGGTCCCGGGCGGCAGGCTGAGCCTGTGGTTAATTCTTCTTCCTGATGGGAAAATAGAGTGACCTGTGTCTGTCCCCACACCTAGAGCTAGTGTCTCATTGGTTCCCCCTCTTCCCGTTCATCCTCAGGACAAATTGCAACCTGTACGGAACAGGAGGTTAAAGGTGCTGATTCTCCAAGGAGGGAGATTGCTAGTAAAGCGGCTGGAATGGCGAACCCGAGCACAAGGAGATGAGAAATGAGGTGCGTGTTAGAAACCTTTCCCGATCACACGGTGTACCATCTTCTGGGATTCTCATGCATGTTTTCGATGTAGGAAGATGCCCTTGAACCTGGAGATTTGGGACCCATGGGATGGGTACCACGCAGTATTACTCTAAAGGGTCTGCGTTTGCTCACCCAACCTCACCAAACCTCTCAGCCCCAAGAGTGTCCACCCTTATGCCTCAATCAGCTGTGGGTCTAGATATGGTCAATCCAGGTGGCATCACAGCCCTTGAACGAATTTTGTAAGAATTTCTCTCTCTTTCACTGTCTTTGTTTCACGGGTTTTTAAAAGTAATTGATTTTTATAAAGGGGTTTAGCTGTTTTTTACTGCTGTGTTTATGCCGCTTTACACCCACTTGACTCACATACAGAGAGATATCAATACATAGGTTTTAAGATTCTTACTAGTCAGATATATTCTTGGGCGGTGAATAGGGGGTTTTGAGTCCAGATCACTGAGCAAGGAGTAGGTCTTGTCTATTACATATTGGGTTTATGGAACGGTCTCTGAGCTAATTTGAAACCCTTGTTTTATGCATCACCCCACCTCACCTTTCCCGTTAAGCAGCCATAGTGAGTTTTCTAAACGTGTGACTCTGTTCTGTTTTGTAATTCAGTTCAAGGGTAGCGGTTTTACATTCCCTCTATAAGTGATATCTTATGATAAGTGTCGTTTTCTGTGTGGCTTATTTCACTTAGAATCGTCGTACCTAAATCCACTCATCATGCTGCTACTAGCCTTATGACGTTGATTTCATGGCTGAGTGATATTCCATTGTACAAAAGGACCACAACTTCTTTATCCATTTTTCTCTTTCCTGGGATATTTAAGGTGTAACGAAGTGGAGGTTCTTGTCAACAGAGCAGCCCTAAACTTTGGGGTGCCTGTGCCTTGCTGATTTTTAGTTTTCCCAATTTATACGCCCGTGAGAGGAAGTGCCCTATGCTCTCTAAGCTGAGTGTTTTCGATGTTTCAGGACACACCGTACACTTCTGCAGAGTGGCTGTTGGCAATTTACATCCCGCCCATCAGCGTAGCAAGGCTCCCGTTTCTCCATGGCCCGTCCTGCATTTCTGGTTTTGACACTTTATTCAGCATGGCCCTTTTGACCGATGGGAAGCGAGACTTCTTTGTAGCGCTGATTTGCCTTTCCAGGTTGCTTGGTTGGCCAAAAAGGGCGTATGCGTTTTTTCCTGAATATATTCAGGAAAAAACGCATACGCCCTTTTTGGCCAAGGGCATCATTGTCGAGGTTTTGCCGCTTTTCCCGTGCTTTAAAGGCGATTCGAATCTTCCTCCTGAAATCTGTTTCCTGCAATTCTGCCTTGCTTTCAAATCCTCTTTGTTGTCTTCCGTCAATATATTTGTGGACGAGAGTTATCATTTATAACTCTGCAGGTTTGTGAATTGCAGTGCCCCTGAGCTCCATTTTTCAACTCGCTTTCTTGGGAGCTGGCCGCAAAAGCGCAGGATTGCTTCAGGCCCTATTCTGGTCCCGGGCGGCAGGCTGAGCCTGTGGTTAATTCTTCTTCCTGATGGGAAAATAGAGTGACCTGTGCCTGTCCCAACACCTAGAGCTAGTGTCTCATTGGTTCCCCCTCTTCCCGTTCATCCTCAGGACAAATTGCAACCTGTACGGAACAGGAGGTTAAAGGTGCTGATTCTCCAAGGAGGGAGATTGCTAGTAAAGCGGCTGGAATGGCGAACCCGAGCACAAGGAGATGAGAAATGAGGTGCGTGTTAGAAACCTTTCCCGATCACACGGTGTACCATCTTCTGGGATTCTCATGCATGTTTTCGATGTAGGAAGATGCCCTTGAACCTGGAGATTTGGGACCCATGGGATGGGTACCACGCAGTATTACTCTAAAGGGTCTGTGTTTGCGCACCCAACCTCACCAAACCTCTCAGCCCCAAGAGTGTCCACCCTTATGCCTCAATCAGCTGTGGGTCTAGATATGGTCAATCCAGGTGGCATCACAGCCCTTGAACGAATTTTGTAAGAATTTCTCTCTCTTTCACTGTCTTTGTTTCACGGGTTTTTAAAAGTAATTGATTTTTATAAAGGGGTTTAGCTGTTTTTTACTGCTGTGTTTATGCCGCTTTACACCCACTTGACTCACATACAGAGAGATATCAATACATAGGTTTTAAGATTCTTACTAGTCAGATATATTCTTGGGCGGTGAATAGGGGGTGTTGAGTCCAGATCACTGAGCAAGGAGTAGGTCTTGTCTATTACATATTGGGTTTATGGAACGGTCTCTGAGCTAATTTGAAACCCTTGTTTTATGCATCACCCCACCTCACCTTTCCCGTTAAGCAGCCATAGTGTGTTTTCTAAACGTGTGACTCTGTTCTGTTTTGTAATTCAGTTCAAGGGTAGCGATTTTTACATTCCCTCTATAAGTGATATCTTACGATAAGTGTCTTTTTCTGTGTGACTTATTTCACTTAGAATCGTCGTACCTAAATCCACTCATCATGCTGCTACTAGCCTTATGACGTTGATTTCATGGCTGAGTGATATTCCATTGTACAAAAGGACCACAACTTCTTTATCCATTTTTCTCTTTCCTGGGATATTTAAGGTGTAACGAAGTGGAGGTTCTTGTCAACAGAGCAGCCCTAAACTTTGGGGTGCCTGTGCCTTGCTGATTTTTAGTTTTCCCAATTTATACGCCCGTGAGTGGAAGTGCCCTATGCTCTCTAAGCTGAGTGTTTTCGATGTTTCAGGACACACCGTACACTTCTGCAGAGTGGCTGTTGGCAATTTACATCCCGCCCATCAGCGTAGCAAGGCTCCCGTTTCTCCATGGCCTGTCCTGCATTTCTGGTTTTGACACTTTATTCAGCATGGCCCTTTTGACCGATGGGAAGCGAGACTTCTTTGTAGCGCTGATTTGCCTTTCCAGGTTGCTTGGTTGGCCAAAAAGGGCGTATGCGTTTTTTCCTGAATATATTCAGGAAAAAACGCATACGCCCTTTTTGGCCAAGGGCATCATTGTCGAGGTTTTGCCGCTTTTCCCGTGCTTTAAATGCGATTCGAATCTTCCTCCTGAAATCTGTTTCCTGCAATTCTGCCTTGCTTTCAAATCCTCTTTGTTGTCTTCCGTCAATATATTTGTGGACGAGAGTTATCATTTATAACTCTGCAGGTTTGTGAATTGCAGTTCCCCTGAGCTCCATTTTTCAACTCGCTTTCTTGGGAGCTGGCCGCAAAAGCGCAGGATTGCTTCAGGCCCTATTCTGGTCCCGGGCGGCAGGCTGAGCCTGTGGTTAATTCTTCTTCCTGATGGGAAAATAGAGTGACCTGTGTCTGTCCCCACACCTAGAGCTAGTGTCTCATTGGTTCCCCCTCTTCCCGTTCATCCTCAGGACAAATTGCAACCTGTACGGAACAGGAGGTTAAAGGTGCTGATTCTCCAAGGAGGGAGATTGCTAGTAAAGCGGCTGGAATGGCGAACCCGAGCACAAGGAGATGAGAAATGAGGTGCGTGTTAGAAACCTTTCCCGATCACACGGTGTACCATCTTCTGGGATTCTCATGCATGTTTTCGATGTAGGAAGATGCCCTTGAACCTGGAGATTTGGGACCCATGGGATGGGTACCACGCAGTATTACTCTAAAGGGTCTGCGTTTGCTCACCCAACCTCACCAAACCTCTCAGCCCCAAGAGTGTCCACCCTTATGCCTCAATCAGCTGTGGGTCTAGATATGGTCAATCCAGGTGGCATCACAGCCCTTGAACGAATTTTGTAAGAATTTCTCTCTCTTTCACTGTCTTTGTTTCACGGGTTTTTAAAAGTAATTGATTTTTATAAAGGGGTTTAGCTGTTTTTTACTGCTGTGTTTATGCCGCTTTACACCCACTTGACTCACATACAGAGAGATATCAATACATAGGTTTTAAGATTCTTACTAGTCAGATATATTCTTGGGCGGTGAATAGGGGGTTTTGAGTCCAGATCACTGAGCAAGGAGTAGGTCTTGTCTATTACATATTGGGTTTATGGAACGGTCTCTGAGCTAATTTGAAACCCTTGTTTTATGCATCACCCCACCTCACCTTTCCCGTTAAGCAGCCATAGTGTGTTTTCTAAACGTGTGACTCTGTTCTGTTTTGTAATTCAGTTCAAGGGTAGCGGTTTTACATTCCCTCTATAAGTGATATCTTATGATAAGTGTCGTTTTCTGTGTGGCTTATTTCACTTAGAATCGTCGTACCTAAATCCACTCATCATGCTGCTACTAGCCTTATGACGTTGATTTCATGGCTGAGTGATATTCCATTGTACAAAAGGACCACAACTTCTTTATCCATTTTTCTCTTTCCTGGGATATTTAAGGTGTAACGAAGTGGAGGTTCTTGTCAACAGAGCAGCCCTAAACTTTGGGGTGCCTGTGCCTTGCTGATTTTTAGTTTTCCCAATTTATACGCCCGTGAGAGGAAGTGCCCTATGCTCTCTAAGCTGAGTGTTTTCGATGTTTCAGGACACACCGTACACTTCTGCAGAGTGGCTGTTGGCAATTTACATCCCGCCCATCAGCGTAGCAAGGCTCCCGTTTCTCCATGGCCCGTCCTGCATTTCTGGTTTTGACACTTTATTCAGCATGGCCCTTTTGACCGATGGGAAGCGAGACTTCTTTGTAGCGCTGATTTGCCTTTCCAGGTTGCTTGGTTGGCCAAAAAGGGCGTATGCGTTTTTTCCTGAATATATTCAGGAAAAAACGCATACGCCCTTTTTGGCCAAGGGCATCATTGTCGAGGTTTTGCCGCTTTTCCCGTGCTTTAAAGGCGATTCGAATCTTCCTCCTGAAATCTGTTTCCTGCAATTCTGCCTTGCTTTCAAATCCTCTTTGTTGTCTTCCGTCAATATATTTGTGGACGAGAGTTATCATTTATAACTCTGCAGGTTTGTGAATTGCAGTGCCCCTGAGCTCCATTTTTCAACTCGCTTTCTTGGGAGCTGGCCGCAAAAGCGCAGGATTGCTTCAGGCCCTATTCTGGTCCCGGGCGGCAGGCTGAGCCTGTGGTTAATTCTTCTTCCTGATGGGAAAATAGAGTGACCTGTGCCTGTCCCAACACCTAGAGCTAGTGTCTCATTGGTTCCCCCTCTTCCCGTTCATCCTCAGGACAAATTGCAACCTGTACGGAACAGGAGGTTAAAGGTGCTGATTCTCCAAGGAGGGAGATTGCTAGTAAAGCGGCTGGAATGGCGAACCCGAGCACAAGGAGATGAGAAATGAGGTGCGTGTTAGAAACCTTTCCCGATCACACGGTGTACCATCTTCTGGGATTCTCATGCATGTTTTCGATGTAGGAAGATGCCCTTGAACCTGGAGATTTGGGACCCATGGGATGGGTACCACGCAGTATTACTCTAAAGGGTCTGCGTTTGCTCACCCAACCTCACCAAACCTCTCAGCCCCAAGAGTGTCCACCCTTATGCCTCAATCAGCTGTGGGTCTAGATATGGTCAATCCAGGTGGCATCACAGCCCTTGAACGAATTTTGTAAGAATTTCTCTCTCTTTCACTGTCTTTGTTTCACGGGTTTTTAAAAGTAATGGATTTTTATAAAGGGGTTTAGCTGTTTTTTACTGCTGTGTTTATGCCGCTTTACACCCACTTGACTCACATACAGAGAGATATCAATACATAGGTTTTAAGATTCTTACTAGTCAGATATATTCTTGGGCGGTGAATAGGGGGTGTTGAGTCCAGATCACTGAGCAAAGAGTAGGTCTTGTCTATTACATATTGGGTTTATGGAACGGTCTCTGAGCTAATTTGAAACCCTTGTTTTATGCATCACCCCACCTCACCTTTCCCGTTAAGCAGCCATAGTGTGTTTTCTAAACGTGTGACTCTGTTCTGTTTTGTAATTCAGTTCAAGGGTAGCGATTTTTACATTCCCTCTATAAGTGATATCTTATGATAAGTGTCTTTTTCTGTGTGACTTATTTCACTTAGAATCGTCGTACCTAAATCCACTCATCATGCTGCTACTAGCCTTATGACGTTGATTTCATGGCTGAGTGATATTCCATTGTACAAAAGGACCACAACTTCTTTATCCATTTTTCTCTTTCCTGGGATATTTAAGGTGTAACGAAGTGGAGGTTCTTGTCAACAGAGCAGCCCTAAACTTTGGGGTGCCTGTGCCTTGCTGATTTTTAGTTTTCCCAATTTATACGCCCGTGAGTGGAAGTGCCCTATGCTCTCTAAGCTGAGTGTTTTCGATGTTTCAGGACACACCGTACACTTCGGCAGAGTGGCTGTTGGCAATTTACATCCCGCCCATCAGCGTAGCAAGGCTCCCGTTTCTCCATGGCCTGTCCTGCATTTCTGGTTTTGACACTTTATTCAGCATGGCCCTTTTGACCGATGGGAAGCGAGACTTCTTTGTAGCGCTGATTTGCCTTTCCAGGTTGCTTGGTTGGCCAAAAAGGGCGTATGCGTTTTTTCCTGAATATATTCAGGAAAAAACGCATACGCCCTTTTTGGCCAAGGGCATCATTGTCGAGGTTTTGCCGCTTTTCCCGTGCTTTAAAGGCGATTCGAATCTTCCTCCTGAAATCTGTTTCCTGCAATTCTGCCTTGCTTTCAAATCCTCTTTGTTGTCTTCCGTCAATATATTTGTGGACGAGAGTTATCATTTATAACTCTGCAGGTTTGTGAATTGCAGTGCCCCTGAGCTCCATTTTTCAACTCGCTTTCTTGGGAGCTGGCCGCAAAAGCGCAGGATTGCTTCAGGCCCTATTCTGGTCCCGGGCGGCAGGCTGAGCCTGTGGTTAATTCTTCTTCCTGATGGGAAAATAGAGTGACCTGTGTCTGTCCCCACACCTAGAGCTAGTGTCTCATTGGTTCCCCCTCTTCCCGTTCATCCTCAGGACAAATTGCAACCTGTACGGAACAGGAGGTTAAAGGTGCTGATTCTCCAAGGAGGGAGATTGCTAGTAAAGCGGCTGGAATGGCGAACCCGAGCACAAGGAGATGAGAAATGAGGTGCGTGTTAGAAACCTTTCCCGATCACACGGTGTACCATCTTCTGGGATTCTCATGCATGTTTTCGATGTAGGAAGATGCCCTTGAACCTGGAGATTTGGGACCCATGGGATGGGTACCACGCAGTATTACTCTAAAGGGTCTGCGTTTGCTCACCCAACCTCACCAAACCTCTCAGCCCCAAGAGTGTCCACCCTTATGCCTCAATCAGCTGTGGGTCTAGATATGGTCAATCCAGGTGGCATCACAGCCCTTGAACGAATTTTGTAAGAATTTCTCTCTCTTTCACTGTCTTTGTTTCACGGGTTTTTAAAAGTAATTGATTTTTATAAAGGGGTTTAGCTGTTTTTTACTGCTGTGTTTATGCCGCTTTACACCCACTTGACTCACATACAGAGAGATATCAATACATAGGTTTTAAGATTCTTACTAGTCAGATATATTCTTGGGCGGTGAATAGGGGGTTTTGAGTCCAGATCACTGAGCAAGGAGTAGGTCTTGTCTATTACATATTGGGTATATGGAACGGTCTCTGAGCTAATTTGAAACCCTTGTTTTATGCATCACCCCACCTCACCTTTCCCGTTAAGCAGCCATAGTGTGTTTTCTAAACGTGTGACTCTGTTCTGTTTTGTAATTCAGTTCAAGGGTAGCGGTTTTACATTCCCTCTATAAGTGATATCTTATGATAAGTGTCGTTTTCTGTGTGGCTTATTTCACTTAGAATCGTCGTACCTAAATCCACTCATCATGCTGCTACTAGCCTTATGACGTTGATTTCATGGCTGAGTGATATTCCATTGTACAAAAGGACCACAACTTCTTTATCCATTTTTCTCTTTCCTGGGATATTTAAGGTGTAACGAAGTGGAGGTTCTTGTCAACAGAGCAGCCCTAAACTTTGGGGTGCCTGTGCCTTGCTGATTTTTAGTTTTCCCAATTTATACGCCCGTGAGAGGAAGTGCCCTATGCTCTCTAAGCTGAGTGTTTTCGATGTTTCAGGACACACCGTACACTTCTGCAGAGTGGCTGTTGGCAATTTACATCCCGCCCATCAGCGTAGCAAGGCTCCCGTTTCTCCATGGCCCGTCCTGCATTTCTGGTTTTGACACTTTATTCAGCATGGCCCTTTTGACCGATGGGAAGCGAGACTTCTTTGTAGCGCTGATTTGCCTTTCCAGGTTGCTTGGTTGGCCAAAAAGGGCGTATGCGTTTTTTCCTGAATATATTCAGGAAAAAACGCATACGCCCTTTTTGGCCAAGGGCATCATTGTCGAGGTTTTGCCGCTTTTCCCGTGCTTTAAAGGCGATTCGAATCTTCCTCCTGAAATCTGTTTCCTGCAATTCTGCCTTGCTTTCAAATCCTCTTTGTTGTCTTCCGTCAATATATTTGTGGACGAGAGTTATCATTTATAACTCTGCAGGTTTGTGAATTGCAGTGCCCCTGAGCTCCATTTTTCAACTCGCTTTCTTGGGAGCTGGCCGCAAAAGCGCAGGATTGCTTCAGGCCCTATTCTGGTCCCGGGCGGCAGGCTGAGCCTGTGGTTAATTCTTCTTCCTGATGGGAAAATAGAGTGACCTGTGCCTGTCCCAACACCTAGAGCTAGTGTCTCATTGGTTCCCCCTCTTCCCGTTCATCCTCAGGACAAATTGCAACCTGTACGGAACAGGAGGTTAAAGGTGCTGATTCTCCAAGGAGGGAGATTGCTAGTAAAGCGGCTGGAATGGCGAACCCGAGCACAAGGAGATGAGAAATGAGGTGCGTGTTAGAAACCTTTCCCGATCACACGGTGTACCATCTTCTGGGATTCTCATGCATGTTTTCGATGTAGGAAGATGCCCTTGAACCTGGAGATTTGGGACCCATGGGATGGGTACCACGCAGTATTACTCTAAAGGGTCTGCGTTTGCTCACCCAACCTCACCAAACCTCTCAGCCCCAAGAGTGTCCACCCTTATGCCTCAATCAGCTGTGGGTCTAGATATGGTCAATCCAGGTGGCATCACAGCCCTTGAACGAATTTTGTAAGAATTTCTCTCTCTTTCACTGTCTTTGTTTCACGGGTTTTTAAAAGTAATTGATTTTTATAAAGGGGTTTAGCTGTTTTTTACTGCTGTGTTTATGCCGCTTTACACCCACTTGACTCACATACAGAGAGATATCAATACATAGGTTTTAAGATTCTTACTAGTCAGATATATTCTTGGGCGGTGAATAGGGGGTGTTGAGTCCAGATCACTGAGCAAGGAGTAGGTCTTGTCTATTACATATTGGGTTTATGGAACGGTCTCTGAGCTAATTTGAAACCCTTGTTTTATGCATCACCCCACCTCACCTTTCCCGTTAAGCAGCCATAGTGTGTTTTCTAAACGTGTGACTCTGTTCTGTTTTGTAATTCAGTTCAAGGGTAACGATTTTTACATTCCCTCTATAAGTGATATCTTATGATAAGTGTCTTTTTCTGTGTGACTTATTTCACTTAGAATCGTCGTACCTAAATCCACTCATCATGCTGCTACTAGCCTTATGACGTTGATTTCATGGCTGAGTGATATTCCATTGTACAAAAGGACCACAACTTCTTTATCCATTTTTCTCTTTCCTGGGATATTTAAGGTGTAACAAAGTGGAGGTTCTTGTCAACAGAGCAGCCCTAAACTTTGGGGTGCCTGTGCCTTGCTGATTTTTAGTTTTCCCAATTTATACGCCCGTGAGTGGAAGTGCCCTATGCTCTCTAAGCTGAGTGTTTTCGATGTTTCAGGACACACCGTACACTTCTGCAGAGTGGCTGTTGGCAATTTACATCCCGCCCATCAGCGTAGCAAGGCTCCCGTTTCTCCATGGCCTGTCCTGCATTTCTGGTTTTGACACTTTATTCAGCATGGCCCTTTTGACCGATGGGAAGCGAGACTTCTTTGTAGCGCTGATTTGCCTTTCCAGGTTGCTTGGTTGGCCAAAAAGGGCGTATGCGTTTTTTCCTGAATATATTCAGAAAAAAACGCTTACGCCCTTTTTGGCCAAGGGCATCATTGTCGAGGTTTTGCCGCTTTTCCCGTGCTTTAAAGGCGATTCGAATCTTCCTCCTGAAATCTGTTTCCTGCAATTCTGCCTTGCTTTCAAATCCTCTTTGTTGTCTTCCGTCAATATATTTGTGGACGAGAGTTATCATTTATAACTCTGCAGGTTTGTGAATTGCAGTTCCCCTGAGCTCCATTTTTCAACTCGCTTTCTTGGGAGCTGGCCGCAAAAGCGCAGGATTGCTTCAGGCCCTATTCTGGTCCCGGGCGGCAGGCTGAGCCTGTGGTTAATTCTTCTTCCTGATGGGAAAATAGAGTGACCTGTGTCTGTCCCCACACCTAGAGCTAGTGTCTCATTGGTTCCCCCTCTTCCCGTTCATCCTCAGGACAAATTGCAACCTGTACGGAACAGGAGGTTAAAGGTGCTGATTCTCCAAGGAGGGAGATTGCTAGTAAAGTGGCTGGAATGGCGAACCCGAGCACAAGGAGATGAGAAATGAGGTGCGTGTTAGAAACCTTTCCCGATCACACGGTGTACCATCTTCTGGGATTCTCATGCATGTTTTCGATGTAGGAAGATGCCCTTGAACCTGGAGATTTGGGACCCATGGGATGGGTACCACGCAGTATTACTCTAAAGGGTCTGCGTTTGCTCACCCAACCTCACCAAACCTCTCAGCCCCAAGAGTGTCCACCCTTATGCCTCAATCAGCTGTGGGTCTAGATATGGTCAATCCAGGTGGCATCACAGCCCTTGAACGAATTTTGTAAGAATTTCTCTCTCTTTCACTGTCTTTGTTTCACGGGTTTTTAAAAGTAATTGATTTTTATAAAGGGGTTTAGCTGTTTTTTACTGCTGTGTTTATGCCGCTTTACACCCACTTGACTCACATACAGAGAGATATCAATACATAGGTTTTAAGATTCTTACTAGTCAGATATATTCTTGGGCGGTGAATAGGGGGTTTTGAGTCCAGATCACTGAGCAAGGAGTAGGTCTTGTCTATTACATATTGGGTTTATGGAACGGTCTCTGAGCTAATTTGAAACCCTTGTTTTATGCATCACCCCACCTCACCTTTCCCGTTAAGCAGCCATAGTGTGTTTTCTAAACGTGTGACTCTGTTCTGTTTTGTAATTCAGTTCAAGGGTAGCGGTTTTACATTCCCTCTATAAGTGATATCTTATGATAAGTGTCGTTTTCTGTGTGGCTTATTTCACTTAGAATCGTCGTACCTAAATCCACTCATCATGCTGCTACTAGCCTTATGACGTTGATTTCATGGCTGAGTGATATTCCATTGTACAAAAGGACCACAACTTCTTTATCCATTTTTCTCTTTCCTGGGATATTTAAGGTGTAACGAAGTGGAGGTTCTTGTCAACAGAGCAGCCCTAAACTTTGGGGTGCCTGTGCCTTGCTGATTTTTAGTTTTCCCAATTTATACGCCCGTGAGAGGAAGTGCCCTATGCTCTCTAAGCTGAGTGTTTTCGATGTTTCAGGACACACCGTACACTTCTGCAGAGTGGCTGTTGGCAATTTACATCCCGCCCATCAGCGTAGCAAGGCTCCCGTTTCTCCATGGCCCGTCCTGCATTTCTGGTTTTGACACTTTATTCAGCATGGCCCTTTTGACCGATGGGAAGCGAGACTTCTTTGTAGCGCTGATTTGCCTTTCCAGGTTGCTTGGTTGGCCAAAAAGGGCGTATGCGTTTTTTCCTGAATATATTCAGGAAAAAACGCATACGCCCTTTTTGGCCAAGGGCATCATTGTCGAGGTTTTGCCGCTTTTCCCGTGCTTTAAAGGCGATTCGAATCTTCCTCCTGAAATCTGTTTCCTGCAATTCTGCCTTGCTTTCAAATCCTCTTTGTTGTCTTCCGTCAATATATTTGTGGACGAGAGTTATCATTTATAACTCTGCAGGTTTGTGAATTGCAGTGCCCCTGAGCTCCATTTTTCAACTCGCTTTCTTGGGAGCTGGCCGCAAAAGCGCAGGATTGCTTCAGGCCCTATTCTGGTCCCGGGCGGCAGGCTGAGCCTGTGGTTAATTCTTCTTCCTGATGGGAAAATAGAGTGACCTGTGCCTGTCCCAACACCTAGAGCTAGTGTCTCATTGGTTCCCCCTCTTCCCGTTCATCCTCAGGACAAATTGCAACCTGTACGGAACAGGAGGTTAAAGGTGCTGATTCTCCAAGGAGGGAGATTGCTAGTAAAGCGGCTGGAATGGCGAACCCGAGCACAAGGAGATGAGAAATGAGGTGCGTGTTAGAAACCTTTCCCGATCACACGGTGTACCATCTTCTGGGATTCTCATGCATGTTTTCGATGTAGGAAGATGCCCTTGAACCTGGAGATTTGGGACCCATGGGATGGGTACCACGCAGTATTACTCTAAAGGGTCTGCGTTTGCTCACCCAACCTCACCAAACCTCTCAGCCCCAAGAGTGTCCACCCTTATGCCTCAATCAGCTGTGGGTCTAGATATGGTCAATCCAGGTGGCATCACAGCCCTTGAACGAATTTTGTAAGAATTTCTCTCTCTTTCACTGTCTTTGTTTCACGGGTTTTTAAAAGTAATTGATTTTTATAAAGGGGTTTAGCTGTTTTTTACTGCTGTGTTTATGCCGCTTTACACCCACTTGACTCACATACAGAGAGATATCAATACATAGGTTTTAAGATTCTTACTAGTCAGATATATTCTTGGGCGGTGAATAGGGGGTGTTGAGTCCAGATCACTGAGCAAAGAGTAGGTCTTGTCTATTACATATTGGGTTTATGGAACGGTCTCTGAGCTAATTTGAAACCCTTGTTTTATGCATCACCCCACCTCACCTTTCCCGTTAAGCAGCCATAGTGTGTTTTCTAAACGTGTGACTCTGTTCTGTTTTGTAATTCAGTTCAAGGGTAGCGATTTTTACATTCCCTCTATAAGTGATATCTTATGATAAGTGTCTTTTTCTGTGTGACTTATTTCACTTAGAATCGTCGTACCTAAATCCACTCATCATGCTGCTACTAGCCTTATGACGTTGATTTCATGGCTGAGTGATATTCCATTGTACAAAAGGACCACAACTTCTTTATCCATTTTTCTCTTTCCTGGGATATTTAAGGTGTAACGAAGTGGAGGTTCTTGTCAACAGAGCAGCCCTAAACTTTGGGGTGCCTGTGCCTTGCTGATTTTTAGTTTTCCCAATTTATACGCCCGTGAGTGGAAGTGCCCTATGCTCTCTAAGCTGAGTGTTTTCGATGTTTCAGGACACACCGTACACTTCTGCAGAGTGGCTGTTGGCAATTTACATCCCGCCCATCAGCGTAGCAAGGCTCCCGTTTCTCCATGGCCTGTCCTGCATTTCTGGTTTTGACACTTTATTCAGCATGGCCCTTTTGACCGATGGGAAGCGAGACTTCTTTGTAGCGCTGATTTGCCTTTCCAGGTTGCTTGGTTGGCCAAAAAGGGCGTATGCGTTTTTTCCTGAATATATTCAGGAAAAAACGCATACGCCCTTTTTGGCCAAGGGCATCATTGTCGAGGTTTTGCCGCTTTTCCCGTGCTTTAAAGGCGATTCGAATCTTCCTCCTGAAATCTGTTTCCTGCAATTCTGCCTTGCTTTCAAATCCTCTTTGTTGTCTTCCGTCAATATATTTGTGGACGAGAGTTATCATTTATAACTCTGCAGGTTTGTGAATTGCAGTGCCCCTGAGCTCCATTTTTCAACTCGCTTTCTTGGGAGCTGGCCGCAAAAGCGCAGGATTGCTTCAGGCCCTATTCTGGTCCCGGGCGGCAGGCTGAGCCTGTGGTTAATTCTTCTTCCTGATGGGAAAATAGAGTGACCTGTGCCTGTCCCCACACCTAGAGCTAGTGTCTCATTGGTTCCCCCTCTTCCCGTTCATCCTCAGGACAAATTGCAACCTGTACGGAACAGGAGGTTAAAGGTGCTGATTCTCCAAGGAGGGAGATTGCTAGTAAAGCGGCTGGAATGGCGAACCCGAGCACAAGGAGATGAGAAATGAGGTGCGTGTTAGAAACCTTTCCCGATCACACGGTGTACCATCTTCTGGGATTCTCATGCATGTTTTCGATGTAGGAAGATGCCCTTGAACCTGGAGATTTGGGACCCATGGGATGGGTACCACGCAGTATTACTCTAAAGGGTCTGCGTTTGCTCACCCAACCTCACCAAACCTCTCAGCCCCAAGAGTGTCCACCCTTATGCCTCAATCAGCTGTGGGTCTAGATATGGTCAATCCAGGTGGCATCACAGCCCTTGAACGAATTTTGTAAGAATTTCTCTCTCTTTCACTGTCTTTGTTTCACGGGTTTTTAAAAGTAATTGATTTTTATAAAGGGGTTTAGCTGTTTTTTACTGCTGTGTTTATGCCGCTTTACACCCACTTGACTCACATACAGAGAGATATCAATACATAGGTTTTAAGATTCTTACTAGTCAGATATATTCTTGGGCGGTGAATAGGGGGTTTTGAGTCCAGATCACTGAGCAAGGAGTAGGTCTTGTCTATTACATATTGGGTTTATGGAACGGTCTCTGAGCTAATTTGAAACCCTTGTTTTATGCATCACCCCACCTCACCTTTCCCGTTAAGCAGCCATAGTGTGTTTTCTAAACGTGTGACTCTGTTCTGTTTTGTAATTCAGTTCAAGGGTAGCGGTTTTACATTCCCTCTATAAGTGATATCTTATGATAAGTGTCGTTTTCTGTGTGGCTTATTTCACTTAGAATCGTCGTACCTAAATCCACTCATCATGCTGCTACTAGCCTTATGACGTTGATTTCATGGCTGAGTGATATTCCATTGTACAAAAGGACCACAACTTCTTTATCCATTTTTCTCTTTCCTGGGATATTTAAGGTGTAACGAAGTGGAGGTTCTTGTCAACAGAGCAGCCCTAAACTTTGGGGTGCCTGTGCCTTGCTGATTTTTAGTTTTCCCAATTTATACGCCCGTGAGAGGAAGTGCCCTATGCTCTCTAAGCTGAGTGTTTTCGATGTTTCAGGACACACCGTACACTTCTGCAGAGTGGCTGTTGGCAATTTACATCCCGCCCATCAGCGTAGCAAGGCTCCCGTTTCTCCATGGCCTGTCCTGCATTTCTGGGTTTGACACTTTATTCAGCGTGGCCTATTTGACCGATGGGAAGCGAGACTTCTTTGTAGCGCTGATTTGCCTTTCCAGGTTGCTTGGTTGGCCAAAAAGGGCGTATGCGTTTTTTCCTGAATATATTCAGGAAAAAACGCATACGCCCTTTTTGGCCAAGGGCATCATTGTCGAGGTTTTGCCGCTTTTCCCGTGCTTTAAAGGCGATTCGAATCTACCTCCTGAAATCTGTTTCCTGCAATTCTGCCTTGCTTTCAAATCCTCTTCGTTGCCTACCCTCAATATATTTGAGGACGAGAGTTATCATTTATAACTCTGCAGGTCTGTGAATTGCAGTGCCCCTGAGCTCCATTTTTCAACTCGCTTTCTTGGGAGCTGGCTGCAAAAGCGCAGGATTGCTTCAGGCCCTATTCTGGTCCCGGGCGGCAGGCTGAGCCTGTGGTTAATTCTTCTTCCTGATGGGAAAATAGAGTGACCTGTGCCTGTCCCCACACCTAGAGCTAGTGTCTCATTGGTTCCCCCTCTTCCCGTTCATCCTCAGGACAAATTGCAACCTGTACGGAACAGGAGGTTAAAGGTGCTGATTCTCCAAGGAGGGAGATTGCTAGTAAAGCGGCTGGAATGGCGAACCCGAGCACAAGGAGATGAGAAATGAGGTGCGTTTTAGAAACCTTTCCCGATCACACGGTGTACCATCTTCTGGGATTCTCATGCATGTTTTCGATGTAGGAAGATGCCCTTGAACCTGGAGATTTGGGACCCATGGGATGGGTACCACGCAGTATTACTCTAAAGGGTCTGCGTTTGCTCACCCAACCTCACCAAACCTCTCAGCCCCAAGAGTGTCCACCCTTATGCCTCAATCAGCTGTGGGTCTAGATATGGTCAATCCAGGTGGCATCACAGCCCTTGAACGAATTTTGTAAGAATTTCTCTCTCTTTCACTGTCTTTGTTTCACGGGTTTTTAAAAGTAATTGATTTTTATAAAGGGGTTTAGCTGTTTTTTACTGCTGTGTTTATGCCGCTTTACACCCACTTGACTCACATACAGAGAGATATCAATACATAGGTTTTAAGATTCTTACTAGTCAGATATATTCTTGGGCGGTGAATAGGGGGTTTTGAGTCCAGATCACTGAGCAAGGAGTAGGTCTTGTCTATTACATATTGGGTTTATGGAACGGTCTCTGAGCTAATTTGAAACCCTTGTTTTATGCATCACCCCACCTCACCTTTCCCGTTAAGCAGCCATAGTGAGTTTTCTAAACGTGTGACTCTGTTCTGTTTTGTAATTCAGTTCAAGGGTAGCGGTTTTACATTCCCTCTATAAGTGATATCTTATGATAAGTGTCGTTTTCTGTGTGGCTTATTTCACTTAGAATCGTCGTACCTAAATCCACTCATCATGCTGCTACTAGCCTTATGACGTTGATTTCATGGCTGAGTGATATTCCATTGTACAAAAGGACCACAACTTCTTTATCCATTTTTCTCTTTCCTGGGATATTTAAGGTGTAACGAAGTGGAGGTTCTTGTCAACAGAGCAGCCCTAAACTTTGGGGTGCCTGTGCCTTGCTGATTTTTAGTTTTCCCAATTTATACGCCCGTGAGAGGAAGTGCCCTATGCTCTCTAAGCTGAGTGTTTTCGATGTTTCAGGACACACCGTACACTTCTGCAGAGTGGCTGTTGGCAATTTACATCCCGCCCATCAGCGTAGCAAGGCTCCCGTTTCTCCATGGCCCGTCCTGCATTTCTGGTTTTGACACTTTATTCAGCATGGCCCTTTTGACCGATGGGAAGCGAGACTTCTTTGTAGCGCTGATTTGCCTTTCCAGGTTGCTTGGTTGGCCAAAAAGGGCGTATGCGTTTTTTCCTGAATATATTCAGGAAAAAACGCATACGCCCTTTTTGGCCAAGGGCATCATTGTCGAGGTTTTGCCGCTTTTCCCGTGCTTTAAAGGCGATTCGAATCTTCCTCCTGAAATCTGTTTCCTGCAATTCTGCCTTGCTTTCAAATCCTCTTTGTTGTCTTCCGTCAATATATTTGTGGACGAGAGTTATCATTTATAACTCTGCAGGTTTGTGAATTGCAGTGCCCCTGAGCTCCATTTTTCAACTCGCTTTCTTGGGAGCTGGCCGCAAAAGCGCAGGATTGCTTCAGGCCCTATTCTGGTCCCGGGCGGCAGGCTGAGCCTGTGGTTAATTCTTCTTCCTGATGGGAAAATAGAGTGACCTGTGCCTGTCCCAACACCTAGAGCTAGTGTCTCATTGGTTCCCCCTCTTCCCGTTCATCCTCAGGACAAATTGCAACCTGTACGGAACAGGAGGTTAAAGGTGCTGATTCTCCAAGGAGGGAGATTGCTAGTAAAGCGGCTGGAATGGCGAACCCGAGCACAAGGAGATGAGAAATGAGGTGCGTGTTAGAAACCTTTCCCGATCACACGGTGTACCATCTTCTGGGATTCTCATGCATGTTTTCGATGTAGGAAGATGCCCTTGAACCTGGAGATTTGGGACCCATGGGATGGGTACCACGCAGTATTACTCTAAAGGGTCTGCGTTTGCTCACCCAACCTCACCAAACCTCTCAGCCCCAAGATTGTCCACCCTTATGCCTCAATCAGCTGTGGGTCTAGATATGGTCAATCCAGGTGGCATCACAGCCCTTGAACGAATTTTGTAAGAATTTCTCTCTCTTTCACTGTCTTTGTTTCACGGGTTTTTAAAAGTAATTGATTTTTATAAAGGGGTTTAGCTGTTTTTTACTGCTGTGTTTATGCCGCTTTACACCCACTTGACTCACATACAGAGAGATATCAATACATAGGTTTTAAGATTCTTACTAGTCAGATATATTCTTGGGCGGTGAATAGGGGGTGTTGAGTCCAGATCACTGAGCAAGGAGTAGGTCTTGTCTATTACATATTGGGTTTATGGAACGGTCTCTGAGCTAATTTGAAACCCTTGTTTTATGCATCACCCCACCTCACCTTTCCCGTTAAGCAGCCATAGTGTGTTTTCTAAACGTGTGACTCTGTTCTGTTTTGTAATTCAGTTCAAGGGTAACGATTTTTACATTCCCTCTATAAGTGATATCTTATGATAAGTGTCTTTTTCTGTGTGACTTATTTCACTTAGAATCGTCGTACCTAAATCCACTCATCATGCTGCTACTAGCCTTATGACGTTGATTTCATGGCTGAGTGATATTCCATTGTACAAAAGGACCACAACTTCTTTATCCATTTTTCTCTTTCCTGGGATATTTAAGGTGTAACGAAGTGGAGGTTCTTGTCAACAGAGCAGCCCTAAACTTTGGGGTGCCTGTGCCTTGCTGATTTTTAGTTTTCCCAATTTATACGCCCGTGAGTGGAAGTGCCCTATGCTCTCTAAGCTGAGTGTTTTCGATGTTTCAGGACACACCGTACACTTCTGCAGAGTGGCTGTTGGCAATTTACATCCCGCCCATCAGCGTAGCAAGGCTCCCGTTTCTCCATGGCCTGTCCTGCATTTCTGGTTTTGACACTTTATTCAGCATGGCCCTTTTGACCGATGGGAAGCGAGACTTCTTTGTAGCGCTGATTTGCCTTTCCAGGTTGCTTGGTTGGCCAAAAAGGGCGTATGCGTTTTTTCCTGAATATATTCAGGAAAAAACGCATACGCCCTTTTTGGCCAAGGGCATCATTGTCGAGGTTTTGCCGCTTTTCCCGTGCTTTAAAGGCGATTCGAATCTTCCTCCTGAAATCTGTTTCCTGCAATTCTGCCTTGCTTTCAAATCCTCTTTGTTGTCTTCCGTCAATATATTTGTGGACGAGAGTTATCATTTATAACTCTGCAGGTTTGTGAATTGCAGTTCCCCTGAGCTCCATTTTTCAACTCGCTTTCTTGGGAGCTGGCCGCAAAAGCGCAGGATTGCTTCAGGCCCTATTCTGGTCCCGGGCGGCAGGCTGAGCCTGTGGTTAATTCTTCTTCCTGATGGGAAAATAGAGTGACCTGTGTCTGTCCCCACACCTAGAGCTAGTGTCTCATTGGTTCCCCCTCTTCCCGTTCATCCTCAGGACAAATTGCAACCTGTACGGAACAGGAGGTTAAAGGTGCTGATTCTCCAAGGAGGGAGATTGCTAGTAAAGCGGCTGGAATGGCGAACCCGAGCACAAGGAGATGAGAAATGAGGTGCGTGTTAGAAACCTTTCCCGATCACACGGTGTACCATCTTCTGGGATTCTCATGCATGTTTTCGATGTAGGAAGATGCCCTTGAACCTGGAGATTTGGGACCCATGGGATGGGTACCACGCAGTATTACTCTAAAGGGTCTGCGTTTGCTCACCCAACCTCACCAAACCTCTCAGCCCCAAGAGTGTCCACCCTTATGCCTCAATCAGCTGTGGGTCTAGATATGGTCAATCCAGGTGGCATCACAGCCCTTGAACGAATTTTGTAAGAATTTCTCTCTCTTTCACTGTCTTTGTTTCACGGGTTTTTAAAAGTAATTGATTTTTATAAAGGGGTTTAGCTGTTTTTTACTGCTGTGTTTATGCCGCTTTACACCCACTTGACTCACATACAGAGAGATATCAATACATAGGTTTTAAGATTCTTACTAGTCAGATATATTCTTGGGCGGTGAATAGGGGGTTTTGAGTCCAGATCACTGAGCAAGGAGTAGGTCTTGTCTATTACATATTGGGTTTATGGAACGGTCTCTGAGCTAATTTGAAACCCTTGTTTTATGCATCACCCCACCTCACCTTTCCCGTTAAGCAGCCATAGTGTGTTTTCTAAACGTGTGACTCTGTTCTGTTTTGTAATTCAGTTCAAGGGTAGCGGTTTTACATTTCCTCTATAAGTGATATCTTATGATAAGTGTCGTTGTCTGTGTGGCTTATTTCACTTAGAATCGTCGTACCTAAATCCACTCATCATGCTGCTACTAGCCTTATGACGTTGATTTCATGGCTGAGTGATATTCCATTGTACAAAAGGACCACAACTTCTTTATCCATTTTTCTCTTTCCTGGGATATTTAAGGTGTAACGAAGTGGAGGTTCTTGTCAACAGAGCAGCCCTAAACTTTGGGGTGCCTGTGCCTTGCTGATTTTTAGTTTTCCCAATTTATACGCCCGTGAGTGGAAGTGCCCTATGCTCTCTAAGCTGAGTGTTTTCGATGTTTCAGGACACACCGTACACTTCGGCAGAGTGGCTGTTGGCAATTTACATCCCGCCCATCAGCGTAGCAAGGCTCCCGTTTCTCCATGGCCTGTCCTGCATTTCTGGTTTTGACACTTTATTCAGCATGGCCCTTTTGACCGATGGGAAGCGAGACTTCTTTGTAGCGCTGATTTGCCTTTCCAGGTTGCTTGGTTGGCCAAAAAGGGCGTATGCGTTTTTTCCTGAATATATTCAGGAAAAAACGCATACGCCCTTTTTGGCCAAGGGCATCATTGTCGAGGTTTTGCCGCTTTTCCCGTGCTTTAAAGGCGATTCGAATCTTCCTCCTGAAATCTGTTTCCTGCAATTCTGCCTTGCTTTCAAATCCTCTTTGTTGTCTTCCGTCAATATATTTGTGGACGAGAGTTATCATTTATAACTCTGCAGGTTTGTGAATTGCAGTGCCCCTGAGCTCCATTTTTCAACTCGCTTTCTTGGGAGCTGGCCGCAAAAGCGCAGGATTGCTTCAGGCCCTATTCTGGTCCCGGGCGGCAGGCTGAGCCTGTGGTTAATTCTTCTTCCTGATGGGAAAATAGAGTGACCTGTGCCTGTCCCAACACCTAGAGCTAGTGTCTCATTGGTTCCCCCTCTTCCCGTTCATCCTCAGGACAAATTGCAACCTGTACGGAACAGGAGGTTAAAGGTGCTGATTCTCCAAGGAGGGAGATTGCTAGTAAAGCGGCTGGAATGGCGAACCCGAGCACAAGGAGATGAGAAATGAGGTGCGTGTTAGAAACCTTTCCCGATCACACGGTGTACCATCTTCTGGGATTCTCATGCATGTTTTCGATGTAGGAAGATGCCCTTGAACCTGGAGATTTGGGACCCATGGGATGGGTACCACGCAGTATTACTCTAAAGGGTCTGCGTTTGCTCACCCAACCTCACCAAACCTCTCAGCCCCAAGAGTGTCCACCCTTATGCCTCAATCAGCTGTGGGTCTAGATATGGTCAATCCAGGTGGCATCACAGCCCTTGAACGAATTTTGTAAGAATTTCTCTCTCTTTCACTGTCTTTGTTTCACGGGTTTTTAAAAGTAATTGATTTTTATAAAGGGGTTTAGCTGTTTTTTACTGCTGTGTTTATGCCGCTTTACACCCACTTGACTCACATACAGAGAGATATCAATACATAGGTTTTAAGATTCTTACTAGTCAGATATATTCTTGGGCGGTGAATAGGGGGTGTTGAGTCCAGATCACTGAGCAAGGAGTAGGTCTTGTCTATTACATATTGGGTTTATGGAACGGTCTCTGAGCTAATTTGAAACCCTTGTTTTATGCATCACCCCACCTCACCTTTCCCGTTAAGCAGCCATAGTGTGTTTTCTAAACGTGTGACTCTGTTCTGTTTTGTAATTCAGTTCAAGGGTAGCGATTTTTACATTCCCTCTATAAGTGATATCTTATGATAAGTGTCTTTTTCTGTGTGACTTATTTCACTTAGAATCGTCGTACCTAAATCCACTCATCATGCTGCTACTAGCCTTATGACGTTGATTTCATGGCTGAGTGATATTCCATTGTACAAAAGGACCACAACTTCTTTATCCATTTTTCTCTTTCCTGGGATATTTAAGGTGTAACGAAGTGGAGGTTCTTGTCAACAGAGCAGCCCTAAACTTTGGGGTGCCTGAGCCTTGCTGATTTTTAGTTTTCCCAATTTATACGCCCGTGAGTGGAAGTGCCCTATGCTCTCTAAGCTGAGTGTTTTCGATGTTTCAGGACACACCGTACACTTCTGCAGAGTGGCTGTTGGCAATTTACATCCCGCCCATCAGCGTAGCAAGGCTCCCGTTTCTCCATGGCCTGTCCTGCATTTCTGGTTTTGACACTTTATTCAGCATGGCCCTTTTGACCGATGGGAAGCGAGACTTCTTTGTAGCGCTGATTTGCCTTTCCAGGTTGCTTGGTTGGCCAAAAAGGGCGTATGCGTTTTTTCCTGAATATATTCAGGAAAAAACGCATACGCCCTTTTTGGCCAAGGGCATCATTGTCGAGGTTTTGCCGCTTTTCCCGTGCTTTAAAGGCGATTCGAATCTTCCTCCTGAAATCTGTTTCCTGCAATTCTGCCTTGCTTTCAAATCCTCTTTGTTGTCTTCCGTCAATATATTTGTGGACGAGAGTTATCATTTATAACTCTGCAGGTTTGTGAATTGCAGTTCCCCTGAGCTCCATTTTTCAACTCGCTTTCTTGGGAGCTGGCCGCAAAAGCGCAGGATTGCTTCAGGCCCTATTCTGGTCCCGGGCGGCAGGCTGAGCCTGTGGTTAATTCTTCTTCCTGATGGGAAAATAGAGTGACCTGTGTCTGTCCCCACACCTAGAGCTAGTGTCTCATTGGTTCCCCCTCTTCCCGTTCATCCTCAGGACAAATTGCAACCTGTACGGAACAGGAGGTTAAAGGTGCTGATTCTCCAAGGAGGGAGATTGCTAGTAAAGCGGCTGGAATGGCGAACCCGAGCACAAGGAGATGAGAAATGAGGTGCGTGTTAGAAACCTTTCCCGATCACACGGTGTACCATCTTCTGGGATTCTCATGCATGTTTTCGATGTAGGAAGATGCCCTTGAACCTGGAGATTTGGGACCCATGGGATGGGTACCACGCAGTATTACTCTAAAGGGTCTGCGTTTGCTCACCCAACCTCACCAAACCTCTCAGCCCCAAGAGTGTCCACCCTTATGCCTCAATCAGCTGTGGGTCTAGATATGGTCAATCCAGGTGGCATCACAGCCCTTGAACGAATTTTGTAAGAATTTCTCTCTCTTTCACTGTCTTTGTTTCACGGGTTTTTAAAAGTAATTGATTTTTATAAAGGGGTTTAGCTGTTTTTTACTGCTGTGTTTATGCCGCTTTACACCCACTTGACTCACATACAGAGAGATATCAATACATAGGTTTTAAGATTCTTACTAGTCAGATATATTCTTGGGCGGTGAATAGGGGGTTTTGAGTCCAGATCACTGAGCAAGGAGTAGGTCTTGTCTATTACATATTGGGTTTATGGAACGGTCTCTGAGCTAATTTGAAACCCTTGTTTTATGCATCACCCCACCTCACCTTTCCCGTTAAGCAGCCATAGTGTGTTTTCTAAACGTGTGACTCTGTTCTGTTTTGTAATTCAGTTCAAGGGTAGCGGTTTTACATTTCCTCTATAAGTGATATCTTATGATAAGTGTCGTTTTCTGTGTGGCTTATTTCACTTAGAATCGTCGTACCTAAATCCACTCATCATGCTGCTACTAGCCTTATGACGTTGATTTCATGGCTGAGTGATATTCCATTGTACAAAAGGACCACAACTTCTTTATCCATTTTTCTCTTTCCTGGGATATTTAAGGTGTAACGAAGTGGAGGTTCTTGTCAACAGAGCAGCCCTAAACTTTGGGGTGCCTGTGCCTTGCTGATTTTTAGTTTTCCCAATTTATACGCCCGTGAGAGGAAGTGCCCTATGCTCTCTAAGCTGAGTGTTTTCGATGTTTCAGGACACACCGTACACTTCTGCAGAGTGGCTGTTGGCAATTTACATCCCGCCCATCAGCGTAGCAAGGCTCCCGTTTCTCCATGGCCTGTCCTGCATTTCTGGGTTTGACACTTTATTCAGCGTGGCCTATTTGACCGATGGGAAGCGAGACTTCATTGTAGCGCTGATTTGCCTTTCCAGGTTGCTTGGTTGGCCAAAAAGGGCGTATGCGTTTTTTCCTGAATATATTCAGGAAAAAACGCATACGCCTTTTTTGGCCAAGGGCATCATTGTCGAGGTTTTGCCGCTTTTCCCGTGCTTTAAAGGCGATTCGAATCTACCTCTTGAAATATGTTTCCTGCAATTCTGCCTTGCTTTCAAATCCTCTTCGTTGCCTACCCTCAATATATTTGAGGACGAGAGTTATCATTTATAACTCTGCAGGTCTGTGAATTGCAGTGCCCCTGAGCTCCATTTTTCAACTCGCTTTCTTGGGAGCTGGCTGCAAAAGCGCAGGATTGCTTCAGGCCCTATTCTGGTCCCGGGCGGCAGGCTGAGCCTGTGGTTAATTCTTCTTCCTGATGGGAAAATAGAGTGACCTGTGCCTGTCCCCACACCTAGAGCTAGTGTCTCATTGGTTCCCCCTCTTCCCGTTCATCCTCAGGACAAATTGCAACCTGTACGGAACAGGAGGTTAAAGGTGCTGATTCTCCAAGGAGGGAGATTGCTAGTAAAGCGGCTGGAATGGCGAACCCGAGCACAAGGAGATGAGAAATGAGGTGCGTGTTAGAAACCTTTCCCGATCACACGGTGTACCATCTTCTGGGATTCTCATGCATGTTTTCGATGTAGGAAGATGCCCTTGAACCTGGAGATTTGGGACCCATGGGATGGGTACCACGCAGTATTACTCTAAAGGGTCTGCGTTTGCTCACCCAACCTCACCAAACCTCTCAGCCCCAAGAGTGTCCACCCTTATGCCTCAATCAGCTGTGGGTCTAGATATGGTCAATCCAGGTGGCATCACAGCCCTTGAACGAATTTTGTAAGAATTTCTCTCTCTTTCACTGTCTTTGTTTCACGGGTTTTTAAAAGTAATTGATTTTTATAAAGGGGTTTAGCTGTTTTTTACTGCTGTGTTTATGCCGCTTTACACCCACTTGACTCACATACAGAGAGATATCAATACATAGGTTTTAAGATTCTTACTAGTCAGATATATTCTTGGGCGGTGAATAGGGGGTGTTGAGTCCAGATCACTGAGCAAGGAGTAGGTCTTGTCTATTACATATTGGGTTTATGGAACGGTCTCTGAGCTAATTTGAAACCCTTGTTTTATGCATCACCCCACCTCACCTTTCCCGTTAAGCAGCCATAGTGTGTTTTCTAAACGTGTGACTCTGTTCTGTTTTGTAATTCAGTTCAAGGGTAGCGATTTTTACATTCCCTCTATAAGTGATATCTTAGGATAAGTGTCTTTTTCTGTGTGACTTATTTCACTTAGAATCGTCGTACCTAAATCCACTCATCATGCTGCTACTAGCCTTATGACGTTGATTTCATGGCTGAGTGATATTCCATTGTACAAAAGGACCACAACTTCTTTATCCATTTTTCTCTTTCCTGGGATATTTAAGGTGTAACGAAGTGGAGGTTCTTGTCAACAGAGCAGCCCTAAACTTTGGGGTGCCTGTGCCTTGCTGATTTTTAGTTTTCCCAATTTATACGCCCGTGAGTGGAAGTGCCCTATGCTCTCTAAGCTGAGTGTTTTCGATGTTTCAGGACACACCGTACACTTCTGCAGAGTGGCTGTTGGCAATTTACATCCCGCCCATCAGCGTAGCAAGGCTCCCGTTTCTCCATGGCCTGTCCTGCATTTCTGGTTTTGACACTTTATTCAGCATGGCCCTTTTGACCGATGGGAAGCGAGACTTCTTTGTAGCGCTGATTTGCCTTTCCAGGTTGCTTGGTTGGCCAAAAAGGGCGTATGCGTTTTTTCCTGAATATATTCAGGAAAAAACGCATACGCCCTTTTTGGCCAAGGGCATCATTGTCGAGGTTTTGCCGCTTTTCCCGTGCTTTAAAGGCGATTCGAATCTTCCTCCTGAAATCTGTTTCCTGCAATTCTGCCTTGCTTTCAAATCCTCTTTGTTGTCTTCCGTCAATATATTTGTGGACGAGAGTTATCATTTATAACTCTGCAGGTTTGTGAATTGCAGTGCCCCTGAGCTCCATTTTTCAACTCGCTTTCTTGGGAGCTGGCCGCAAAAGCGCAGGATTGCTTCAGGCCCTATTCTGGTCCCGGGCGGCAGGCTGAGCCTGTGGTTAATTCTTCTTCCTGATGGGAAAATAGAGTGACCTGTGCCTGTCCCAACACCTAGAGCTAGTGTCTCATTGGTTCCCCCTCTTCCCGTTCATCCTCAGGACAAATTGCAACCTGTACGGAACAGGAGGTTAAAGGTGCTGATTCTCCAAGGAGGGAGATTGCTAGTAAAGCGGCTGGAATGGCGAACCCGAGCACAAGGAGATGAGAAATGAGGTGCGTGTTAGAAACCTTTCCCGATCACACGGTGTACCATCTTCTGGGATTCTCATGCATGTTTTCGATGTAGGAAGATGCCCTTGAACCTGGAGATTTGGGACCCATGGGATGGGTACCACGCAGTATTACTCTAAAGGGTCTGCGTTTGCTCACCCAACCTCACCAAACCTCTCAGCCCCAAGAGTGTCCACCCTTATGCCTCAATCAGCTGTGGGTCTAGATATGGTCAATCCAGGTGGCATCACAGCCCTTGAACGAATTTTGTAAGAATTTCTCTCTCTTTCACTGTCTTTGTTTCACGGGTTTTTAAAAGTAATTGATTTTTATAAAGGGGTTTAGCTGTTTTTTACTGCTGTGTTTATGCCGCTTTACACCCACTTGACTCACATACAGAGAGATATCAATACATAGGTTTTAAGATTCTTACTAGTCAGATATATTCTTGGGCGGTGAATAGGGGGTGTTGAGTCCAGATCACTGAGCAAGGAGTAGGTCTTGTCTATTACATATTGGGTTTATGGAACGGTCTCTGAGCTAATTTGAAACCCTTGTTTTATGCATCACCCCACCTCACCTTTCCCGTTAAGCAGCCATAGTGTGTTTTCTAAACGTGTGACTCTGTTCTGTTTTGTAATTCAGTTCAAGGGTAGCGATTTTTACATTCCCTCTATAAGTGATATCTTATGATAAGTGTCTTTTTCTGTGTGACTTATTTCACTTAGAATCGTCGTACCTAAATCCACTCATCATGCTGCTACTAGCCTTATGACGTTGATTTCATGGCTGAGTGATATTCCATTGTACAAAAGGACCACAACTTCTTTATCCATTTTTCTCTTTCCTGGGATATTTAAGGTGTAACGAAGTGGAGGTTCTTGTCAACAGAGCAGCCCTAAACTTTGGGGTGCCTGTGCCTTGCTGATTTTTAGTTTTCCCAATTTATACGCCCGTGAGTGGAAGTGCCCTATGCTCTCTAAGCTGAGTGTTTTCGATGTTTCAGGACACACCGTACACTTCTGCAGAGTGGCTGTTGGCAATTTACATCCCGCCCATCAGCGTAGCAAGGCTCCCGTTTCTCCATGGCCTGTCCTGCATTTCTGGTTTTGACACTTTATTCAGCATGGCCCTTTTGACCGATGGGAAGCGAGACTTCTTTGTAGCGCTGATTTGCCTTTCCAGGTTGCTTGGTTGGCCAAAAAGGGCGTATGCGTTTTTTCCTGAATATATTCAGGAAAAAACGCATACGCCCTTTTTGGCCAAGGGCATCATTGTCGAGGTTTTGCCGCTTTTCCCGTGCTTTAAAGGCGATTCGAATCTTCCTCCTGAAATCTGTTTCCTGCAATTCTGCCTTGCTTTCAAATCCTCTTTGTTGTCTTCCGTCAATATATTTGTGGACGAGAGTTATCATTTATAACTCTGCAGGTTTGTGAATTGCAGTTCCCCTGAGCTCCATTTTTCAACTCGCTTTCTTGGGAGCTGGCCGCAAAAGCGCAGGATTGCTTCAGGCCCTATTCTGGTCCCGGGCGGCAGGCTGAGCCTGTGGTTAATTCTTCTTCCTGATGGGAAAATAGAGTGACCTGTGTCTGTCCCCACACCTAGAGCTAGTGTCTCATTGGTTCCCCCTCTTCCCGTTCATCCTCAGGACAAATTGCAACCTGTACGGAACAGGAGGTTAAAGGTGCTGATTCTCCAAGGAGGGAGATTGCTAGTAAAGCGGCTGGAATGGCGAACCCGAGCACAAGGAGATGAGAAATGAGGTGCGTGTTAGAAACCTTTCCCGATCACACGGTGTACCATCTTCTGGGATTCTCATGCATGTTTTCGATGTAGGAAGATGCCCTTGAACCTGGAGATTTGGGACCCATGGGATGGGTACCACGCAGTATTACTCTAAAGGGTCTGCGTTTGCTCACCCAACCTCACCAAACCTCTCAGCCCCAAGAGTGTCCACCCTTATGCCTCAATCAGCTGTGGGTCTAGATATGGTCAATCCAGGTGGCATCACAGCCCTTGAACGAATTTTGTAAGAATTTCTCTCTCTTTCACTGTCTTTGTTTCACGGGTTTTTAAAAGTAATTGATTTTTATAAAGGGGTTTAGCTGTTTTTTACTGCTGTGTTTATGCCGCTTTACACCCACTTGACTCACATACAGAGAGATATCAATACATAGGTTTTAAGATTCTTACTAGTCAGATATATTCTTGGGCGGTGAATAGGGGGTTTTGAGTCCAGATCACTGAGCAAGGAGTAGGTCTTGTCTATTACATATTGGGTTTATGGAACGGTCTCTGAGCTAATTTGAAACCCTTGTTTTATGCATCACCCCACCTCACCTTTCCCGTTAAGCAGCCATAGTGTGTTTTCTAAACGTGTGACTCTGTTCTGTTTTGTAATTCAGTTCAAGGGTAGCGGTTTTACATTCCCTCTATAAGTGATATCTTATGATAAGTGTCGTTTTCTGTGTGGCTTATTTCACTTAGAATCGTCGTACCTAAATCCACTCATCATGCTGCTACTAGCCTTATGACGTTGATTTCATGGCTGAGTGATATTCCATTGTACAAAAGGACCACAACTTCTTTATCCATTTTTCTCTTTCCTGGGATATTTAAGGTGTAACGAAGTGGAGGTTCTTGTCAACAGAGCAGCCCTAAACTTTGGGGTGCCTGTGCCTTGCTGATTTTTAGTTTTCCCAATTTATACGCCCGTGAGAGGAAGTGCCCTATGCTCTCTAAGCTGAGTGTTTTCGATGTTTCAGGACACACCGTACACTTCTGCAGAGTGGCTGTTGGCAATTTACATCCCGCCCATCAGCGTAGCAAGGCTCCCGTTTCTCCATGGCCCGTCCTGCATTTCTGGTTTTGACACTTTATTCAGCATGGCCCTTTTGACCGATGGGAAGCGAGACTTCTTTGTAGCGCTGATTTGCCTTTCCAGGTTGCTTGGTTGGCCAAAAAGGGCGTATGCGTTTTTTCCTGAATATATTCAGGAAAAAACGCATACGCCCTTTTTGGCCAAGGGCATCATTGTCGAGGTTTTGCCGCTTTTCCCGTGCTTTAAAGGCGATTCGAATCTTCCTCCTGAAATCTGTTTCCTGCAATTCTGCCTTGCTTTCAAATCCTCTTTGTTGTCTTCCGTCAATATATTTGTGGACGAGAGTTATCATTTATAACTCTGCAGGTTTGTGAATTGCAGTGCCCCTGAGCTCCATTTTTCAACTCGCTTTCTTGGGAGCTGGCCGCAAAAGCGCAGGATTGCTTCAGGCCCTATTCTGGTCCCGGGCGGCAGGCTGAGCCTGTGGTTAATTCTTCTTCCTGATGGGAAAATAGAGTGACCTGTGCCTGTCCCAACACCTAGAGCTAGTGTCTCATTGGTTCCCCCTCTTCCCGTTCATCCTCAGGACAAATTGCAACCTGTACGGAACAGGAGGTTAAAGGTGCTGATTCTCCAAGGAGGGAGATTGCTAGTAAAGCGGCTGGAATGGCGAACCCGAGCACAAGGAGATGAGAAATGAGGTGCGTGTTAGAAACCTTTCCCGATCACACGGTGTACCATCTTCTGGGATTCTCATGCATGTTTTCGATGTAGGAAGATGCCCTTGAACCTGGAGATTTGGGACCCATGGGATGGGTACCACGCAGTATTACTCTAAAGGGTCTGCGTTTGCTCACCCAACCTCACCAAACCTCTCAGCCCCAAGAGTGTCCACCCTTATGCCTCAATCAGCTGTGGGTCTAGATATGGTCAATCCAGGTGGCATCACAGCCCTTGAACGAATTTTGTAAGAATTTCTCTCTCTTTCACTGTCTTTGTTTCACGGGTTTTTAAAAGTAATGGATTTTTATAAAGGGGTTTAGCTGTTTTTTACTGCTGTGTTTATGCCGCTTTACACCCACTTGACTCACATACAGAGAGATATCAATACATAGGTTTTAAGATTCTTACTAGTCAGATATATTCTTGGGCGGTGAATAGGGGGTGTTGAGTCCAGATCACTGAGCAAAGAGTAGGTCTTGTCTATTACATATTGGGTTTATGGAACGGTCTCTGAGCTAATTTGAAACCCTTGTTTTATGCATCACCCCACCTCACCTTTCCCGTTAAGCAGCCATAGTGTGTTTTCTAAACGTGTGACTCTGTTCTGTTTTGTAATTCAGTTCAAGGGTAGCGATTTTTACATTCCCTCTATAAGTGATATCTTATGATAAGTGTCTTTTTCTGTGTGACTTATTTCACTTAGAATCGTCGTACCTAAATCCACTCATCATGCTGCTACTAGCCTTATGACGTTGATTTCATGGCTGAGTGATATTCCATTGTACAAAAGGACCACAACTTCTTTATCCATTTTTCTCTTTCCTGGGATATTTAAGGTGTAACGAAGTGGAGGTTCTTGTCAACAGAGCAGCCCTAAACTTTGGGGTGCCTGTGCCTTGCTGATTTTTAGTTTTCCCAATTTATACGCCCGTGAGTGGAAGTGCCCTATGCTCTCTAAGCTGAGTGTTTTCGATGTTTCAGGACACACCGTACACTTCTGCAGAGTGGCTGTTGGCAATTTACATCCCGCCCATCAGCGTAGCAAGGCTCCCGTTTCTCCATGGCCTGTCCTGCATTTCTGGTTTTGACACTTTATTCAGCATGGCCCTTTTGACCGATGGGAAGCGAGACTTCTTTGTAGCGCTGATTTGCCTTTCCAGGTTGCTTGGTTGGCCAAAAAGGGCGTATGCGTTTTTTCCTGAATATATTCAGAAAAAAACGCTTACGCCCTTTTTGGCCAAGGGCATCATTGTCGAGGTTTTGCCGCTTTTCCCGTGCTTTAAAGGCGATTCGAATCTTCCTCCTGAAATCTGTTTCCTGCAATTCTGCCTTGCTTTCAAATCCTCTTTGTTGTCTTCCGTCAATATATTTGTGGACGAGAGTTATCATTTATAACTCTGCAGGTTTGTGAATTGCAGTTCCCCTGAGCTCCATTTTTCAACTCGCTTTCTTGGGAGCTGGCCGCAAAAGCGCAGGATTGCTTCAGGCCCTATTCTGGTCCCGGGCGGCAGGCTGAGCCTGTGGTTAATTCTTCTTCCTGATGGGAAAATAGAGTGACCTGTGTCTGTCCCCACACCTAGAGCTAGTGTCTCATTGGTTCCCCCTCTTCCCGTTCATCCTCAGGACAAATTGCAACCTGTACGGAACAGGAGGTTAAAGGTGCTGATTCTCCAAGGAGGGAGATTGCTAGTAAAGCGGCTGGAATGGCGAACCCGAGCACAAGGAGATGAGAAATGAGGTGCGTGTTAGAAACCTTTCCCGATCACACGGTGTACCATCTTCTGGGATTCTCATGCATGTTTTCGATGTAGGAAGATGCCCTTGAACCTGGAGATTTGGGACCCATGGGATGGGTACCACGCAGTATTACTCTAAAGGGTCTGCGTTTGCTCACCCAACCTCACCAAACCTCTCAGCCCCAAGAGTGTCCACCCTTATGCCTCAATCAGCTGTGGGTCTAGATATGGTCAATCCAGGTGGCATCACAGCCCTTGAACGAATTTTGTAAGAATTTCTCTCTCTTTCACTGTCTTTGTTTCACGGGTTTTTAAAAGTAATTGATTTTTATAAAGGGGTTTAGCTGTTTTTTACTGCTGTGTTTATGCCGCTTTACACCCACTTGACTCACATACAGAGAGATATCAATACATAGGTTTTAAGATTCTTACTAGTCAGATATATTCTTGGGCGGTGAATAGGGGGTTTTGAGTCCAGATCACTGAGCAAGGAGTAGGTCTTGTCTATTACATATTGGGTTTATGGAACGGTCTCTGAGCTAATTTGAAACCCTTGTTTTATGCATCACCCCACCTCACCTTTCCCGTTAAGCAGCCATAGTGAGTTTTCTAAACGTGTGACTCTGTTCTGTTTTGTAATTCAGTTCAAGGGTAACGATTTTTACATTCCCTCTATAAGTGATATCTTATGATAAGTGTCTTTTTCTGTGTGACTTATTTCACTTAGAATCGTCGTACCTAAATCCACTCATCATGCTGCTACTAGCCTTATGACGTTGATTTCATGGCTGAGTGATATTCCATTGTACAAAAGGACCACAACTTCTTTATCCATTTTTCTCTTTCCTGGGATATTTAAGGTGTAACGAAGTGGAGGTTCTTGTCAACAGAGCAGCCCTAAACTTTGGGGTGCCTGTGCCTTGCTGATTTTTAGTTTTCCCAATTTATATGCCCGTGAGTGGAAGTGCCCTATGCTCTCTAAGCTGAGTGTTTTCGATGTTTCAGGACACACCGTACACTTCGGCAGAGTGGCTGTTGGCAATTTACATCCCGCCCATCAGCGTAGCAAGGCTCCCGTTTCTCCATGGCCTGTCCTGCATTTCTGGTTTTGACACTTTATTCAGCATGGCCCTTTTGACCGATGGGAAGCGAGACTTCTTTGTAGCGCTGATTTGCCTTTCCAGGTTGCTTGGTTGGCCAAAAAGGGCGTATGCGTTTTTTCCTGAATATATTCAGGAAAAAACGCATACGCCCTTTTTGGCCAAGGGCATCATTGTCGAGGTTTTGCCGCTTTTCCCGTGCTTTAAAGGCGATTCGAATCTTCCTCCTGAAATCTGTTTCCTGCAATTCTGCCTTGCTTTCAAATCCTCTTTGTTGTCTTCCGTCAATATATTTGTGGACGAGAGTTATCATTTATAACTCTGCAGGTTTGTGAATTGCAGTTCCCCTGAGCTCCATTTTTCAACTCGCTTTCTTGGGAGCTGGCCGCAAAAGCGCAGGATTGCTTCAGGCCCTATTCTGGTCCCGGGCGGCAGGCTGAGCCTGTGGTTAATTCTTCTTCCTGATGGGAAAATAGAGTGACCTGTGTCTGTCCCCACACCTAGAGCTAGTGTCTCATTGGTTCCCCCTCTTCCCGTTCATCCTCAGGACAAATTGCAACCTGTACGGAACAGGAGGTTAAAGGTGCTGATTCTCCAAGGAGGGAGATTGCTAGTAAAGCGGCTGGAATGGCGAACCCGAGCACAAGGAGATGAGAAATGAGGTGCGTGTTAGAAACCTTTCCCGATCACACGGTGTACCATCTTCTGGGATTCTCATGCATGTTTTCGATGTAGGAAGATGCCCTTGAACCTGGAGATTTGGGACCCATGGGATGGGTACCACGCAGTATTACTCTAAAGGGTCTGCGTTTGCTCACCCAACCTCACCAAACCTCTCAGCCCCAAGAGTGTCCACCCTTATGCCTCAATCAGCTGTGGGTCTAGATATGGTCAATCCAGGTGGCATCACAGCCCTTGAACGAATTTTGTAAGAATTTCTCTCTCTTTCACTGTCTTTGTTTCACGGGTTTTTAAAAGTAATTGATTTTTATAAAGGGGTTTAGCTGTTTTTTACTGCTGTGTTTATGCCGCTTTACACCCACTTGACTCACATACAGAGAGATATCAATACATAGGTTTTAAGATTCTTACTAGTCAGATATATTCTTGGGCGGTGAATAGGGGGTTTTGAGTCCAGATCACTGAGCAAGGAGTAGGTCTTGTCTATTACATATTGGGTTTATGGAACGGTCTCTGAGCTAATTTGAAACCCTTGTTTTATGCATCACCCCACCTCACCTTTCCCGTTAAGCAGCCATAGTGTGTTTTCTAAACGTGTGACTCTGTTCTGTTTTGTAATTCAGTTCAAGGGTAGCGGTTTTACATTCCCTCTATAAGTGATATCTTATGATAAGTGTCGTTTTCTGTGTGGCTTATTTCACTTAGAATCGTCGTACCTAAATCCACTCATCATGCTGCTACTAGCCTTATGACGTTGATTTCATGGCTGAGTGATATTCCATTGTACAAAAGGACCACAACTTCTTTATCCATTTTTCTCTTTCCTGGGATATTTAAGGTGTAACGAAGTGGAGGTTCTTGTCAACAGAGCAGCCCTAAACTTTGGGGTGCCTGTGCCTTGCTGATTTTTAGTTTTCCCAATTTATACGCCCGTGAGAGGAAGTGCCCTATGCTCTGTAAGCTGAGTGTTTTCGATGTTTCAGGACACACCGTACACTTCTGCAGAGTGGCTGTTGGCAATTTACATCCCGCCCATCAGCGTAGCAAGGCTCCCGTTTCTCCATGGCCCGTCCTGCATTTCTGGTTTTGACACTTTATTCAGCATGGCCCTTTTGACCGATGGGAAGCGAGACTTCTTTGTAGCGCTGATTTGCCTTTCCAGGTTGCTTGGTTGGCCAAAAAGGGCGTATGCGTTTTTTCCTGAATATATTCAGGAAAAAACGCATACGCCCTTTTTGGCCAAGGGCATCATTGTCGAGGTTTTGCCGCTTTTCCCGTGCTTTAAAGGCGATTCGAATCTTCCTCCTGAAATCTGTTTCCTGCAATTCTGCCTTGCTTTCAAATCCTCTTTGTTGTCTTCCGTCAATATATTTGTGGACGAGAGTTATCATTTATAACTCTGCAGGTTTGTGAATTGCAGTGCCCCTGAGCTCCATTTTTCAACTCGCTTTCTTGGGAGCTGGCCGCAAAAGCGCAGGATTGCTTCAGGCCCTATTCTGGTCCCGGGCGGCAGGCTGAGCCTGTGGTTAATTCTTCTTCCTGATGGGAAAATAGAGTGACCTGTGCCTGTCCCAACACCTAGAGCTAGTGTCTCATTGGTTCCCCCTCTTCCCGTTCATCCTCAGGACAAATTGCAACCTGTACGGAACAGGAGGTTAAAGGTGCTGATTCTCCAAGGAGGGAGATTGCTAGTAAAGCGGCTGGAATGGCGAACCCGAGCACAAGGAGATGAGAAATGAGGTGCGTGTTAGAAACCTTTCCCGATCACACGGTGTACCATCTTCTGGGATTCTCATGCATGTTTTCGATGTAGGAAGATGCCCTTGAACCTGGAGATTTGGGACCCATGGGATGGGTACCACGCAGTATTACTCTAAAGGGTCTGCGTTTGCTCACCCAACCTCACCAAACCTCTCAGCCCCAAGAGTGTCCACCCTTATGCCTCAATCAGCTGTGGGTCTAGATATGGTCAATCCAGGTGGCATCACAGCCCTTGAACGAATTTTGTAAGAATTTCTCTCTCTTTCACTGTCTTTGTTTCACGGGTTTTTAAAAGTAATTGATTTTTATAAAGGGGTTTAGCTGTTTTTTACTGCTGTGTTTATGCCGCTTTACACCCACTTGACTCACATACAGAGAGATATCAATACATAGGTTTTAAGATTCTTACTAGTCAGATATATTCTTGGGCGGTGAATAGGGGGTGTTGAGTCCAGATCACTGAGCAAGGAGTAGGTCTTGTCTATTACATATTGGGTTTATGGAACGGTCTCTGAGCTAATTTGAAACCCTTGTTTTATGCATCACCCCACCTCACCTTTCCCGTTAAGCAGCCATAGTGTGTTTTCTAAACGTGTGACTCTGTTCTGTTTTGTAATTCAGTTCAAGGGTAACGATTTTTACATTCCCTCTATAAGTGATATCTTATGATAAGTGTCTTTTTCTGTGTGACTTATTTCACTTAGAATCGTCGTACCTAAATCCACTCATCATGCTGCTACTAGCCTTATGACGTTGATTTCATGGCTGAGTGATATTCCATTGTACAAAAGGACCACAACTTCTTTATCCATTTTTCTCTTTCCTGGGATATTTAAGGTGTAACGAAGTGGAGGTTCTTGTCAACAGAGCAGCCCTAAACTTTGGGGTGCCTGTGCCTTGCTGATTTTTAGTTTTCCCAATTTATACGCCCGTGAGTGGAAGTGCCCTATGCTCTCTAAGCTGAGTGTTTTCGATGTTTCAGGACACACCGTACACTTCTGCAGAGTGGCTGTTGGCAATTTACATCCCGCCCATCAGCGTAGCAAGGCTCCCGTTTCTCCATGGCCTGTCCTGCATTTCTGGTTTTGACACTTTATTCAGCATGGCCCTTTTGACCGATGGGAAGCGAGACTTCTTTGTAGCGCTGATTTGCCTTTCCAGGTTGCTTGGTTGGCCAAAAAGGGCGTATGCGTTTTTTCCTGAATATATTCAGAAAAAAACGCTTACGCCCTTTTTGGCCAAGGGCATCATTGTCGAGGTTTTGCCGCTTTTCCCGTGCTTTAAAGGCGATTCGAATCTTCCTCCTGAAATCTGTTTCCTGCAATTCTGCCTTGCTTTCAAATCCTCTTTGTTGTCTTCCGTCAATATATTTGTGGACGAGAGTTATCATTTATAACTCTGCAGGTTTGTGAATTGCAGTTCCCCTGAGCTCCATTTTTCAACTCGCTTTCTTGGGAGCTGGCCGCAAAAGCGCAGGATTGCTTCAGGCCCTATTCTGGTCCCGGGCGGCAGGCTGAGCCTGTGGTTAATTCTTCTTCCTGATGGGAAAATAGAGTGACCTGTGTCTGTCCCCACACCTAGAGCTAGTGTCTCATTGGTTCCCCCTCTTCCCGTTCATCCTCAGGACAAATTGCAACCTGTACGGAACAGGAGGTTAAAGGTGCTGATTCTCCAAGGAGGGAGATTGCTAGTAAAGTGGCTGGAATGGCGAACCCGAGCACAAGGAGATGAGAAATGAGGTGCGTGTTAGAAACCTTTCCCGATCACACGGTGTACCATCTTCTGGGATTCTCATGCATGTTTTCGATGTAGGAAGATGCCCTTGAACCTGGAGATTTGGGACCCATGGGATGGGTACCACGCAGTATTACTCTAAAGGGTCTGCGTTTGCTCACCCAACCTCACCAAACCTCTCAGCCCCAAGAGTGTCCACCCTTATGCCTCAATCAGCTGTGGGTCTAGATATGGTCAATCCAGGTGGCATCACAGCCCTTGAACGAATTTTGTAAGAATTTCTCTCTCTTTCACTGTCTTTGTTTCACGGGTTTTTAAAAGTAATTGATTTTTATAAAGGGGTTTAGCTGTTTTTTACTGCTGTGTTTATGCCGCTTTACACCCACTTGACTCACATACAGAGAGATATCAATACATAGGTTTTAAGATTCTTACTAGTCAGATATATTCTTGGGCGGTGAATAGGGGGTTTTGAGTCCAGATCACTGAGCAAGGAGTAGGTCTTGTCTATTACATATTGGGTTTATGGAACGGTCTCTGAGCTAATTTGAAACCCTTGTTTTATGCATCACCCCACCTCACCTTTCCCGTTAAGCAGCCATAGTGTGTTTTCTAAACGTGTGACTCTGTTCTGTTTTGTAATTCAGTTCAAGGGTAGCGGTTTTACATTCCCTCTATAAGTGATATCTTATGATAAGTGTCGTTTTCTGTGTGGCTTATTTCACTTAGAATCGTCGTACCTAAATCCACTCATCATGCTGCTACTAGCCTTATGACGTTGATTTCATGGCTGAGTGATATTCCATTGTACAAAAGGACCACAACTTCTTTATCCATTTTTCTCTTTCCTGGGATATTTAAGGTGTAACGAAGTGGAGGTTCTTGTCAACAGAGCAGCCCTAAACTTTGGGGTGCCTGTGCCTTGCTGATTTTTAGTTTTCCCAATTTATACGCCCGTGAGAGGAAGTGCCCTATGCTCTCTAAGCTGAGTGTTTTCGATGTTTCAGGACACACCGTACACTTCTGCAGAGTGGCTGTTGGCAATTTACATCCCGCCCATCAGCGTAGCAAGGCTCCCGTTTCTCCATGGCCCGTCCTGCATTTCTGGTTTTGACACTTTATTCAGCATGGCCCTTTTGACCGATGGGAAGCGAGACTTCTTTGTAGCGCTGATTTGCCTTTCCAGGTTGCTTGGTTGGCCAAAAAGGGCGTATGCGTTTTTTCCTGAATATATTCAGGAAAAAACGCATACGCCCTTTTTGGCCAAGGGCATCATTGTCGAGGTTTTGCCGCTTTTCCCGTGCTTTAAAGGCGATTCGAATCTTCCTCCTGAAATCTGTTTCCTGCAATTCTGCCTTGCTTTCAAATCCTCTTTGTTGTCTTCCGTCAATATATTTGTGGACGAGAGTTATCATTTATAACTCTGCAGGTTTGTGAATTGCAGTGCCCCTGAGCTCCATTTTTCAACTCGCTTTCTTGGGAGCTGGCCGCAAAAGCGCAGGATTGCTTCAGGCCCTATTCTGGTCCCGGGCGGCAGGCTGAGCCTGTGGTTAATTCTTCTTCCTGATGGGAAAATAGAGTGACCTGTGCCTGTCCCAACACCTAGAGCTAGTGTCTCATTGGTTCCCCCTCTTCCCGTTCATCCTCAGGACAAATTGCAACCTGTACGGAACAGGAGGTTAAAGGTGCTGATTCTCCAAGGAGGGAGATTGCTAGTAAAGCGGCTGGAATGGCGAACCCGAGCACAAGGAGATGAGAAATGAGGTGCGTGTTAGAAACCTTTCCCGATCACACGGTGTACCATCTTCTGGGATTCTCATGCATGTTTTCGATGTAGGAAGATGCCCTTGAACCTGGAGATTTGGGACCCATGGGATGGGTACCACGCAGTATTACTCTAAAGGGTCTGCGTTTGCTCACCCAACCTCACCAAACCTCTCAGCCCCAAGAGTGTCCACCCTTATGCCTCAATCAGCTGTGGGTCTAGATATGGTCAATCCAGGTGGCATCACAGCCCTTGAACGAATTTTGTAAGAATTTCTCTCTCTTTCACTGTCTTTGTTTCACGGGTTTTTAAAAGTAATGGATTTTTATAAAGGGGTTTAGCTGTTTTTTACTGCTGTGTTTATGCCGCTTTACACCCACTTGACTCACATACAGAGAGATATCAATACATAGGTTTTAAGATTCTTACTAGTCAGATATATTCTTGGGCGGTGAATAGGGGGTGTTGAGTCCAGATCACTGAGCAAAGAGTAGGTCTTGTCTATTACATATTGGGTTTATGGAACGGTCTCTGAGCTAATTTGAAACCCTTGTTTTATGCATCACCCCACCTCACCTTTCCCGTTAAGCAGCCATAGTGTGTTTTCTAAACGTGTGACTCTGTTCTGTTTTGTAATTCAGTTCAAGGGTAGCGATTTTTACATTCCCTCTATAAGTGATATCTTATGATAAGTGTCTTTTTCTGTGTGACTTATTTCACTTAGAATCGTCGTACCTAAATCCACTCATCATGCTGCTACTAGCCTTATGACGTTGATTTCATGGCTGAGTGATATTCCATTGTACAAAAGGACCACAACTTCTTTATCCATTTTTCTCTTTCCTGGGATATTTAAGGTGTAACGAAGTGGAGGTTCTTGTCAACAGAGCAGCCCTAAACTTTGGGGTGCCTGTGCCTTGCTGATTTTTAGTTTTCCCAATTTATACGCCCGTGAGTGGAAGTGCCCTATGCTCTCTAAGCTGAGTGTTTTCGATGTTTCAGGACACACCGTACACTTCTGCAGAGTGGCTGTTGGCAATTTACATCCCGCCCATCAGCGTAGCAAGGCTCCCGTTTCTCCATGGCCTGTCCTGCATTTCTGGTTTTGACACTTTATTCAGCATGGCCCTTTTGACCGATGGGAAGCGAGACTTCTTTGTAGCGCTGATTTGCCTTTCCAGGTTGCTTGGTTGGCCAAAAAGGGCGTATGCGTTTTTTCCTGAATATATTCAGGAAAAAACGCATACGCCCTTTTTGGCCAAGGGCATCATTGTCGAGGTTTTGCCGCTTTTCCCGTGCTTTAAAGGCGATTCGAATCTTCCTCCTGAAATCTGTTTCCTGCAATTCTGCCTTGCTTTCAAATCCTCTTTGTTGTCTTCCGTCAATATATTTGTGGACGAGAGTTATCATTTATAACTCTGCAGGTTTGTGAATTGCAGTGCCCCTGAGCTCCATTTTTCAACTCGCTTTCTTGGGAGCTGGCCGCAAAAGCGCAGGATTGCTTCAGGCCCTATTCTGGTCCCGGGCGGCAGGCTGAGCCTGTGGTTAATTCTTCTTCCTGATGGGAAAATAGAGTGACCTGTGCCTGTCCCCACACCTAGAGCTAGTGTCTCATTGGTTCCCCCTCTTCCCGTTCATCCTCAGGACAAATTGCAACCTGTACGGAACAGGAGGTTAAAGGTGCTGATTCTCCAAGGAGGGAGATTGCTAGTAAAGCGGCTGGAATGGCGAACCCGAGCACAAGGAGATGAGAAATGAGGTGCGTGTTAGAAACCTTTCCCGATCACACGGTGTACCATCTTCTGGGATTCTCATGCATGTTTTCGATGTAGGAAGATGCCCTTGAACCTGGAGATTTGGGACCCATGGGATGGGTACCACGCAGTATTACTCTAAAGGGTCTGCGTTTGCTCACCCAACCTCACCAAACCTCTCAGCCCCAAGAGTGTCCACCCTTATGCCTCAATCAGCTGTGGGTCTAGATATGGTCAATCCAGGTGGCATCACAGCCCTTGAACGAATTTTGTAAGAATTTCTCTCTCTTTCACTGTCTTTGTTTCACGGGTTTTTAAAAGTAATTGATTTTTATAAAGGGGTTTAGCTGTTTTTTACTGCTGTGTTTATGCCGCTTTACACCCACTTGACTCACATACAGAGAGATATCAATACATAGGTTTTAAGATTCTTACTAGTCAGATATATTCTTGGGCGCTGAATAGGGGGTTTTGAGTCCAGATCACTGAGCAAGGAGTAGGTCTTGTCTATTACATATTGGGTTTATGGAACGGTCTCTGAGCTAATTTGAAACCCTTGTTTTATGCATCACCCCACCTCACCTTTCCCGTTAAGCAGCCATAGTGTGTTTTCTAAACGTGTGACTCTGTTCTGTTTTGTAATTCAGTTCAAGGGTAGCGGTTTTACATTCCCTCTATAAGTGATATCTTATGATAAGTGTCGTTTTCTGTGTGGCTTATTTCACTTAGAATCGTCGTACCTAAATCCACTCATCATGCTGCTACTAGCCTTATGACGTTGATTTCATGGCTGAGTGATATTCCATTGTACAAAAGGACCACAACTTCTTTATCCATTTTTCTCTTTCCTGGGATATTTAAGGTGTAACGAAGTGGAGGTTCTTGTCAACAGAGCAGCCCTAAACTTTGGGGTGCCTGTGCCTTGCTGATTTTTAGTTTTCCCAATTTATACGCCCGTGAGTGGAAGTGCCCTATGCTCTCTAAGCTGAGTGTTTTCGATGTTTCAGGACACACCGTACACTTCTGCAGAGTGGCTGTTGGCAATTTACATCCCGCCCATCAGCGTAGCAAGGCTCCCGTTTCTCCATGGCCTGTCCTGCATTTCTGGTTTTGACACTTTATTCAGCATGGCCCTTTTGACCGATGGGAAGCGAGACTTCTTTGTAGCGCTGATTTGCCTTTCCAGGTTGCTTGGTTGGCCAAAAAGGGCGTATGCGTTTTTTCCTGAATATATTCAGGAAAAAACGCATACGCCCTTTTTGGCCAAGGGCATCATTGTCGAGGTTTTGCCGCTTTTCCCGTGCTTTAAAGGCGATTCGAATCTTCCTCCTGAAATCTGTTTCCTGCAATTCTGCCTTGCTTTCAAATCCTCTTTGTTGTCTTCCGTCAATATATTTGTGGACGAGAGTTATCATTTATAACTCTGCAGGTTTGTGAATTGCAGTTCCCCTGAGCTCCATTTTTCAACTCGCTTTCTTGGGAGCTGGCCGCAAAAGCGCAGGATTGCTTCAGGCCCTATTCTGGTCCCGGGCGGCAGGCTGAGCCTGTGGTTAATTCTTCTTCCTGATGGGAAAATAGAGTGACCTGTGTCTGTCCCCACACCTAGAGCTAGTGTCTCATTGGTTCCCCCTCTTCCCGTTCATCCTCAGGACAAATTGCAACCTGTACGGAACAGGAGGTTAAAGGTGCTGATTCTCCAAGGAGGGAGATTGCTAGTAAAGCGGCTGGAATGGCGAACCCGAGCACAAGGAGATGAGAAATGAGGTGCGTGTTAGAAACCTTTCCCGATCACACGGTGTACCATCTTCTGGGATTCTCATGCATGTTTTCGATGTAGGAAGATGCCCTTGAACCTGGAGATTTGGGACCCATGGGATGGGTACCACGCAGTATTACTCTAAAGGGTCTGCGTTTGCTCACCCAACCTCACCAAACCTCTCAGCCCCAAGAGTGTCCACCCTTATGCCTCAATCAGCTGTGGGTCTAGATATGGTCAATCCAGGTGGCATCACAGCCCTTGAACGAATTTTGTAAGAATTTCTCTCTCTTTCACTGTCTTTGTTTCACGGGTTTTTAAAAGTAATTGATTTTTATAAAGGGGTTTAGCTGTTTTTTACTGCTGTGTTTATGCCGCTTTACACCCACTTGACTCACATACAGAGAGATATCAATACATAGGTTTTAAGATTCTTACTAGTCAGATATATTCTTGGGCGGTGAATAGGGGGTTTTGAGTCCAGATCACTGAGCAAGGAGTAGGTCTTGTCTATTACATATTGGGTTTATGGAACGGTCTCTGAGCTAATTTGAAACCCTTGTTTTATGCATCACCCCACCTCACCTTTCCCGTTAAGCAGCCATAGTGTGTTTTCTAAACGTGTGACTCTGTTCTGTTTTGTAATTCAGTTCAAGGGTAGCGGTTTTACATTTCCTCTATAAGTGATATCTTATGATAAGTGTCGTTTTCTGTGTGGCTTATTTCACTTAGAATCGTCGTACCTAAATCCACTCATCATGCTGCTACTAGCCTTATGACGTTGATTTCATGGCTGAGTGATATTCCATTGTACAAAAGGACCACAACTTCTTTATCCATTTTTCTCTTTCCTGGGATATTTAAGGTGTAACGAAGTGGAGGTTCTTGTCAACAGAGCAGCCCTAAACTTTGGGGTGCCTGTGCCTTGCTGATTTTTAGTTTTCCCAATTTATACGCCCGTGAGAGGAAGTGCCCTATGCTCTCTAAGCTGAGTGTTTTCGATGTTTCAGGACACACCGTACACTTCTGCAGAGTGGCTGTTGGCAATTTACATCCCGCCCATCAGCGTAGCAAGGCTCCCGTTTCTCCATGGCCTGTCCTGCATTTCTGGGTTTGACACTTTATTCAGCGTGGCCTATTTGACCGATGGGAAGCGAGACTTCATTGTAGCGCTGATTTGCCTTTCCAGGTTGCTTGGTTGGCCAAAAAGGGCGTATGCGTTTTTTCCTGAATATATTCAGGAAAAAACGCATACGCCTTTTTTGGCCAAGGGCATCATTGTCGAGGTTTTGCCGCTTTTCCCGTGCTTTAAAGGCGATTCGAATCTACCTCTTGAAATATGTTTCCTGCAATTCTGCCTTGCTTTCAAATCCTCTTCGTTGCCTACCCTCAATATATTTGAGGACGAGAGTTATCATTTATAACTCTGCAGGTCTGTGAATTGCAGTGCCCCTGAGCTCCATTTTTCAACTCGCTTTCTTGGGAGCTGGCTGCAAAAGCGCAGGATTGCTTCAGGCCCTATTCTGGTCCCGGGCGGCAGGCTGAGCCTGTGGTTAATTCTTCTTCCTGATGGGAAAATAGAGTGACCTGTGCCTGTCCCCACACCTAGAGCTAGTGTCTCATTGGTTCCCCCTCTTCCCGTTCATCCTCAGGACAAATTGCAACCTGTACGGAACAGGAGGTTAAAGGTGCTGATTCTCCAAGGAGGGAGATTGCTAGTAAAGCGGCTGGAATGGCGAACCCGAGCACAAGGAGATGAGAAATGAGGTGCGTGTTAGAAACCTTTCCCGATCACACGGTGTACCATCTTCTGGGATTCTCATGCATGTTTTCGATGTAGGAAGATGCCCTTGAACCTGGAGATTTGGGACCCATGGGATGGGTACCACGCAGTATTACTCTAAAGGGTCTGCGTTTGCTCACCCAACCTCACCAAACCTCTCAGCCCCAAGAGTGTCCACCCTTATGCCTCAATCAGCTGTGGGTCTAGATATGGTCAATCCAGGTGGCATCACAGCCCTTGAACGAATTTTGTAAGAATTTCTCTCTCTTTCACTGTCTTTGTTTCACGGGTTTTTAAAAGTAATTGATTTTTATAAAGGGGTTTAGCTGTTTTTTACTGCTGTGTTTATGCCGCTTTACACCCACTTGACTCACATACAGAGAGATATCAATACATAGGTTTTAAGATTCTTACTAGTCAGATATATTCTTGGGCGGTGAATAGGGGGTGTTGAGTCCAGATCACTGAGCAAGGAGTAGGTCTTGTCTATTACATATTGGGTTTATGGAACGGTCTCTGAGCTAATTTGAAACCCTTGTTTTATGCATCACCCCACCTCACCTTTCCCGTTAAGCAGCCATAGTGTGTTTTCTAAACGTGTGACTCTGTTCTGTTTTGTAATTCAGTTCAAGGGTAGCGATTTTTACATTCCCTCTATAAGTGATATCTTAGGATAAGTGTCTTTTTCTGTGTGACTTATTTCACTTAGAATCGTCGTACCTAAATCCACTCATCATGCTGCTACTAGCCTTATGACGTTGATTTCATGGCTGAGTGATATTCCATTGTACAAAAGGACCACAACTTCTTTATCCATTTTTCTCTTTCCTGGGATATTTAAGGTGTAACGAAGTGGAGGTTCTTGTCAACAGAGCAGCCCTAAACTTTGGGGTGCCTGTGCCTTGCTGATTTTTAGTTTTCCCAATTTATACGCCCGTGAGTGGAAGTGCCCTATGCTCTCTAAGCTGAGTGTTTTCGATGTTTCAGGACACACCGTACACTTCTGCAGAGTGGCTGTTGGCAATTTACATCCCGCCCATCAGCGTAGCAAGGCTCCCGTTTCTCCATGGCCTGTCCTGCATTTCTGGTTTTGACACTTTATTCAGCATGGCCCTTTTGACCGATGGGAAGCGAGACTTCTTTGTAGCGCTGATTTGCCTTTCCAGGTTGCTTGGTTGGCCAAAAAGGGCGTATGCGTTTTTTCCTGAATATATTCAGGAAAAAACGCATACGCCCTTTTTGGCCAAGGGCATCATTGTCGAGGTTTTGCCGCTTTTCCCGTGCTTTAAAGGCGATTCGAATCTTCCTCCTGAAATCTGTTTCCTGCAATTCTGCCTTGCTTTCAAATCCTCTTTGTTGTCTTCCGTCAATATATTTGTGGACGAGAGTTATCATTTATAACTCTGCAGGTTTGTGAATTGCAGTGCCCCTGAGCTCCATTTTTCAACTCGCTTTCTTGGGAGCTGGCCGCAAAAGCGCAGGATTGCTTCAGGCCCTATTCTGGTCCCGGGCGGCAGGCTGAGCCTGTGGTTAATTCTTCTTCCTGATGGGAAAATAGAGTGACCTGTGCCTGTCCCAACACCTAGAGCTAGTGTCTCATTGGTTCCCCCTCTTCCCGTTCATCCTCAGGACAAATTGCAACCTGTACGGAACAGGAGGTTAAAGGTGCTGATTCTCCAAGGAGGGAGATTGCTAGTAAAGCGGCTGGAATGGCGAACCCGAGCACAAGGAGATGAGAAATGAGGTGCGTGTTAGAAACCTTTCCCGATCACACGGTGTACCATCTTCTGGGATTCTCATGCATGTTTTCGATGTAGGAAGATGCCCTTGAACCTGGAGATTTGGGACCCATGGGATGGGTACCACGCAGTATTACTCTAAAGGGTCTGCGTTTGCTCACCCAACCTCACCAAACCTCTCAGCCCCAAGAGTGTCCACCCTTATGCCTCAATCAGCTGTGGGTCTAGATATGGTCAATCCAGGTGGCATCACAGCCCTTGAACGAATTTTGTAAGAATTTCTCTCTCTTTCACTGTCTTTGTTTCACGGGTTTTTAAAAGTAATTGATTTTTATAAAGGGGTTTAGCTGTTTTTTACTGCTGTGTTTATGCCGCTTTACACCCACTTGACTCACATACAGAGAGATATCAATACATAGGTTTTAAGATTCTTACTAGTCAGATATATTCTTGGGCGGTGAATAGGGGGTGTTGAGTCCAGATCACTGAGCAAGGAGTAGGTCTTGTCTATTACATATTGGGTTTATGGAACGGTCTCTGAGCTAATTTGAAACCCTTGTTTTATGCATCACCCCACCTCACCTTTCCCGTTAAGCAGCCATAGTGTGTTTTCTAAACGTGTGACTCTGTTCTGTTTTGTAATTCAGTTCAAGGGTAGCGATTTTTACATTCCCTCTATAAGTGATATCTTATGATAAGTGTCTTTTTCTGTGTGACTTATTTCACTTAGAATCGTCGTACCTAAATCCACTCATCATGCTGCTACTAGCCTTATGACGTTGATTTCATGGCTGAGTGATATTCCATTGTACAAAAGGACCACAACTTCTTTATCCATTTTTCTCTTTCCTGGGATATTTAAGGTGTAACGAAGTGGAGGTTCTTGTCAACAGAGCAGCCCTAAACTTTGGGGTGCCTGTGCCTTGCTGATTTTTAGTTTTCCCAATTTATACGCCCGTGAGTGGAAGTGCCCTATGCTCTCTAAGCTGAGTGTTTTCGATGTTTCAGGACACACCGTACACTTCTGCAGAGTGGCTGTTGGCAATTTACATCCCGCCCATCAGCGTAGCAAGGCTCCCGTTTCTCCATGGCCTGTCCTGCATTTCTGGTTTTGACACTTTATTCAGCATGGCCCTTTTGACCGATGGGAAGCGAGACTTCTTTGTAGCGCTGATTTGCCTTTCCAGGTTGCTTGGTTGGCCAAAAAGGGCGTATGCGTTTTTTCCTGAATATATTCAGGAAAAAACGCATACGCCCTTTTTGGCCAAGGGCATCATTGTCGAGGTTTTGCCGCTTTTCCCGTGCTTTAAAGGCGATTCGAATCTTCCTCCTGAAATCTGTTTCCTGCAATTCTGCCTTGCTTTCAAATCCTCTTTGTTGTCTTCCGTCAATATATTTGTGGACGAGAGTTATCATTTATAACTCTGCAGGTTTGTGAATTGCAGTTCCCCTGAGCTCCATTTTTCAACTCGCTTTCTTGGGAGCTGGCCGCAAAAGCGCAGGATTGCTTCAGGCCCTATTCTGGTCCCGGGCGGCAGGCTGAGCCTGTGGTTAATTCTTCTTCCTGATGGGAAAATAGAGTGACCTGTGTCTGTCCCCACACCTAGAGCTAGTGTCTCATTGGTTCCCCCTCTTCCCGTTCATCCTCAGGACAAATTGCAACCTGTACGGAACAGGAGGTTAAAGGTGCTGATTCTCCAAGGAGGGAGATTGCTAGTAAAGCGGCTGGAATGGCGAACCCGAGCACAAGGAGATGAGAAATGAGGTGCGTGTTAGAAACCTTTCCCGATCACACGGTGTACCATCTTCTGGGATTCTCATGCATGTTTTCGATGTAGGAAGATGCCCTTGAACCTGGAGATTTGGGACCCATGGGATGGGTACCACGCAGTATTACTCTAAAGGGTCTGCGTTTGCTCACCCAACCTCACCAAACCTCTCAGCCCCAAGAGTGTCCACCCTTATGCCTCAATCAGCTGTGGGTCTAGATATGGTCAATCCAGGTGGCATCACAGCCCTTGAACGAATTTTGTAAGAATTTCTCTCTCTTTCACTGTCTTTGTTTCACGGGTTTTTAAAAGTAATTGATTTTTATAAAGGGGTTTAGCTGTTTTTTACTGCTGTGTTTATGCCGCTTTACACCCACTTGACTCACATACAGAGAGATATCAATACATAGGTTTTAAGATTCTTACTAGTCAGATATATTCTTGGGCGGTGAATAGGGGGTTTTGAGTCCAGATCACTGAGCAAGGAGTAGGTCTTGTCTATTACATATTGGGTTTATGGAACGGTCTCTGAGCTAATTTGAAACCCTTGTTTTATGCATCACCCCACCTCACCTTTCCCGTTAAGCAGCCATAGTGTGTTTTCTAAACGTGTGACTCTGTTCTGTTTTGTAATTCAGTTCAAGGGTAGCGGTTTTACATTCCCTCTATAAGTGATATCTTATGATAAGTGTCGTTTTCTGTGTGGCTTATTTCACTTAGAATCGTCGTACCTAAATCCACTCATCATGCTGCTACTAGCCTTATGACGTTGATTTCATGGCTGAGTGATATTCCATTGTACAAAAGGACCACAACTTCTTTATCCATTTTTCTCTTTCCTGGGATATTTAAGGTGTAACGAAGTGGAGGTTCTTGTCAACAGAGCAGCCCTAAACTTTGGGGTGCCTGTGCCTTGCTGATTTTTAGTTTTCCCAATTTATACGCCCGTGAGAGGAAGTGCCCTATGCTCTCTAAGCTGAGTGTTTTCGATGTTTCAGGACACACCGTACACTTCTGCAGAGTGGCTGTTGGCAATTTACATCCCGCCCATCAGCGTAGCAAGGCTCCCGTTTCTCCATGGCCCGTCCTGCATTTCTGGTTTTGACACTTTATTCAGCATGGCCCTTTTGACCGATGGGAAGCGAGACTTCTTTGTAGCGCTGATTTGCCTTTCCAGGTTGCTTGGTTGGCCAAAAAGGGCGTATGCGTTTTTTCCTGAATATATTCAGGAAAAAACGCATACGCCCTTTTTGGCCAAGGGCATCATTGTCGAGGTTTTGCCGCTTTTCCCGTGCTTTAAAGGCGATTCGAATCTTCCTCCTGAAATCTGTTTCCTGCAATTCTGCCTTGCTTTCAAATCCTCTTTGTTGTCTTCCGTCAATATATTTGTGGACGAGAGTTATCATTTATAACTCTGCAGGTTTGTGAATTGCAGTGCCCCTGAGCTCCATTTTTCAACTCGCTTTCTTGGGAGCTGGCCGCAAAAGCGCAGGATTGCTTCAGGCCCTATTCTGGTCCCGGGCGGCAGGCTGAGCCTGTGGTTAATTCTTCTTCCTGATGGGAAAATAGAGTGACCTGTGCCTGTCCCAACACCTAGAGCTAGTGTCTCATTGGTTCCCCCTCTTCCCGTTCATCCTCAGGACAAATTGCAACCTGTACGGAACAGGAGGTTAAAGGTGCTGATTCTCCAAGGAGGGAGATTGCTAGTAAAGCGGCTGGAATGGCGAACCCGAGCACAAGGAGATGAGAAATGAGGTGCGTGTTAGAAACCTTTCCCGATCACACGGTGTACCATCTTCTGGGATTCTCATGCATGTTTTCGATGTAGGAAGATGCCCTTGAACCTGGAGATTTGGGACCCATGGGATGGGTACCACGCAGTATTACTCTAAAGGGTCTGCGTTTGCTCACCCAACCTCACCAAACCTCTCAGCCCCAAGAGTGTCCACCCTTATGCCTCAATCAGCTGTGGGTCTAGATATGGTCAATCCAGGTGGCATCACAGCCCTTGAACGAATTTTGTAAGAATTTCTCTCTCTTTCACTGTCTTTGTTTCACGGGTTTTTAAAAGTAATGGATTTTTATAAAGGGGTTTAGCTGTTTTTTACTGCTGTGTTTATGCCGCTTTACACCCACTTGACTCACATACAGAGAGATATCAATACATAGGTTTTAAGATTCTTACTAGTCAGATATATTCTTGGGCGGTGAATAGGGGGTGTTGAGTCCAGATCACTGAGCAAAGAGTAGGTCTTGTCTATTACATATTGGGTTTATGGAACGGTCTCTGAGCTAATTTGAAACCCTTGTTTTATGCATCACCCCACCTCACCTTTCCCGTTAAGCAGCCATAGTGTGTTTTCTAAACGTGTGACTCTGTTCTGTTTTGTAATTCAGTTCAAGGGTAGCGATTTTTACATTCCCTCTATAAGTGATATCTTATGATAAGTGTCTTTTTCTGTGTGACTTATTTCACTTAGAATCGTCGTACCTAAATCCACTCATCATGCTGCTACTAGCCTTATGACGTTGATTTCATGGCTGAGTGATATTCCATTGTACAAAAGGACCACAACTTCTTTATCCATTTTTCTCTTTCCTGGGATATTTAAGGTGTAACGAAGTGGAGGTTCTTGTCAACAGAGCAGCCCTAAACTTTGGGGTGCCTGTGCCTTGCTGATTTTTAGTTTTCCCAATTTATACGCCCGTGAGTGGAAGTGCCCTATGCTCTCTAAGCTGAGTGTTTTCGATGTTTCAGGACACACCGTACACTTCTGCAGAGTGGCTGTTGGCAATTTACATCCCGCCCATCAGCGTAGCAAGGCTCCCGTTTCTCCATGGCCTGTCCTGCATTTCTGGTTTTGACACTTTATTCAGCATGGCCCTTTTGACCGATGGGAAGCGAGACTTCTTTGTAGCGCTGATTTGCCTTTCCAGGTTGCTTGGTTGGCCAAAAAGGGCGTATGCGTTTTTTCCTGAATATATTCAGAAAAAAACGCTTACGCCCTTTTTGGCCAAGGGCATCATTGTCGAGGTTTTGCCGCTTTTCCCGTGCTTTAAAGGCGATTCGAATCTTCCTCCTGAAATCTGTTTCCTGCAATTCTGCCTTGCTTTCAAATCCTCTTTGTTGTCTTCCGTCAATATATTTGTGGACGAGAGTTATCATTTATAACTCTGCAGGTTTGTGAATTGCAGTTCCCCTGAGCTCCATTTTTCAACTCGCTTTCTTGGGAGCTGGCCGCAAAAGCGCAGGATTGCTTCAGGCCCTATTCTGGTCCCGGGCGGCAGGCTGAGCCTGTGGTTAATTCTTCTTCCTGATGGGAAAATAGAGTGACCTGTGTCTGTCCCCACACCTAGAGCTAGTGTCTCATTGGTTCCCCCTCTTCCCGTTCATCCTCAGGACAAATTGCAACCTGTACGGAACAGGAGGTTAAAGGTGCTGATTCTCCAAGGAGGGAGATTGCTAGTAAAGCGGCTGGAATGGCGAACCCGAGCACAAGGAGATGAGAAATGAGGTGCGTGTTAGAAACCTTTCCCGATCACACGGTGTACCATCTTCTGGGATTCTCATGCATGTTTTCGATGTAGGAAGATGCCCTTGAACCTGGAGATTTGGGACCCATGGGATGGGTACCACGCAGTATTACTCTAAAGGGTCTGCGTTTGCTCACCCAACCTCACCAAACCTCTCAGCCCCAAGAGTGTCCACCCTTATGCCTCAATCAGCTGTGGGTCTAGATATGGTCAATCCAGGTGGCATCACAGCCCTTGAACGAATTTTGTAAGAATTTCTCTCTCTTTCACTGTCTTTGTTTCACGGGTTTTTAAAAGTAATTGATTTTTATAAAGGGGTTTAGCTGTTTTTTACTGCTGTGTTTATGCCGCTTTACACCCACTTGACTCACATACAGAGAGATATCAATACATAGGTTTTAAGATTCTTACTAGTCAGATATATTCTTGGGCGGTGAATAGGGGGTTTTGAGTCCAGATCACTGAGCAAGGAGTAGGTCTTGTCTATTACATATTGGGTTTATGGAACGGTCTCTGAGCTAATTTGAAACCCTTGTTTTATGCATCACCCCACCTCACCTTTCCCGTTAAGCAGCCATAGTGAGTTTTCTAAACGTGTGACTCTGTTCTGTTTTGTAATTCAGTTCAAGGGTAACGATTTTTACATTCCCTCTATAAGTGATATCTTATGATAAGTGTCTTTTTCTGTGTGACTTATTTCACTTAGAATCGTCGTACCTAAATCCACTCATCATGCTGCTACTAGCCTTATGACGTTGATTTCATGGCTGAGTGATATTCCATTGTACAAAAGGACCACAACTTCTTTATCCATTTTTCTCTTTCCTGGGATATTTAAGGTGTAACGAAGTGGAGGTTCTTGTCAACAGAGCAGCCCTAAACTTTGGGGTGCCTGTGCCTTGCTGATTTTTAGTTTTCCCAATTTATATGCCCGTGAGTGGAAGTGCCCTATGCTCTCTAAGCTGAGTGTTTTCGATGTTTCAGGACACACCGTACACTTCGGCAGAGTGGCTGTTGGCAATTTACATCCCGCCCATCAGCGTAGCAAGGCTCCCGTTTCTCCATGGCCTGTCCTGCATTTCTGGTTTTGACACTTTATTCAGCATGGCCCTTTTGACCGATGGGAAGCGAGACTTCTTTGTAGCGCTGATTTGCCTTTCCAGGTTGCTTGGTTGGCCAAAAAGGGCGTATGCGTTTTTTCCTGAATATATTCAGGAAAAAACGCATACGCCCTTTTTGGCCAAGGGCATCATTGTCGAGGTTTTGCCGCTTTTCCCGTGCTTTAAAGGCGATTCGAATCTTCCTCCTGAAATCTGTTTCCTGCAATTCTGCCTTGCTTTCAAATCCTCTTTGTTGTCTTCCGTCAATATATTTGTGGACGAGAGTTATCATTTATAACTCTGCAGGTTTGTGAATTGCAGTGCCCCTGAGCTCCATTTTTCAACTCGCTTTCTTGGGAGCTGGCCGCAAAAGCGCAGGATTGCTTCAGGCCCTATTCTGGTCCCGGGCGGCAGGCTGAGCCTGTGGTTAATTCTTCTTCCTGATGGGAAAATAGAGTGACCTGTGTCTGTCCCCACACCTAGAGCTAGTGTCTCATTGGTTCCCCCTCTTCCCGTTCATCCTCAGGACAAATTGCAACCTGTACGGAACAGGAGGTTAAAGGTGCTGATTCTCCAAGGAGGGAGATTGCTAGTAAAGCGGCTGGAATGGCGAACCCGAGCACAAGGAGATGAGAAATGAGGTGCGTGTTAGAAACCTTTCCCGATCACACGGTGTACCATCTTCTGGGATTCTCATGCATGTTTTCGATGTAGGAAGATGCCCTTGAACCTGGAGATTTGGGACCCATGGGATGGGTACCACGCAGTATTACTCTAAAGGGTCTGCGTTTGCTCACCCAACCTCACCAAACCTCTCAGCCCCAAGAGTGTCCACCCTTATGCCTCAATCAGCTGTGGGTCTAGATATGGTCAATCCAGGTGGCATCACAGCCCTTGAACGAATTTTGTAAGAATTTCTCTCTCTTTCACTGTCTTTGTTTCACGGGTTTTTAAAAGTAATTGATTTTTATAAAGGGGTTTAGCTGTTTTTTACTGCTGTGTTTATGCCGCTTTACACCCACTTGACTCACATACAGAGAGATATCAATACATAGGTTTTAAGATTCTTACTAGTCAGATATATTCTTGGGCGGTGAATAGGGGGTTTTGAGTCCAGATCACTGAGCAAGGAGTAGGTCTTGTCTATTACATATTGGGTTTATGGAACGGTCTCTGAGCTAATTTGAAACCCTTGTTTTATGCATCACCCCACCTCACCTTTCCCGTTAAGCAGCCATAGTGTGTTTTCTAAACGTGTGACTCTGTTCTGTTTTGTAATTCAGTTCAAGGGTAGCGGTTTTACATTCCCTCTATAAGTGATATCTTATGATAAGTGTCGTTTTCTGTGTGGCTTATTTCACTTAGAATCGTCGTACCTAAATCCACTCATCATGCTGCTACTAGCCTTATGACGTTGATTTCATGGCTGAGTGATATTCCATTGTACAAAAGGACCACAACTTCTTTATCCATTTTTCTCTTTCCTGGGATATTTAAGGTGTAACGAAGTGGAGGTTCTTGTCAACAGAGCAGCCCTAAACTTTGGGGTGCCTGTGCCTTGCTGATTTTTAGTTTTCCCAATTTATACGCCCGTGAGAGGAAGTGCCCTATGCTCTCTAAGCTGAGTGTTTTCGATGTTTCAGGACACACCGTACACTTCTGCAGAGTGGCTGTTGGCAATTTACATCCCGCCCATCAGCGTAGCAAGGCTCCCGTTTCTCCATGGCCCGTCCTGCATTTCTGGTTTTGACACTTTATTCAGCATGGCCCTTTTGACCGATGGGAAGCGAGACTTCTTTGTAGCGCTGATTTGCCTTTCCAGGTTGCTTGGTTGGCCAAAAAGGGCGTATGCGTTTTTTCCTGAATATATTCAGGAAAAAACGCATACGCCCTTTTTGGCCAAGGGCATCATTGTCGAGGTTTTGCCGCTTTTCCCGTGCTTTAAAGGCGATTCGAATCTTCCTCCTGAAATCTGTTTCCTGCAATTCTGCCTTGCTTTCAAATCCTCTTTGTTGTCTTCCGTCAATATATTTGTGGACGAGAGTTATCATTTATAACTCTGCAGGTTTGTGAATTGCAGTGCCCCTGAGCTCCATTTTTCAACTCGCTTTCTTGGGAGCTGGCCGCAAAAGCGCAGGATTGCTTCAGGCCCTATTCTGGTCCCGGGCGGCAGGCTGAGCCTGTGGTTAATTCTTCTTCCTGATGGGAAAATAGAGTGACCTGTGCCTGTCCCAACACCTAGAGCTAGTGTCTCATTGGTTCCCCCTCTTCCCGTTCATCCTCAGGACAAATTGCAACCTGTACGGAACAGGAGGTTAAAGGTGCTGATTCTCCAAGGAGGGAGATTGCTAGTAAAGCGGCTGGAATGGCGAACCCGAGCACAAGGAGATGAGAAATGAGGTGCGTGTTAGAAACCTTTCCCGATCACACGGTGTACCATCTTCTGGGATTCTCATGCATGTTTTCGATGTAGGAAGATGCCCTTGAACCTGGAGATTTGGGACCCATGGGATGGGTACCACGCAGTATTACTCTAAAGGGTCTGCGTTTGCTCACCCAACCTCACCAAACCTCTCAGCCCCAAGAGTGTCCACCCTTATGCCTCAATCAGCTGTGGGTCTAGATATGGTCAATCCAGGTGGCATCACAGCCCTTGAACGAATTTTGTAAGAATTTCTCTCTCTTTCACTGTCTTTGTTTCACGGGTTTTTAAAAGTAATTGATTTTTATAAAGGGGTTTAGCTGTTTTTTACTGCTGTGTTTATGCCGCTTTACACCCACTTGACTCACATACAGAGAGATATCAATACATAGGTTTTAAGATTCTTACTAGTCAGATATATTCTTGGGCGGTGAATAGGGGGTGTTGAGTCCAGATCACTGAGCAAGGAGTAGGTCTTGTCTATTACATATTGGGTTTATGGAACGGTCTCTGAGCTAATTTGAAACCCTTGTTTTATGCATCACCCCACCTCACCTTTCCCGTTAAGCAGCCATAGTGTGTTTTCTAAACGTGTGACTCTGTTCTGTTTTGTAATTCAGTTCAAGGGTAACGATTTTTACATTCCCTCTATAAGTGATATCTTATGATAAGTGTCTTTTTCTGTGTGACTTATTTCACTTAGAATCGTCGTACCTAAATCCACTCATCATGCTGCTACTAGCCTTATGACGTTGATTTCATGGCTGAGTGATATTCCATTGTACAAAAGGACCACAACTTCTTTATCCATTTTTCTCTTTCCTGGGATATTTAAGGTGTAACGAAGTGGAGGTTCTTGTCAACAGAGCAGCCCTAAACTTTGGGGTGCCTGTGCCTTGCTGATTTTTAGTTTTCCCAATTTATACGCCCGTGAGTGGAAGTGCCCTATGCTCTCTAAGCTGAGTGTTTTCGATGTTTCAGGACACACCGTACACTTCTGCAGAGTGGCTGTTGGCAATTTACATCCCGCCCATCAGCGTAGCAAGGCTCCCGTTTCTCCATGGCCTGTCCTGCATTTCTGGTTTTGACACTTTATTCAGCATGGCCCTTTTGACCGATGGGAAGCGAGACTTCTTTGTAGCGCTGATTTGCCTTTCCAGGTTGCTTGGTTGGCCAAAAAGGGCGTATGCGTTTTTTCCTGAATATATTCAGAAAAAAACGCTTACGCCCTTTTTGGCCAAGGGCATCATTGTCGAGGTTTTGCCGCTTTTCCCGTGCTTTAAAGGCGATTCGAATCTTCCTCCTGAAATCTGTTTCCTGCAATTCTGCCTTGCTTTCAAATCCTCTTTGTTGTCTTCCGTCAATATATTTGTGGACGAGAGTTATCATTTATAACTCTGCAGGTTTGTGAATTGCAGTTCCCCTGAGCTCCATTTTTCAACTCGCTTTCTTGGGAGCTGGCCGCAAAAGCGCAGGATTGCTTCAGGCCCTATTCTGGTCCCGGGCGGCAGGCTGAGCCTGTGGTTAATTCTTCTTCCTGATGGGAAAATAGAGTGACCTGTGTCTGTCCCCACACCTAGAGCTAGTGTCTCATTGGTTCCCCCTCTTCCCGTTCATCCTCAGGACAAATTGCAACCTGTACGGAACAGGAGGTTAAAGGTGCTGATTCTCCAAGGAGGGAGATTGCTAGTAAAGTGGCTGGAATGGCGAACCCGAGCACAAGGAGATGAGAAATGAGGTGCGTGTTAGAAACCTTTCCCGATCACACGGTGTACCATCTTCTGGGATTCTCATGCATGTTTTCGATGTAGGAAGATGCCCTTGAACCTGGAGATTTGGGACCCATGGGATGGGTACCACGCAGTATTACTCTAAAGGGTCTGCGTTTGCTCACCCAACCTCACCAAACCTCTCAGCCCCAAGAGTGTCCACCCTTATGCCTCAATCAGCTGTGGGTCTAGATATGGTCAATCCAGGTGGCATCACAGCCCTTGAACGAATTTTGTAAGAATTTCTCTCTCTTTCACTGTCTTTGTTTCACGGGTTTTTAAAAGTAATTGATTTTTATAAAGGGGTTTAGCTGTTTTTTACTGCTGTGTTTATGCCGCTTTACACCCACTTGACTCACATACAGAGAGATATCAATACATAGGTTTTAAGATTCTTACTAGTCAGATATATTCTTGGGCGGTGAATAGGGGGTTTTGAGTCCAGATCACTGAGCAAGGAGTAGGTCTTGTCTATTACATATTGGGTTTATGGAACGGTCTCTGAGCTAATTTGAAACCCTTGTTTTATGCATCACCCCACCTCACCTTTCCCGTTAAGCAGCCATAGTGTGTTTTCTAAACGTGTGACTCTGTTCTGTTTTGTAATTCAGTTCAAGGGTAGCGGTTTTACATTCCCTCTATAAGTGATATCTTATGATAAGTGTCGTTTTCTGTGTGGCTTATTTCACTTAGAATCGTCGTACCTAAATCCACTCATCATGCTGCTACTAGCCTTATGACGTTGATTTCATGGCTGAGTGATATTCCATTGTACAAAAGGACCACAACTTCTTTATCCATTTTTCTCTTTCCTGGGATATTTAAGGTGTAACGAAGTGGAGGTTCTTGTCAACAGAGCAGCCCTAAACTTTGGGGTGCCTGTGCCTTGCTGATTTTTAGTTTTCCCAATTTATACGCCCGTGAGAGGAAGTGCCCTATGCTCTCTAAGCTGAGTGTTTTCGATGTTTCAGGACACACCGTACACTTCTGCAGAGTGGCTGTTGGCAATTTACATCCCGCCCATCAGCGTAGCAAGGCTCCCGTTTCTCCATGGCCCGTCCTGCATTTCTGGTTTTGACACTTTATTCAGCATGGCCCTTTTGACCGATGGGAAGCGAGACTTCTTTGTAGCGCTGATTTGCCTTTCCAGGTTGCTTGGTTGGCCAAAAAGGGCGTATGCGTTTTTTCCTGAATATATTCAGGAAAAAACGCATACGCCCTTTTTGGCCAAGGGCATCATTGTCGAGGTTTTGCCGCTTTTCCCGTGCTTTAAAGGCGATTCGAATCTTCCTCCTGAAATCTGTTTCCTGCAATTCTGCCTTGCTTTCAAATCCTCTTTGTTGTCTTCCGTCAATATATTTGTGGACGAGAGTTATCATTTATAACTCTGCAGGTTTGTGAATTGCAGTGCCCCTGAGCTCCATTTTTCAACTCGCTTTCTTGGGAGCTGGCCGCAAAAGCGCAGGATTGCTTCAGGCCCTATTCTGGTCCCGGGCGGCAGGCTGAGCCTGTGGTTAATTCTTCTTCCTGATGGGAAAATAGAGTGACCTGTGCCTGTCCCAACACCTAGAGCTAGTGTCTCATTGGTTCCCCCTCTTCCCGTTCATCCTCAGGACAAATTGCAACCTGTACGGAACAGGAGGTTAAAGGTGCTGATTCTCCAAGGAGGGAGATTGCTAGTAAAGCGGCTGGAATGGCGAACCCGAGCACAAGGAGATGAGAAATGAGGTGCGTGTTAGAAACCTTTCCCGATCACACGGTGTACCATCTTCTGGGATTCTCATGCATGTTTTCGATGTAGGAAGATGCCCTTGAACCTGGAGATTTGGGACCCATGGGATGGGTACCACGCAGTATTACTCTAAAGGGTCTGCGTTTGCTCACCCAACCTCACCAAACCTCTCAGCCCCAAGAGTGTCCACCCTTATGCCTCAATCAGCTGTGGGTCTAGATATGGTCAATCCAGGTGGCATCACAGCCCTTGAACGAATTTTGTAAGAATTTCTCTCTCTTTCACTGTCTTTGTTTCACGGGTTTTTAAAAGTAATTGATTTTTATAAAGGGGTTTAGCTGTTTTTTACTGCTGTGTTTATGCCGCTTTACACCCACTTGACTCACATACAGAGAGATATCAATACATAGGTTTTAAGATTCTTACTAGTCAGATATATTCTTGGGCGGTGAATAGGGGGTGTTGAGTCCAGATCACTGAGCAAAGAGTAGGTCTTGTCTATTACATATTGGGTTTATGGAACGGTCTCTGAGCTAATTTGAAACCCTTGTTTTATGCATCACCCCACCTCACCTTTCCCGTTAAGCAGCCATAGTGTGTTTTCTAAACGTGTGACTCTGTTCTGTTTTGTAATTCAGTTCAAGGGTAGCGATTTTTACATTCCCTCTATAAGTGATATCTTATGATAAGTGTCTTTTTCTGTGTGACTTATTTCACTTAGAATCGTCGTACCTAAATCCACTCATCATGCTGCTACTAGCCTTATGACGTTGATTTCATGGCTGAGTGATATTCCATTGTACAAAAGGACCACAACTTCTTTATCCATTTTTCTCTTTCCTGGGATATTTAAGGTGTAACGAAGTGGAGGTTCTTGTCAACAGAGCAGCCCTAAACTTTGGGGTGCCTGTGCCTTGCTGATTTTTAGTTTTCCCAATTTATACGCCCGTGAGTGGAAGTGCCCTATGCTCTCTAAGCTGAGTGTTTTCGATGTTTCAGGACACACCGTACACTTCTGCAGAGTGGCTGTTGGCAATTTACATCCCGCCCATCAGCGTAGCAAGGCTCCCGTTTCTCCATGGCCTGTCCTGCATTTCTGGTTTTGACACTTTATTCAGCATGGCCCTTTTGACCGATGGGAAGCGAGACTTCTTTGTAGCGCTGATTTGCCTTTCCAGGTTGCTTGGTTGGCCAAAAAGGGCGTATGCGTTTTTTCCTGAATATATTCAGGAAAAAACGCATACGCCCTTTTTGGCCAAGGGCATCATTGTCGAGGTTTTGCCGCTTTTCCCGTGCTTTAAAGGCGATTCGAATCTTCCTCCTGAAATCTGTTTCCTGCAATTCTGCCTTGCTTTCAAATCCTCTTTGTTGTCTTCCGTCAATATATTTGTGGACGAGAGTTATCATTTATAACTCTGCAGGTTTGTGAATTGCAGTGCCCCTGAGCTCCATTTTTCAACTCGCTTTCTTGGGAGCTGGCCGCAAAAGCGCAGGATTGCTTCAGGCCCTATTCTGGTCCCGGGCGGCAGGCTGAGCCTGTGGTTAATTCTTCTTCCTGATGGGAAAATAGAGTGACCTGTGCCTGTCCCCACACCTAGAGCTAGTGTCTCATTGGTTCCCCCTCTTCCCGTTCATCCTCAGGACAAATTGCAACCTGTACGGAACAGGAGGTTAAAGGTGCTGATTCTCCAAGGAGGGAGATTGCTAGTAAAGCGGCTGGAATGGCGAACCCGAGCACAAGGAGATGAGAAATGAGGTGCGTGTTAGAAACCTTTCCCGATCACACGGTGTACCATCTTCTGGGATTCTCATGCATGTTTTCGATGTAGGAAGATGCCCTTGAACCTGGAGATTTGGGACCCATGGGATGGGTACCACGCAGTATTACTCTAAAGGGTCTGCGTTTGCTCACCCAACCTCACCAAACCTCTCAGCCCCAAGAGTGTCCACCCTTATGCCTCAATCAGCTGTGGGTCTAGATATGGTCAATCCAGGTGGCATCACAGCCCTTGAACGAATTTTGTAAGAATTTCTCTCTCTTTCACTGTCTTTGTTTCACGGGTTTTTAAAAGTAATTGATTTTTATAAAGGGGTTTAGCTGTTTTTTACTGCTGTGTTTATGCCGCTTTACACCCACTTGACTCACATACAGAGAGATATCAATACATAGGTTTTAAGATTCTTACTAGTCAGATATATTCTTGGGCGCTGAATAGGGGGTTTTGAGTCCAGATCACTGAGCAAGGAGTAGGTCTTGTCTATTACATATTGGGTTTATGGAACGGTCTCTGAGCTAATTTGAAACCCTTGTTTTATGCATCACCCCACCTCACCTTTCCCGTTAAGCAGCCATAGTGTGTTTTCTAAACGTGTGACTCTGTTCTGTTTTGTAATTCAGTTCAAGGGTAGCGGTTTTACATTCCCTCTATAAGTGATATCTTATGATAAGTGTCGTTTTCTGTGTGGCTTATTTCACTTAGAATCGTCGTACCTAAATCCACTCATCATGCTGCTACTAGCCTTATGACGTTGATTTCATGGCTGAGTGATATTCCATTGTACAAAAGGACCACAACTTCTTTATCCATTTTTCTCTTTCCTGGGATATTTAAGGTGTAACGAAGTGGAGGTTCTTGTCAACAGAGCAGCCCTAAACTTTGGGGTGCCTGTGCCTTGCTGATTTTTAGTTTTCCCAATTTATACGCCCGTGAGAGGAAGTGCCCTATGCTCTCTAAGCTGAGTGTTTTCGATGTTTCAGGACACACCGTACACTTCTGCAGAGTGGCTGTTGGCAATTTACATCCCGCCCATCAGCGTAGCAAGGCTCCCGTTTCTCCATGGCCTGTCCTGCATTTCTGGGTTTGACACTTTATTCAGCGTGGCCTATTTGACCGATGGGAAGCGAGACTTCTTTGTAGCGCTGATTTGCCTTTCCAGGTTGCTTGGTTGGCCAAAAAGGGCGTATGCGTTTTTTCCTGAATATATTCAGGAAAAAACGCATACGCCCTTTTTGGCCAAGGGCATCATTGTCGAGGTTTTGCCGCTTTTCCCGTGCTTTAAAGGCGATTCGAATCTACCTCCTGAAATCTGTTTCCTGCAATTCTGCCTTGCTTTCAAATCCTCTTCGTTGCCTACCCTCAATATATTTGAGGACGAGAGTTATCATTTATAACTCTGCAGGTCTGTGAATTGCAGTGCCCCTGAGCTCCATTTTTCAACTCGCTTTCTTGGGAGCTGGCTGCAAAAGCGCAGGATTGCTTCAGGCCCTATTCTGGTCCCGGGCGGCAGGCTGAGCCTGTGGTTAATTCTTCTTCCTGATGGGAAAATAGAGTGACCTGTGCCTGTCCCCACACCTAGAGCTAGTGTCTCATTGGTTCCCCCTCTTCCCGTTCATCCTCAGGACAAATTGCAACCTGTACGGAACAGGAGGTTAAAGGTGCTGATTCTCCAAGGAGGGAGATTGCTAGTAAAGCGGCTGGAATGGCGAACCCGAGCACAAGGAGATGAGAAATGAGGTGCGTGTTAGAAACCTTTCCCGATCACACGGTGTACCATCTTCTGGGATTCTCATGCATGTTTTCGATGTAGGAAGATGCCCTTGAACCTGGAGATTTGGGACCCATGGGATGGGTACCACGCAGTATTACTCTAAAGGGTCTGCGTTTGCTCACCCAACCTCACCAAACCTCTCAGCCCCAAGAGTGTCCACCCTTATGCCTCAATCAGCTGTGGGTCTAGATATGGTCAATCCAGGTGGCATCACAGCCCTTGAACGAATTTTGTAAGAATTTCTCTCTCTTTCACTGTCTTTGTTTCACGGGTTTTTAAAAGTAATTGATTTTTATAAAGGGGTTTAGCTGTTTTTTACTGCTGTGTTTATGCCGCTTTACACCCACTTGACTCACATACAGAGAGATATCAATACATAGGTTTTAAGATTCTTACTAGTCAGATATATTCTTGGGCGGTGAATAGGGGGTTTTGAGTCCAGATCACTGAGCAAGGAGTAGGTCTTGTCTATTACATATTGGGTTTATGGAACGGTCTCTGAGCTAATTTGAAACCCTTGTTTTATGCATCACCCCACCTCACCTTTCCCGTTAAGCAGCCATAGTGAGTTTTCTAAACGTGTGACTCTGTTCTGTTTTGTAATTCAGTTCAAGGGTAGCGGTTTTACATTCCCTCTATAAGTGATATCTTATGATAAGTGTCGTTTTCTGTGTGGCTTATTTCACTTAGAATCGTCGTACCTAAATCCACTCATCATGCTGCTACTAGCCTTATGACGTTGATTTCATGGCTGAGTGATATTCCATTGTACAAAAGGACCACAACTTCTTTATCCATTTTTCTCTTTCCTGGGATATTTAAGGTGTAACGAAGTGGAGGTTCTTGTCAACAGAGCAGCCCTAAACTTTGGGGTGCCTGTGCCTTGCTGAATTTTAGTTTTCCCAATTTATACGCCCGTGAGAGGAAGTGCCCTATGCTCTCTAAGCTGAGTGTTTTCGATGTTTCAGGACACACCGTACACTTCTGCAGAGTGGCTGTTGGCAATTTACATCCCGCCCATCAGCGTAGCAAGGCTCCCGTTTCTCCATGGCCCGTCCTGCATTTCTGGTTTTGACACTTTATTCAGCATGGCCCTTTTGACCGATGGGAAGCGAGACTTCTTTGTAGCGCTGATTTGCCTTTCCAGGTTGCTTGGTTGGCCAAAAAGGGCGTATGCGTTTTTTCCTGAATATATTCAGGAAAAAACGCATACGCCCTTTTTGGCCAAGGGCATCATTGTCGAGGTTTTGCCGCTTTTCCCGTGCTTTAAAGGCGATTCGAATCTTCCTCCTGAAATCTGTTTCCTGCAATTCTGCCTTGCTTTCAAATCCTCTTTGTTGTCTTCCGTCAATATATTTGTGGACGAGAGTTATCATTTATAACTCTGCAGGTTTGTGAATTGCAGTGCCCCTGAGCTCCATTTTTCAACTCGCTTTCTTGGGAGCTGGCCGCAAAAGCGCAGGATTGCTTCAGGCCCTATTCTGGTCCCGGGCGGCAGGCTGAGCCTGTGGTTAATTCTTCTTCCTGATGGGAAAATAGAGTGACCTGTGCCTGTCCCAACACCTAGAGCTAGTGTCTCATTGGTTCCCCCTCTTCCCGTTCATCCTCAGGACAAATTGCAACCTGTACGGAACAGGAGGTTAAAGGTGCTGATTCTCCAAGGAGGGAGATTGCTAGTAAAGCGGCTGGAATGGCGAACCCGAGCACAAGGAGATGAGAAATGAGGTGCGTGTTAGAAACCTTTCCCGATCACACGGTGTACCATCTTCTGGGATTCTCATGCATGTTTTCGATGTAGGAAGATGCCCTTGAACCTGGAGATTTGGGACCCATGGGATGGGTACCACGCAGTATTACTCTAAAGGGTCTGCGTTTGCTCACCCAACCTCACCAAACCTCTCAGCCCCAAGATTGTCCACCCTTATGCCTCAATCAGCTGTGGGTCTAGATATGGTCAATCCAGGTGGCATCACAGCCCTTGAACGAATTTTGTAAGAATTTCTCTCTCTTTCACTGTCTTTGTTTCACGGGTTTTTAAAAGTAATTGATTTTTATAAAGGGGTTTAGCTGTTTTTTACTGCTGTGTTTATGCCGCTTTACACCCACTTGACTCACATACAGAGAGATATCAATACATAGGTTTTAAGATTCTTACTAGTCAGATATATTCTTGGGCGGTGAATAGGGGGTGTTGAGTCCAGATCACTGAGCAAGGAGTAGGTCTTGTCTATTACATATTGGGTTTATGGAACGGTCTCTGAGCTAATTTGAAACCCTTGTTTTATGCATCACCCCACCTCACCTTTCCCGTTAAGCAGCCATAGTGTGTTTTCTAAACGTGTGACTCTGTTCTGTTTTGTAATTCAGTTCAAGGGTAACGATTTTTACATTCCCTCTATAAGTGATATCTTATGATAAGTGTCTTTTTCTGTGTGACTTATTTCACTTAGAATCGTCGTACCTAAATCCACTCATCATGCTGCTACTAGCCTTATGACGTTGATTTCATGGCTGAGTGATATTCCATTGTACAAAAGGACCACAACTTCTTTATCCATTTTTCTCTTTCCTGGGATATTTAAGGTGTAACGAAGTGGAGGTTCTTGTCAACAGAGCAGCCCTAAACTTTGGGGTGCCTGTGCCTTGCTGATTTTTAGTTTTCCCAATTTATACGCCCGTGAGTGGAAGTGCCCTATGCTCTCTAAGCTGAGTGTTTTCGATGTTTCAGGACACACCGTACACTTCTGCAGAGTGGCTGTTGGCAATTTACATCCCGCCCATCAGCGTAGCAAGGCTCCCGTTTCTCCATGGCCTGTCCTGCATTTCTGGTTTTGACACTTTATTCAGCATGGCCCTTTTGACCGATGGGAAGCGAGACTTCTTTGTAGCGCTGATTTGCCTTTCCAGGTTGCTTGGTTGGCCAAAAAGGGCGTATGCGTTTTTTCCTGAATATATTCAGGAAAAAACGCATACGCCCTTTTTGGCCAAGGGCATCATTGTCGAGGTTTTGCCGCTTTTCCCGTGCTTTAAAGGCGATTCGAATCTTCCTCCTGAAATCTGTTTCCTGCAATTCTGCCTTGCTTTCAAATCCTCTTTGTTGTCTTCCGTCAATATATTTGTGGACGAGAGTTATCATTTATAACTCTGCAGGTTTGTGAATTGCAGTTCCCCTGAGCTCCATTTTTCAACTCGCTTTCTTGGGAGCTGGCCGCAAAAGCGCAGGATTGCTTCAGGCCCTATTCTGGTCCCGGGCGGCAGGCTGAGCCTGTGGTTAATTCTTCTTCCTGATGGGAAAATAGAGTGACCTGTGTCTGTCCCCACACCTAGAGCTAGTGTCTCATTGGTTCCCCCTCTTCCCGTTCATCCTCAGGACAAATTGCAACCTGTACGGAACAGGAGGTTAAAGGTGCTGATTCTCCAAGGAGGGAGATTGCTAGTAAAGCGGCTGGAATGGCGAACCCGAGCACAAGGAGATGAGAAATGAGGTGCGTGTTAGAAACCTTTCCCGATCACACGGTGTACCATCTTCTGGGATTCTCATGCATGTTTTCGATGTAGGAAGATGCCCTTGAACCTGGAGATTTGGGACCCATGGGATGGGTACCACGCAGTATTACTCTAAAGGGTCTGCGTTTGCTCACCCAACCTCACCAAACCTCTCAGCCCCAAGAGTGTCCACCCTTATGCCTCAATCAGCTGTGGGTCTAGATATGGTCAATCCAGGTGGCATCACAGCCCTTGAACGAATTTTGTAAGAATTTCTCTCTCTTTCACTGTCTTTGTTTCACGGGTTTTTAAAAGTAATTGATTTTTATAAAGGGGTTTAGCTGTTTTTTACTGCTGTGTTTATGCCGCTTTACACCCACTTGACTCACATACAGAGAGATATCAATACATAGGTTTTAAGATTCTTACTAGTCAGATATATTCTTGGGCGGTGAATAGGGGGTTTTGAGTCCAGATCACTGAGCAAGGAGTAGGTCTTGTCTATTACATATTGGGTTTATGGAACGGTCTCTGAGCTAATTTGAAACCCTTGTTTTATGCATCACCCCACCTCACCTTTCCCGTTAAGCAGCCATAGTGTGTTTTCTAAACGTGTGACTCTGTTCTGTTTTGTAATTCAGTTCAAGGGTAGCGGTTTTACATTCCCTCTATAAGTGATATCTTATGATAAGTGTCGTTTTCTGTGTGGCTTATTTCACTTAGAATCGTCGTACCTAAATCCACTCATCATGCTGCTACTAGCCTTATGACGTTGATTTCATGGCTGAGTGATATTCCATTGTACAAAAGGACCACAACTTCTTTATCCATTTTTCTCTTTCCTGGGATATTTAAGGTGTAACGAAGTGGAGGTTCTTGTCAACAGAGCAGCCCTAAACTTTGGGGTGCCTGTGCCTTGCTGATTTTTAGTTTTCCCAATTTATACGCCCGTGAGAGGAAGTGCCCTATGCTCTCTAAGCTGAGTGTTTTCGATGTTTCAGGACACACCGTACACTTCTGCAGAGTGGCTGTTGGCAATTTACATCCCGCCCATCAGCGTAGCAAGGCTCCCGTTTCTCCATGGCCCGTCCTGCATTTCTGGTTTTGACACTTTATTCAGCATGGCCCTTTTGACCGATGGGAAGCGAGACTTCTTTGTAGCGCTGATTTGCCTTTCCAGGTTGCTTGGTTGGCCAAAAAGGGCGTATGCGTTTTTTCCTGAATATATTCAGGAAAAAACGCATACGCCCTTTTTGGCCAAGGGCATCATTGTCGAGGTTTTGCCGCTTTTCCCGTGCTTTAAAGGCGATTCGAATCTTCCTCCTGAAATCTGTTTCCTGCAATTCTGCCTTGCTTTCAAATCCTCTTTGTTGTCTTCCGTCAATATATTTGTGGACGAGAGTTATCATTTATAACTCTGCAGGTTTGTGAATTGCAGTTCCCCTGAGCTCCATTTTTCAACTCGCTTTCTTGGGAGCTGGCCGCAAAAGCGCAGGATTGCTTCAGGCCCTATTCTGGTCCCGGGCGGCAGGCTGAGCCTGTGGTTAATTCTTCTTCCTGATGGGAAAATAGAGTGACCTGTGCCTGTCCCAACACCTAGAGCTAGTGTCTCATTGGTTCCCCCTCTTCCCGTTCATCCTCAGGACAAATTGCAACCTGTACGGAACAGGAGGTTAAAGGTGCTGATTCTCCAAGGAGGGAGATTGCTAGTAAAGCGGCTGGAATGGCGAACCCGAGCACAAGGAGATGAGAAATGAGGTGCGTGTTAGAAACCTTTCCCGATCACACGGTGTACCATCTTCTGGGATTCTCATGCATGTTTTCGATGTAGGAAGATGCCCTTGAACCTGGAGATTTGGGACCCATGGGATGGGTACCACGCAGTATTACTCTAAAGGGTCTGCGTTTGCTCACCCAACCTCACCAAACCTCTCAGCCCCAAGAGTGTCCACCCTTATGCCTCAATCAGCTGTGGGTCTAGATATGGTCAATCCAGGTGGCATCACAGCCCTTGAACGAATTTTGTAAGAATTTCTCTCTCTTTCACTGTCTTTGTTTCACGGGTTTTTAAAAGTAATGGATTTTTATAAAGGGGTTTAGCTGTTTTTTACTGCTGTGTTTATGCCGCTTTACACCCACTTGACTCACATACAGAGAGATATCAATACATAGGTTTTAAGATTCTTACTAGTCAGATATATTCTTGGGCGGTGAATAGGGGGTGTTGAGTCCAGATCACTGAGCAAAGAGTAGGTCTTGTCTATTACATATTGGGTTTATGGAACGGTCTCTGAGCTAATTTGAAACCCTTGTTTTATGCATCACCCCACCTCACCTTTCCCGTTAAGCAGCCATAGTGTGTTTTCTAAACGTGTGACTCTGTTCTGTTTTGTAATTCAGTTCAAGGGTAGCGATTTTTACATTCCCTCTATAAGTGATATCTTATGATAAGTGTCTTTTTCTGTGTGACTTATTTCACTTAGAATCGTCGTACCTAAATCCACTCATCATGCTGCTACTAGCCTTATGACGTTGATTTCATGGCTGAGTGATATTCCATTGTACAAAAGGACCACAACTTCTTTATCCATTTTTCTCTTTCCTGGGATATTTAAGGTGTAACGAAGTGGAGGTTCTTGTCAACAGAGCAGCCCTAAACTTTGGGGTGCCTGTGCCTTGCTGATTTTTAGTTTTCCCAATTTATACGCCCGTGAGTGGAAGTGCCCTATGCTCTCTAAGCTGAGTGTTTTCGATGTTTCAGGACACACCGTACACTTCTGCAGAGTGGCTGTTGGCAATTTACATCCCGCCCATCAGCGTAGCAAGGCTCCCGTTTCTCCATGGCCTGTCCTGCATTTCTGGTTTTGACACTTTATTCAGCATGGCCCTTTTGACCGATGGGAAGCGAGACTTCTTTGTAGCGCTGATTTGCCTTTCCAGGTTGCTTGGTTGGCCAAAAAGGGCGTATGAGTTTTTTCCTGAATATATTCAGGAAAAAACGCATACGCCCTTTTTGGCCAAGGGCATCATTGTCGAGGTTTTGCCGCTTTTCCCGTGCTTTAAAGGCGATTCGAATCTTCCTCCTGAAATCTGTTTCCTGCAATTCTGCCTTGCTTTCAAATCCTCTTCATTGCCTACCCTCAATATATTTGAGGACGAGAGTTATCATTTATGACTCTGCAGGTCTGTGAATTGCAGTGCCCCTGAGCTCCATTTTTCAACTCGCTTTCTTGGGAGCTGGCTGCAAAAGCGCAGGATTGCTTCAGGCCCTATTCTGGTCCCGGGCGGCAGGCTGAGCCTGTGGTTAATTCTTCTTCCTGATGGGAAAATAGAGTGACCTGTGCCTGTCCCCACACCTAGAGCTAGTGTCTCATTGGTTCCCCCTCTTCCCGTTCATCCTCAGGACAAATTGCAACCTGTACGGAACAGGAGGTTAAAGGTGCTGATTCTCCAAGGAGGGAGATTGCTAGTAAAGCGGCTGGAATGGCGAACCCGAGCACAAGGAGATGAGAAATGAGGTGCGTTTTAGAAACCTTTCCCGATCACACGGTGTACCATCTTCTGGGATTCTCATGCATGTTTTCGATGTAGGAAGATGCCCTTGAACCTGGAGATTTGGGACCCATGGGATGGGTACCACGCAGTATTACTCTAAAGGGTCTGCGTTTGCTCACCCAACCTCACCAAACCTCTCAGCCCCAAGAGTGTCCACCCTTATGCCTCAATCAGCTGTGGGTCTAGATATGGTCAATCCAGGTGGCATCACAGCCCTTGAACGAATTTTGTAAGAATTTCTCTCTCTTTCACTGTCTTTGTTTCACGGGTTTTTAAAAGTAATTGATTTTTATAAAGGGGTTTAGCTGTTTTTTACTGCTGTGTTTATGCCGCTTTACACCCACTTGACTCACATACAGAGAGATATCAATACATAGGTTTTAAGATTCTTACTAGTCAGATATATTCTTGGGCGGTGAATAGGGGGTTTTGAGTCCAGATCACTGAGCAAGGAGTAGGTCTTGTCTATTACATATTGGGTTTATGGAACGGTCTCTGAGCTAATTTGAAACCCTTGTTTTATGCATCACCCCACCTCACCTTTCCCGTTAAGCAGCCATAGTGAGTTTTCTAAACGTGTGACTCTGTTCTGTTTTGTAATTCAGTTCAAGGGTAGCGGTTTTACATTCCCTCTATAAGTGATATCTTATGATAAGTGTCGTTTTCTGTGTGGCTTATTTCACTTAGAATCGTCGTACCTAAATCCACTCATCATGCTGCTACTAGCCTTATGACGTTGATTTCATGGCTGAGTGATATTCCATTGTACAAAAGGACCACAACTTCTTTATCCATTTTTCTCTTTCCTGGGATATTTAAGGTGTAACGAAGTGGAGGTTCTTGTCAACAGAGCAGCCCTAAACTTTGGGGTGCCTGTGCCTTGCTGATTTTTAGTTTTCCCAATTTATACGCCCGTGAGAGGAAGTGCCCTATGCTCTCTAAGCTGAGTGTTTTCGATGTTTCAGGACACACCGTACACTTCTGCAGAGTGGCTGTTGGCAATTTACATCCCGCCCATCAGCGTAGCAAGGCTCCCGTTTCTCCATGGCCCGTCCTGCATTTCTGGTTTTGACACTTTATTCAGCATGGCCCTTTTGACCGATGGGAAGCGAGACTTCTTTGTAGCGCTGATTTGCCTTTCCAGGTTGCTTGGTTGGCCAAAAAGGGCGTATGCGTTTTTTCCTGAATATATTCAGGAAAAAACGCATACGCCCTTTTTGGCCAAGGGCATCATTGTCGAGGTTTTGCCGCTTTTCCCGTGCTTTAAAGGCGATTCGAATCTTCCTCCTGAAATCTGTTTCCTGCAATTCTGCCTTGCTTTCAAATCCTCTTTGTTGTCTTCCGTCAATATATTTGTGGACGAGAGTTATCATTTATAACTCTGCAGGTTTGTGAATTGCAGTGCCCCTGAGCTCCATTTTTCAACTCGCTTTCTTGGGAGCTGGCCGCAAAAGCGCAGGATTGCTTCAGGCCCTATTCTGGTCCCGGGCGGCAGGCTGAGCCTGTGGTTAATTCTTCTTCCTGATGGGAAAATAGAGTGACCTGTGCCTGTCCCAACACCTAGAGCTAGTGTCTCATTGGTTCCCCCTCTTCCCGTTCATCCTCAGGACAAATTGCAACCTGTACGGAACAGGAGGTTAAAGGTGCTGATTCTCCAAGGAGGGAGATTGCTAGTAAAGCGGCTGGAATGGCGAACCCGAGCACAAGGAGATGAGAAATGAGGTGCGTGTTAGAAACCTTTCCCGATCACACGGTGTACCATCTTCTGGGATTCTCATGCATGTTTTCGATGTAGGAAGATGCCCTTGAACCTGGAGATTTGGGACCCATGGGATGGGTACCACGCAGTATTACTCTAAAGGGTCTGCGTTTGCTCACCCAACCTCACCAAACCTCTCAGCCCCAAGAGTGTCCACCCTTATGCCTCAATCAGCTGTGGGTCTAGATATGGTCAATCCAGGTGGCATCACAGCCCTTGAACGAATTTTGTAAGAATTTCTCTCTCTTTCACTGTCTTTGTTTCACGGGTTTTTAAAAGTAATGGATTTTTATAAAGGGGTTTAGCTGTTTTTTACTGCTGTGTTTATGCCGCTTTACACCCACTTGACTCACATACAGAGAGATATCAATACATAGGTTTTAAGATTCTTACTAGTCAGATATATTCTTGGGCGGTGAATAGGGGGTGTTGAGTCCAGATCACTGAGCAAGGAGTAGGTCTTGTCTATTACATATTGGGTTTATGGAACGGTCTCTGAGCTAATTTGAAACCCTTGTTTTATGCATCACCCCACCTCACCTTTCCCGTTAAGCAGCCATAGTGTGTTTTCTAAACGTGTGACTCTGTTCTGTTTTGTAATTCAGTTCAAGGGTAACGATTTTTACATTCCCTCTATAAGTGATATCTTATGATAAGTGTCTTTTTCTGTGTGACTTATTTCACTTAGAATCGTCGTACCTAAATCCACTCATCATGCTGCTACTAGCCTTATGACGTTGATTTCATGGCTGAGTGATATTCCATTGTACAAAAGGACCACAACTTCTTTATCCATTTTTCTCTTTCCTGGGATATTTAAGGTGTAACGAAGTGGAGGTTCTTGTCAACAGAGCAGCCCTAAACTTTGGGGTGCCTGTGCCTTGCTGATTTTTAGTTTTCCCAATTTATACGCCCGTGAGTGGAAGTGCCCTATGCTCTCTAAGCTGAGTGTTTTCGATGTTTCAGGACACACCGTACACTTCTGCAGAGTGGCTGTTGGCAATTTACATCCCGCCCATCAGCGTAGCAAGGCTCCCGTTTCTCCATGGCCTGTCCTGCATTTCTGGTTTTGACACTTTATTCAGCATGGCCCTTTTGACCGATGGGAAGCGAGACTTCTTTGTAGCGCTGATTTGCCTTTCCAGGTTGCTTGGTTGGCCAAAAAGGGCGTATGCGTTTTTTCCTGAATATATTCAGGAAAAAACGCATACGCCCTTTTTGGCCAAGGGCATCATTGTCGAGGTTTTGCCGCTTTTCCCGTGCTTTAAAGGCGATTCGAATCTTCCTCCTGAAATCTGTTTCCTGCAATTCTGCCTTGCTTTCAAATCCTCTTTGTTGTCTTCCGTCAATATATTTGTGGACGAGAGTTATCATTTATAACTCTGCAGGTTTGTGAATTGCAGTTCCCCTGAGCTCCATTTTTCAACTCGCTTTCTTGGGAGCTGGCCGCAAAAGCGCAGGATTGCTTCAGGCCCTATTCTGGTCCCGGGCGGCAGGCTGAGCCTGTGGTTAATTCTTCTTCCTGATGGGAAAATAGAGTGACCTGTGTCTGTCCCCACACCTAGAGCTAGTGTCTCATTGGTTCCCCCTCTTCCCGTTCATCCTCAGGACAAATTGCAACCTGTACGGAACAGGAGGTTAAAGGTGCTGATTCTCCAAGGAGGGAGATTGCTAGTAAAGCGGCTGGAATGGCGAACCCGAGCACAAGGAGATGAGAAATGAGGTGCGTGTTAGAAACCTTTCCCGATCACACGGTGTACCATCTTCTGGGATTCTCATGCATGTTTTCGATGTAGGAAGATGCCCTTGAACCTGGAGATTTGGGACCCATGGGATGGGTACCACGCAGTATTACTCTAAAGGGTCTGCGTTTGCTCACCCAACCTCACCAAACCTCTCAGCCCCAAGAGTGTCCACCCTTATGCCTCAATCAGCTGTGGGTCTAGATATGGTCAATCCAGGTGGCATCACAGCCCTTGAACGAATTTTGTAAGAATTTCTCTCTCTTTCACTGTCTTTGTTTCACGGGTTTTTAAAAGTAATTGATTTTTATAAAGGGGTTTAGCTGTTTTTTACTGCTGTGTTTATGCCGCTTTACACCCACTTGACTCACATACAGAGAGATATCAATACATAGGTTTTAAGATTCTTACTAGTCAGATATATTCTTGGGCGGTGAATAGGGGGTTTTGAGTCCAGATCACTGAGCAAGGAGTAGGTCTTGTCTATTACATATTGGGTTTATGGAACGGTCTCTGAGCTAATTTGAAACCCTTGTTTTATGCATCACCCCACCTCACCTTTCCCGTTAAGCAGCCATAGTGTGTTTTCTAAACGTGTGACTCTGTTCTGTTTTGTAATTCAGTTCAAGGGTAGCGGTTTTACATTCCCTCTATAAGTGATATCTTATGATAAGTGTCGTTTTCTGTGTGGCTTATTTCACTTAGAATCGTCGTACCTAAATCCACTCATCATGCTGCTACTAGCCTTATGACGTTGATTTCATGGCTGAGTGATATTCCATTGTACAAAAGGACCACAACTTCTTTATCCATTTTTCTCTTTCCTGGGATATTTAAGGTGTAACGAAGTGGAGGTTCTTGTCAACAGAGCAGCCCTAAACTTTGGGGTGCCTGTGCCTTGCTGATTTTTAGTTTTCCCAATTTATACGCCCGTGAGAGGAAGTGCCCTATGCTCTCTAAGCTGAGTGTTTTCGATGTTTCAGGACACACCGTACACTTCTGCAGAGTGGCTGTTGGCAATTTACATCCCGCCCATCAGCGTAGCAAGGCTCCCGTTTCTCCATGGCCCGTCCTGCATTTCTGGTTTTGACACTTTATTCAGCATGGCCCTTTTGACCGATGGGAAGCGAGACTTCTTTGTAGCGCTGATTTGCCTTTCCAGGTTGCTTGGTTGGCCAAAAAGGGCGTATGCGTTTTTTCCTGAATATATTCAGGAAAAAACGCATACGCCCTTTTTGGCCAAGGGCATCATTGTCGAGGTTTTGCCGCTTTTCCCGTGCTTTAAAGGCGATTCGAATCTTCCTCCTGAAATCTGTTTCCTGCAATTCTGCCTTGCTTTCAAATCCTCTTTGTTGTCTTCCGTCAATATATTTGTGGACGAGAGTTATCATTTATAACTCTGCAGGTTTGTGAATTGCAGTGCCCCTGAGCTCCATTTTTCAACTCGCTTTCTTGGGAGCTGGCCGCAAAAGCGCAGGATTGCTTCAGGCCCTATTCTGGTCCCGGGCGGCAGGCTGAGCCTGTGGTTAATTCTTCTTCCTGATGGGAAAATAGAGTGACCTGTGCCTGTCCCAACACCTAGAGCTAGTGTCTCATTGGTTCCCCCTCTTCCCGTTCATCCTCAGGACAAATTGCAACCTGTACGGAACAGGAGGTTAAAGGTGCTGATTCTCCAAGGAGGGAGATTGCTAGTAAAGCGGCTGGAATGGCGAACCCGAGCACAAGGAGATGAGAAATGAGGTGCGTGTTAGAAACCTTTCCCGATCACACGGTGTACCATCTTCTGGGATTCTCATGCATGTTTTCGATGTAGGAAGATGCCCTTGAACCTGGAGATTTGGGACCCATGGGATGGGTACCACGCAGTATTACTCTAAAGGGTCTGCGTTTGCTCACCCAACCTCACCAAACCTCTCAGCCCCAAGAGTGTCCACCCTTATGCCTCAATCAGCTGTGGGTCTAGATATGGTCAATCCAGGTGGCATCACAGCCCTTGAACGAATTTTGTAAGAATTTCTCTCTCTTTCACTGTCTTTGTTTCACGGGTTTTTAAAAGTAATGGATTTTTATAAAGGGGTTTAGCTGTTTTTTACTGCTGTGTTTATGCCGCTTTACACCCACTTGACTCACATACAGAGAGATATCAATACATAGGTTTTAAGATTCTTACTAGTCAGATATATTCTTGGGCGGTGAATAGGGGGTGTTGAGTCCAGATCACTGAGCAAAGAGTAGGTCTTGTCTATTACATATTGGGTTTATGGAACGGTCTCTGAGCTAATTTGAAACCCTTGTTTTATGCATCACCCCACCTCACCTTTCCCGTTAAGCAGCCATAGTGTGTTTTCTAAACGTGTGACTCTGTTCTGTTTTGTAATTCAGTTCAAGGGTAGCGATTTTTACATTCCCTCTATAAGTGATATCTTATGATAAGTGTCTTTTTCTGTGTGACTTATTTCACTTAGAATCGTCGTACCTAAATCCACTCATCATGCTGCTACTAGCCTTATGACGTTGATTTCATGGCTGAGTGATATTCCATTGTACAAAAGACCACAACTTCTTTATCCATTTTTCTCTTTCCTGGGATATTTAAGGTGTAACGAAGTGGAGGTTCTTGTCAACAGAGCAGCCCTAAACTTTGGGGTGCCTGTGCCTTGCTGATTTTTAGTTTTCCCAATTTATACGCCCGTGAGTGGAAGTGCCCTATGCTCTCTAAGCTGAGTGTTTTCGATGTTTCAGGACACACCGTACACTTCTGCAGAGTGGCTGTTGGCAATTTACATCCCGCCCATCAGCGTAGCAAGGCTCCCGTTTCTCCATGGCCTGTCCTGCATTTCTGGTTTTGACACTTTATTCAGCATGGCCCTTTTGACCGATGGGAAGCGAGACTTCTTTGTAGCGCTGATTTGCCTTTCCAGGTTGCTTGGTTGGCCAAAAAGGGCGTATGCGTTTTTTCCTGAATATATTCAGAAAAAAACGCTTACGCCCTTTTTGGCCAAGGGCATCATTGTCGAGGTTTTGCCGCTTTTCCCGTGCTTTAAAGGCGATTCGAATCTTCCTCCTGAAATCTGTTTCCTGCAATTCTGCCTTGCTTTCAAATCCTCTTTGTTGTCTTCCGTCAATATATTTGTGGACGAGAGTTATCATTTATAACTCTGCAGGTTTGTGAATTGCAGTTCCCCTGAGCTCCATTTTTCAACTCGCTTTCTTGGGAGCTGGCCGCAAAAGCGCAGGATTGCTTCAGGCCCTATTCTGGTCCCGGGCGGCAGGCTGAGCCTGTGGTTAATTCTTCTTCCTGATGGGAAAATAGAGTGACCTGTGTCTGTCCCCACACCTAGAGCTAGTGTCTCATTGGTTCCCCCTCTTCCCGTTCATCCTCAGGACAAATTGCAACCTGTACGGAACAGGAGGTTAAAGGTGCTGATTCTCCAAGGAGGGAGATTGCTAGTAAAGCGGCTGGAATGGCGAACCCGAGCACAAGGAGATGAGAAATGAGGTGCGTGTTAGAAACCTTTCCCGATCACACGGTGTACCATCTTCTGGGATTCTCATGCATGTTTTCGATGTAGGAAGATGCCCTTGAACCTGGAGATTTGGGACCCATGGGATGGGTACCACGCAGTATTACTCTAAAGGGTCTGCGTTTGCTCACCCAACCTCACCAAACCTCTCAGCCCCAAGAGTGTCCACCCTTATGCCTCAATCAGCTGTGGGTCTAGATATGGTCAATCCAGGTGGCATCACAGCCCTTGAACGAATTTTGTAAGAATTTCTCTCTCTTTCACTGTCTTTGTTTCACGGGTTTTTAAAAGTAATTGATTTTTATAAAGGGGTTTAGCTGTTTTTTACTGCTGTGTTTATGCCGCTTTACACCCACTTGACTCACATACAGAGAGATATCAATACATAGGTTTTAAGATTCTTACTAGTCAGATATATTCTTGGGCGGTGAATAGGGGGTTTTGAGTCCAGATCACTGAGCAAGGAGTAGGTCTTGTCTATTACATATTGGGTTTATGGAACGGTCTCTGAGCTAATTTGAAACCCTTGTTTTATGCATCACCCCACCTCACCTTTCCCGTTAAGCAGCCATAGTGAGTTTTCTAAACGTGTGACTCTGTTCTGTTTTGTAATTCAGTTCAAGGGTAGCGGTTTTACATTCCCTCTATAAGTGATATCTTATGATAAGTGTCGTTTTCTGTGTGGCTTATTTCACTTAGAATCGTCGTACCTAAATCCACTCATCATGCTGCTACTAGCCTTATGACGTTGATTTCATGGCTGAGTGATATTCCATTGTACAAAAGGACCACAACTTCTTTATCCATTTTTCTCTTTCCTGGGATATTTAAGGTGTAACGAAGTGGAGGTTCTTGTCAACAGAGCAGCCCTAAACTTTGGGGTGCCTGTGCCTTGCTGATTTTTAGTTTTCCCAATTTATACGCCCGTGAGAGGAAGTGCCCTATGCTCTCTAAGCTGAGTGTTTTCGATGTTTCAGGACACACCGTACACTTCTGCAGAGTGGCTGTTGGCAATTTACATCCCGCCCATCAGCGTAGCAAGGCTCCCGTTTCTCCATGGCCCGTCCTGCATTTCTGGTTTTGACACTTTATTCAGCATGGCCCTTTTGACCGATGGGAAGCGAGACTTCTTTGTAGCGCTGATTTGCCTTTCCAGGTTGCTTGGTTGGCCAAAAAGGGCGTATGCGTTTTTTCCTGAATATATTCAGGAAAAAACGCATACGCCCTTTTTGGCCAAGGGCATCATTGTCGAGGTTTTGCCGCTTTTCCCGTGCTTTAAAGGCGATTCGAATCTTCCTCCTGAAATCTGTTTCCTGCAATTCTGCCTTGCTTTCAAATCCTCTTTGTTGTCTTCCGTCAATATATTTGTGGACGAGAGTTATCATTTATAACTCTGCAGGTTTGTGAATTGCAGTGCCCCTGAGCTCCATTTTTCAACTCGCTTTCTTGGGAGCTGGCCGCAAAAGCGCAGGATTGCTTCAGGTCCTATTCTGGTCCCGGGCGGCAGGCTGAGCCTGTGGTTAATTCTTCTTCCTGATGGGAAAATAGAGTGACCTGTGCCTGTCCCAACACCTAGAGCTAGTGTCTCATTGGTTCCCCCTCTTCCCGTTCATCCTCAGGACAAATTGCAACCTGTACGGAACAGGAGGTTAAAGGTGCTGATTCTCCAAGGAGGGAGATTGCTAGTAAAGCGGCTGGAATGGCGAACCCGAGCACAAGGAGATGAGAAATGAGGTGCGTGTTAGAAACCTTTCCCGATCACACGGTGTACCATCTTCTGGGATTCTCATGCATGTTTTCGATGTAGGAAGATGCCCTTGAACCTGGAGATTTGGGACCCATGGGATGGGTACCACGCAGTATTACTCTAAAGGGTCTGCGTTTGCTCACCCAACCTCACCAAACCTCTCAGCCCCAAGAGTGTCCACCCTTATGCCTCAATCAGCTGTGGGTCTAGATATGGTCAATCCAGGTGGCATCACAGCCCTTGAACGAATTTTGTAAGAATTTCTCTCTCTTTCACTGTCTTTGTTTCACGGGTTTTTAAAAGTAATTGATTTTTATAAAGGGGTTTAGCTGTTTTTTACTGCTGTGTTTATGCCGCTTTACACCCACTTGACTCACATACAGAGAGATATCAATACATAGGTTTTAAGATTCTTACTAGTCAGATATATTCTTGGGCGGTGAATAGGGGGTGTTGAGTCCAGATCACTGAGCAAGGAGTAGGTCTTGTCTATTACATATTGGGTTTATGGAACGGTCTCTGAGCTAATTTGAAACCCTTGTTTTATGCATCACCCCACCTCACCTTTCCCGTTAAGCAGCCATAGTGTGTTTTCTAAACGTGTGACTCTGTTCTGTTTTGTAATTCAGTTCAAGGGTAACGATTTTTACATTCCCTCTATAAGTGATATCTTATGATAAGTGTCTTTTTCTGTGTGACTTATTTCACTTAGAATCGTCGTACCTAAATCCACTCATCATGCTGCTACTAGCCTTATGACGTTGATTTCATGGCTGAGTGATATTCCATTGTACAAAAGGACCACAACTTCTTTATCCATTTTTCTCTTTCCTGGGATATTTAAGGTGTAACGAAGTGGAGGTTCTTGTCAACAGAGCAGCCCTAAACTTTGGGGTGCCTGTGCCTTGCTGATTTTTAGTTTTCCCAATTTATACGCCCGTGAGTGGAAGTGCCCTATGCTCTCTAAGCTGAGTGTTTTCGATGTTTCAGGACACACCGTACACTTCTGCAGAGTGGCTGTTGGCAATTTACATCCCGCCCATCAGCGTAGCAAGGCTCCCGTTTCTCCATGGCCTGTCCTGCATTTCTGGTTTTGACACTTTATTCAGCATGGCCCTTTTGACCGATGGGAAGCGAGACTTCTTTGTAGCGCTGATTTGCCTTTCCAGGTTGCTTGGTTGGCCAAAAAGGGCGTATGCGTTTTTTCCTGAATATATTCAGGAAAAAACGCATACGCCCTTTTTGGCCAAGGGCATCATTGTCGAGGTTTTGCCGCTTTTCCCGTGCTTTAAAGGCGATTCGAATCTTCCTCCTGAAATCTGTTTCCTGCAATTCTGCCTTGCTTTCAAATCCTCTTTGTTGTCTTCCGTCAATATATTTGTGGACGAGAGTTATCATTTATAACTCTGCAGGTTTGTGAATTGCAGTTCCCCTGAGCTCCATTTTTCAACTCGCTTTCTTGGGAGCTGGCCGCAAAAGCGCAGGATTGCTTCAGGCCCTATTCTGGTCCCGGGCGGCAGGCTGAGCCTGTGGTTAATTCTTCTTCCTGATGGGAAAATAGAGTGACCTGTGTCTGTCCCCACACCTAGAGCTAGTGTCTCATTGGTTCCCCCTCTTCCCGTTCATCCTCAGGACAAATTGCAACCTGTACGGAACAGGAGGTTAAAGGTGCTGATTCTCCAAGGAGGGAGATTGCTAGTAAAGCGGCTGGAATGGCGAACCCGAGCACAAGGAGATGAGAAATGAGGTGCGTGTTAGAAACCTTTCCCGATCACACGGTGTACCATCTTCTGGGATTCTCATGCATGTTTTCGATGTAGGAAGATGCCCTTGAACCTGGAGATTTGGGACCCATGGGATGGGTACCACGCAGTATTACTCTAAAGGGTCTGCGTTTGCTCACCCAACCTCACCAAACCTCTCAGCCCCAAGAGTGTCCACCCTTATGCCTCAATCAGCTGTGGGTCTAGATATGGTCAATCCAGGTGGCATCACAGCCCTTGAACGAATTTTGTAAGAATTTCTCTCTCTTTCACTGTCTTTGTTTCACGGGTTTTTAAAAGTAATTGATTTTTATAAAGGGGTTTAGCTGTTTTTTACTGCTGTGTTTATGCCGCTTTACACCCACTTGACTCACATACAGAGAGATATCAATACATAGGTTTTAAGATTCTTACTAGTCAGATATATTCTTGGGCGGTGAATAGGGGGTTTTGAGTCCAGATCACTGAGCAAGGAGTAGGTCTTGTCTATTACATATTGGGTTTATGGAACGGTCTCTGAGCTAATTTGAAACCCTTGTTTTATGCATCACCCCACCTCACCTTTCCCGTTAAGCAGCCATAGTGTGTTTTCTAAACGTGTGACTCTGTTCTGTTTTGTAATTCAGTTCAAGGGTAGCGGTTTTACATTCCCTCTATAAGTGATATCTTATGATAAGTGTCGTTTTCTGTGTGGCTTATTTCACTTAGAATCGTCGTACCTAAATCCACTCATCATGCTGCTACTAGCCTTATGACGTTGATTTCATGGCTGAGTGATATTCCATTGTACAAAAGGACCACAACTTCTTTATCCATTTTTCTCTTTCCTGGGATATTTAAGGTGTAACGAAGTGGAGGTTCTTGTCAACAGAGCAGCCCTAAACTTTGGGGTGCCTGTGCCTTGCTGATTTTTAGTTTTCCCAATTTATACGCCCGTGAGAGGAAGTGCCCTATGCTCTCTAAGCTGAGTGTTTTCGATGTTTCAGGACACACCGTACACTTCTGCAGAGTGGCTGTTGGCAATTTACATCCCGCCCATCAGCGTAGCAAGGCTCCCGTTTCTCCATGGCCCGTCCTGCATTTCTGGTTTTGACACTTTATTCAGCATGGCCCTTTTGACCGATGGGAAGCGAGACTTCTTTGTAGCGCTGATTTGCCTTTCCAGGTTGCTTGGTTGGCCAAAAAGGGCGTATGCGTTTTTTCCTGAATATATTCAGGAAAAAACGCATACGCCCTTTTTGGCCAAGGGCATCATTGTCGAGGTTTTGCCGCTTTTCCCGTGCTTTAAAGGCGATTCGAATCTTCCTCCTGAAATCTGTTTCCTGCAATTCTGCCTTGCTTTCAAATCCTCTTTGTTGTCTTCCGTCAATATATTTGTGGACGAGAGTTATCATTTATAACTCTGCAGGTTTGTGAATTGCAGTGCCCCTGAGCTCCATTTTTCAACTCGCTTTCTTGGGAGCTGGCCGCAAAAGCGCAGGATTGCTTCAGGCCCTATTCTGGTCCCGGGCGGCAGGCTGAGCCTGTGGTTAATTCTTCTTCCTGATGGGAAAATAGAGTGACCTGTGCCTGTCCCAACACCTAGAGCTAGTGTCTCATTGGTTCCCCCTCTTCCCGTTCATCCTCAGGACAAATTGCAACCTGTACGGAACAGGAGGTTAAAGGTGCTGATTCTCCAAGGAGGGAGATTGCTAGTAAAGCGGCTGGAATGGCGAACCCGAGCACAAGGAGATGAGAAATGAGGTGCGTGTTAGAAACCTTTCCCGATCACACGGTGTACCATCTTCTGGGATTCTCATGCATGTTTTCGATGTAGGAAGATGCCCTTGAACCTGGAGATTTGGGACCCATGGGATGGGTACCACGCAGTATTACTCTAAAGGGTCTGCGTTTGCTCACCCAACCTCACCAAACCTCTCAGCCCCAAGAGTGTCCACCCTTATGCCTCAATCAGCTGTGGGTCTAGATATGGTCAATCCAGGTGGCATCACAGCCCTTGAACGAATTTTGTAAGAATTTCTCTCTCTTTCACTGTCTTTGTTTCACGGGTTTTTAAAAGTAATGGATTTTTATAAAGGGGTTTAGCTGTTTTTTACTGCTGTGTTTATGCCGCTTTACACCCACTTGACTCACATACAGAGAGATATCAATACATAGGTTTTAAGATTCTTACTAGTCAGATATATTCTTGGGCGGTGAATAGGGGGTGTTGAGTCCAGATCACTGAGCAAAGAGTAGGTCTTGTCTATTACATATTGGGTTTATGGAACGGTCTCTGAGCTAATTTGAAACCCTTGTTTTATGCATCACCCCACCTCACCTTTCCCGTTAAGCAGCCATAGTGTGTTTTCTAAACGTGTGACTCTGTTCTGTTTTGTAATTCAGTTCAAGGGTAGCGATTTTTACATTCCCTCTATAAGTGATATCTTATGATAAGTGTCTTTTTCTGTGTGACTTATTTCACTTAGAATCGTCGTACCTAAATCCACTCATCATGCTGCTACTAGCCTTATGACGTTGATTTCATGGCTGAGTGATATTCCATTGTACAAAAGGACCACAACTTCTTTATCCATTTTTCTCTTTCCTGGGATATTTAAGGTGTAACGAAGTGGAGGTTCTTGTCAACAGAGCAGCCCTAAACTTTGGGGTGCCTGTGCCTTGCTGATTTTTAGTTTTCCCAATTTATACGCCCGTGAGTGGAAGTGCCCTATGCTCTCTAAGCTGAGTGTTTTCGATGTTTCAGGACACACCGTACACTTCTGCAGAGTGGCTGTTGGCAATTTACATCCCGCCCATCAGCGTAGCAAGGCTCCCGTTTCTCCATGGCCTGTCCTGCATTTCTGGTTTTGACACTTTATTCAGCATGGCCCTTTTGACCGATGGGAAGCGAGACTTCTTTGTAGCGCTGATTTGCCTTTCCAGGTTGCTTGGTTGGCCAAAAAGGGCGTATGCGTTTTTTCCTGAATATATTCAGAAAAAAACGCTTACGCCCTTTTTGGCCAAGGGCATCATTGTCGAGGTTTTGCCGCTTTTCCCGTGCTTTAAAGGCGATTCGAATCTTCCTCCTGAAATCTGTTTCCTGCAATTCTGCCTTGCTTTCAAATCCTCTTTGTTGTCTTCCGTCAATATATTTGTGGACGAGAGTTATCATTTATAACTCTGCAGGTTTGTGAATTGCAGTTCCCCTGAGCTCCATTTTTCAACTCGCTTTCTTGGGAGCTGGCCGCAAAAGCGCAGGATTGCTTCAGGCCCTATTCTGGTCCCGGGCGGCAGGCTGAGCCTGTGGTTAATTCTTCTTCCTGATGGGAAAATAGAGTGACCTGTGTCTGTCCCCACACCTAGAGCTAGTGTCTCATTGGTTCCCCCTCTTCCCGTTCATCCTCAGGACAAATTGCAACCTGTACGGAACAGGAGGTTAAAGGTGCTGATTCTCCAAGGAGGGAGATTGCTAGTAAAGCGGCTGGAATGGCGAACCCGAGCACAAGGAGATGAGAAATGAGGTGCGTGTTAGAAACCTTTCCCGATCACACGGTGTACCATCTTCTGGGATTCTCATGCATGTTTTCGATGTAGGAAGATGCCCTTGAACCTGGAGATTTGGGACCCATGGGATGGGTACCACGCAGTATTACTCTAAAGGGTCTGCGTTTGCTCACCCAACCTCACCAAACCTCTCAGCCCCAAGAGTGTCCACCCTTATGCCTCAATCAGCTGTGGGTCTAGATATGGTCAATCCAGGTGGCATCACAGCCCTTGAACGAATTTTGTAAGAATTTCTCTCTCTTTCACTGTCTTTGTTTCACGGGTTTTTAAAAGTAATTGATTTTTATAAAGGGGTTTAGCTGTTTTTTACTGCTGTGTTTATGCCGCTTTACACCCACTTGACTCACATACAGAGAGATATCAATACATAGGTTTTAAGATTCTTACTAGTCAGATATATTCTTGGGCGGTGAATAGGGGGTTTTGAGTCCAGATCACTGAGCAAGGAGTAGGTCTTGTCTATTACATATTGGGTTTATGGAACGGTCTCTGAGCTAATTTGAAACCCTTGTTTTATGCATCACCCCACCTCACCTTTCCCGTTAAGCAGCCATAGTGAGTTTTCTAAACGTGTGACTCTGTTCTGTTTTGTAATTCAGTTCAAGGGTAGCGGTTTTACATTCCCTCTATAAGTGATATCTTATGATAAGTGTCGTTTTCTGTGTGGCTTATTTCACTTAGAATCGTCGTACCTAAATCCACTCATCATGCTGCTACTAGCCTTATGACGTTGATTTCATGGCTGAGTGATATTCCATTGTACAAAAGGACCACAACTTCTTTATCCATTTTTCTCTTTCCTGGGATATTTAAGGTGTAACGAAGTGGAGGTTCTTGTCAACAGAGCAGCCCTAAACTTTGGGGTGCCTGTGCCTTGCTGATTTTTAGTTTTCCCAATTTATACGCCCGTGAGAGGAAGTGCCCTATGCTCTCTAAGCTGAGTGTTTTCGATGTTTCAGGACACACCGTACACTTCTGCAGAGTGGCTGTTGGCAATTTACATCCCGCCCATCAGCGTAGCAAGGCTCCCGTTTCTCCATGGCCCGTCCTGCATTTCTGGTTTTGACACTTTATTCAGCATGGCCCTTTTGACCGATGGGAAGCGAGACTTCTTTGTAGCGCTGATTTGCCTTTCCAGGTTGCTTGGTTGGCCAAAAAGGGCGTATGCGTTTTTTCCTGAATATATTCAGGAAAAAACGCATACGCCCTTTTTGGCCAAGGGCATCATTGTCGAGGTTTTGCCGCTTTTCCCGTGCTTTAAAGGCGATTCGAATCTTCCTCCTGAAATCTGTTTCCTGCAATTCTGCCTTGCTTTCAAATCCTCTTTGTTGTCTTCCGTCAATATATTTGTGGACGAGAGTTATCATTTATAACTCTGCAGGTTTGTGAATTGCAGTGCCCCTGAGCTCCATTTTTCAACTCGCTTTCTTGGGAGCTGGCCGCAAAAGCGCAGGATTGCTTCAGGCCCTATTCTGGTCCCGGGCGGCAGGCTGAGCCTGTGGTTAATTCTTCTTCCTGATGGGAAAATAGAGTGACCTGTGCCTGTCCCAACACCTAGAGCTAGTGTCTCATTGGTTCCCCCTCTTCCCGTTCATCCTCAGGACAAATTGCAACCTGTACGGAACAGGAGGTTAAAGGTGCTGATTCTCCAAGGAGGGAGATTGCTAGTAAAGCGGCTGGAATGGCGAACCCGAGCACAAGGAGATGAGAAATGAGGTGCGTGTTAGAAACCTTTCCCGATCACACGGTGTACCATCTTCTGGGATTCTCATGCATGTTTTCGATGTAGGAAGATGCCCTTGAACCTGGAGATTTGGGACCCATGGGATGGGTACCACGCAGTATTACTCTAAAGGGTCTGCGTTTGCTCACCCAACCTCACCAAACCTCTCAGCCCCAAGAGTGTCCACCCTTATGCCTCAATCAGCTGTGGGTCTAGATATGGTCAATCCAGGTGGCATCACAGCCCTTGAACGAATTTTGTAAGAATTTCTCTCTCTTTCACTGTCTTTGTTTCACGGGTTTTTAAAAGTAATTGATTTTTATAAAGGGGTTTAGCTGTTTTTTACTGCTGTGTTTATGCCGCTTTACACCCACTTGACTCACATACAGAGAGATATCAATACATAGGTTTTAAGATTCTTACTAGTCAGATATATTCTTGGGCGGTGAATAGGGGGTGTTGAGTCCAGATCACTGAGCAAGGAGTAGGTCTTGTCTATTACATATTGGGTTTATGGAACGGTCTCTGAGCTAATTTGAAACCCTTGTTTTATGCATCACCCCACCTCACCTTTCCCGTTAAGCAGCCATAGTGTGTTTTCTAAACGTGTGACTCTGTTCTGTTTTGTAATTCAGTTCAAGGGTAACGATTTTTACATTCCCTCTATAAGTGATATCTTATGATAAGTGTCTTTTTCTGTGTGACTTATTTCACTTAGAATCGTCGTACCTAAATCCACTCATCATGCTGCTACTAGCCTTATGACGTTGATTTCATGGCTGAGTGATATTCCATTGTACAAAAGGACCACAACTTCTTTATCCATTTTTCTCTTTCCTGGGATATTTAAGGTGTAACGAAGTGGAGGTTCTTGTCAACAGAGCAGCCCTAAACTTTGGGGTGCCTGTGCCTTGCTGATTTTTAGTTTTCCCAATTTATACGCCCGTGAGTGGAAGTGCCCTATGCTCTCTAAGCTGAGTGTTTTCGATGTTTCAGGACACACCGTACACTTCTGCAGAGTGGCTGTTGGCAATTTACATCCCGCCCATCAGCGTAGCAAGGCTCCCGTTTCTCCATGGCCTGTCCTGCATTTCTGGTTTTGACACTTTATTCAGCATGGCCCTTTTGACCGATGGGAAGCGAGACTTCTTTGTAGCGCTGATTTGCCTTTCCAGGTTGCTTGGTTGGCCAAAAAGGGCGTATGCGTTTTTTCCTGAATATATTCAGGAAAAAACGCATACGCCCTTTTTGGCCAAGGGCATCATTGTCGAGGTTTTGCCGCTTTTCCCGTGCTTTAAAGGCGATTCGAATCTTCCTCCTGAAATCTGTTTCCTGCAATTCTGCCTTGCTTTCAAATCCTCTTTGTTGTCTTCCGTCAATATATTTGTGGACGAGAGTTATCATTTATAACTCTGCAGGTTTGTGAATTGCAGTTCCCCTGAGCTCCATTTTTCAACTCGCTTTCTTGGGAGCTGGCCGCAAAAGCGCAGGATTGCTTCAGGCCCTATTCTGGTCCCGGGCGGCAGGCTGAGCCTGTGGTTAATTCTTCTTCCTGATGGGAAAATAGAGTGACCTGTGTCTGTCCCCACACCTAGAGCTAGTGTCTCATTGGTTCCCCCTCTTCCCGTTCATCCTCAGGACAAATTGCAACCTGTACGGAACAGGAGGTTAAAGGTGCTGATTCTCCAAGGAGGGAGATTGCTAGTAAAGCGGCTGGAATGGCGAACCCGAGCACAAGGAGATGAGAAATGAGGTGCGTGTTAGAAACCTTTCCCGATCACACGGTGTACCATCTTCTGGGATTCTCATGCATGTTTTCGATGTAGGAAGATGCCCTTGAACCTGGAGATTTGGGACCCATGGGATGGGTACCACGCAGTATTACTCTAAAGGGTCTGCGTTTGCTCACCCAACCTCACCAAACCTCTCAGCCCCAAGAGTGTCCACCCTTATGCCTCAATCAGCTGTGGGTCTAGATATGGTCAATCCAGGTGGCATCACAGCCCTTGAACGAATTTTGTAAGAATTTCTCTCTCTTTCACTGTCTTTGTTTCACGGGTTTTTAAAAGTAATTGATTTTTATAAAGGGGTTTAGCTGTTTTTTACTGCTGTGTTTATGCCGCTTTACACCCACTTGACTCACATACAGAGAGATATCAATACATAGGTTTTAAGATTCTTACTAGTCAGATATATTCTTGGGCGGTGAATAGGGGGTTTTGAGTCCAGATCACTGAGCAAGGAGTAGGTCTTGTCTATTACATATTGGGTTTATGGAACGGTCTCTGAGCTAATTTGAAACCCTTGTTTTATGCATCACCCCACCTCACCTTTCCCGTTAAGCAGCCATAGTGAGTTTTCTAAACGTGTGACTCTGTTCTGTTTTGTAATTCAGTTCAAGGGTAGCGGTTTTACATTCCCTCTATAAGTGATATCTTATGATAAGTGTCGTTTTCTGTGTGGCTTATTTCACTTAGAATCGTCGTACCTAAATCCACTCATCATGCTGCTACTAGCCTTATGACGTTGATTTCATGGCTGAGTGATATTCCATTGTACAAAAGGACCACAACTTCTTTATCCATTTTTCTCTTTCCTGGGATATTTAAGGTGTAACGAAGTGGAGGTTCTTGTCAACAGAGCAGCCCTAAACTTTGGGGTGCCTGTGCCTTGCTGATTTTTAGTTTTCCCAATTTATACGCCCGTGAGAGGAAGTGCCCTATGCTCTCTAAGCTGAGTGTTTTCGATGTTTCAGGACACACCGTACACTTCTGCAGAGTGGCTGTTGGCAATTTACATCCCGCCCATCAGCGTAGCAAGGCTCCCGTTTCTCCATGGCCCGTCCTGCATTTCTGGTTTTGACACTTTATTCAGCATGGCCCTTTTGACCGATGGGAAGCGAGACTTCTTTGTAGCGCTGATTTGCCTTTCCAGGTTGCTTGGTTGGCCAAAAAGGGCGTATGCGTTTTTTCCTGAATATATTCAGGAAAAAACGCATACGCCCTTTTTGGCCAAGGGCATCATTGTCGAGGTTTTGCCGCTTTTCCCGTGCTTTAAAGGCGATTCGAATCTTCCTCCTGAAATCTGTTTCCTGCAATTCTGCCTTGCTTTCAAATCCTCTTTGTTGTCTTCCGTCAATATATTTGTGGACGAGAGTTATCATTTATAACTCTGCAGGTTTGTGAATTGCAGTGCCCCTGAGCTCCATTTTTCAACTCGCTTTCTTGGGAGCTGGCCGCAAAAGCGCAGGATTGCTTCAGGCCCTATTCTGGTCCCGGGCGGCAGGCTGAGCCTGTGGTTAATTCTTCTTCCTGATGGGAAAATAGAGTGACCTGTGCCTGTCCCAACACCTAGAGCTAGTGTCTCATTGGTTCCCCCTCTTCCCGTTCATCCTCAGGACAAATTGCAACCTGTACGGAACAGGAGGTTAAAGGTGCTGATTCTCCAAGGAGGGAGATTGCTAGTAAAGCGGCTGGAATGGCGAACCCGAGCACAAGGAGATGAGAAATGAGGTGCGTGTTAGAAACCTTTCCCGATCACACGGTGTACCATCTTCTGGGATTCTCATGCATGTTTTCGATGTAGGAAGATGCCCTTGAACCTGGAGATTTGGGACCCATGGGATGGGTACCACGCAGTATTACTCTAAAGGGTCTGCGTTTGCTCACCCAACCTCACCAAACCTCTCAGCCCCAAGAGTGTCCACCCTTATGCCTCAATCAGCTGTGGGTCTAGATATGGTCAATCCAGGTGGCATCACAGCCCTTGAACGAATTTTGTAAGAATTTCTCTCTCTTTCACTGTCTTTGTTTCACGGGTTTTTAAAAGTAATTGATTTTTATAAAGGGGTTTAGCTGTTTTTTACTGCTGTGTTTATGCCGCTTTACACCCACTTGACTCACATACAGAGAGATATCAATACATAGGTTTTAAGATTCTTACTAGTCAGATATATTCTTGGGCGGTGAATAGGGGGTTTTGAGTCCAGATCACTGAGCAAGGAGTAGGTCTTGTCTATTACATATTGGGTTTATGGAACGGTCTCTGAGCTAATTTGAAACCCTTGTTTTATGCATCACCCCACCTCACCTTTCCCGTTAAGCAGCCATAGTGTGTTTTCTAAACGTGTGACTCTGTTCTGTTTTGTAATTCAGTTCAAGGGTAGCGGTTTTACATTCCCTCTATAAGTGATATCTTATGATAAGTGTCGTTTTCTGTGTGGCTTATTTCACTTAGAATCGTCGTACCTAAATCCACTCATCATGCTGCTACTAGCCTTATGACGTTGATTTCATGGCTGAGTGATATTCCATTGTACAAAAGGACCACAACTTCTTTATCCATTTTTCTCTTTCCTGGGATATTTAAGGTGTAACGAAGTGGAGGTTCTTGTCAACAGAGCAGCCCTAAACTTTGGGGTGCCTGTGCCTTGCTGATTTTTAGTTTTCCCAATTTATACGCCCGTGAGAGGAAGTGCCCTATGCTCTCTAAGCTGAGTGTTTTCGATGTTTCAGGACACACCGTACACTTCTGCAGAGTGGCTGTTGGCAATTTACATCCCGCCCATCAGCGTAGCAAGGCTCCCGTTTCTCCATGGCCCGTCCTGCATTTCTGGTTTTGACACTTTATTCAGCATGGCCCTTTTGACCGATGGGAAGCGAGACTTCTTTGTAGCGCTGATTTGCCTTTCCAGGTTGCTTGGTTGGCCAAAAAGGGCGTATGCGTTTTTTCCTGAATATATTCAGGAAAAAACGCATACGCCCTTTTTGGCCAAGGGCATCATTGTCGAGGTTTTGCCGCTTTTCCCGTGCTTTAAAGGCGATTCGAATCTACCTCCTGAAATCTGTTTCCTGCAATTCTGCCTTGCTTTCAAATCCTCTTTGTTGTCTTCCGTCAATATATTTGTGGACGAGAGTTATCATTTATAACTCTGCAGGTTTGTGAATTGCAGTGCCCCTGAGCTCCATTTTTCAACTCGCTTTCTTGGGAGCTGGCCGCAAAAGCGCAGGATTACTTCAGGCCCTATTTTGGTCCCGGGCGGCAGGCTGAGCCTGTGGTTAATTCTTCTTCCTGATGGGAAAATAGAGTGACCTGTGCCTTTCCCCACACCTAGAGCTAGTGTCTCATTGGTTCCCCCTCTTCCCGTTCATCCTCAGGACAAATTGCAACCTGTACGGAACAGGAGGTTAAAGGTGCTGATTTTCCAAGGAGGGTGATTGCTAGTAAAGCGGCTGGAATGGCGAACCCGAGCACAAGGAGATGAGAAATGAGGTGCGTTTTAGAAACCTTTCCCGATCACACGGTGTACCATCTTCTGGGTTTCTCATGCACGTTTTCGAAATAGGAAGATGCCCTTGAACCTGGAGATTTGGGACCCATGGGATGGGTACCACGCAGTATTACTCTAAAGGGTCTGCGTTTGCTCACCCAACCTCACCAAACCTCTCAGCCCCAAGAGTGTCCACCCTTATGTCTCAATCAGCTGTGGGTCTAGATATGGTCAATCCAGGTGGCATCACAGCCCCTGAACGAATTTAGTAAGAATTTCTCTATCTTTCACTGTCTTTGTTTCACGGGTTTTTAAAAGTGATTGATTTTTATAAAGGGGTTTAGCTGCTTTTCACTGCTGTGTTTATGCCGCTTTACACCCACTTGACTCACTTACAGAGACATATTAATACATAGGTTTTAAGATTCTTACTAGTCAGATATATTCTTGGGCGGTGAATAGGGGGTGTTGAGTCCAGTTCACTGAGCAAGGAGTAGGTCGTGTCTACTACATATTGGGTTTATGGAACGGTCTCTGAGCTAATTTGAAACCCTTGTTTTATGCATCACCCCACCTCACCTTTCCCGTTAAGCAGCCATAGTGTGTTTTCTAAACGTGCGACTCTGTTCTGTTTTGTAATTCAGTTCAAGGGTAGCGGTTTTTACATTCCCTCTATAAGTGATATCTTATGATAAGTGTCTTTTTCTGTGTGACTTATTTCACTTAGAATCGTCGTACCTAAATCCACTCATCATGTTGCTACTAGCCTTATGACGTTGATTTCATGGCTGAGTGATATTCCATTGTACATAAGGACCACAACTTCTTTATCCATTTTTCTCTTTCCTGGGATATTTAAGGTGTAACGAAGTGGAGGTTCTTGTCAACAGAGCAGCCCTAAACTTTGGGGTGCCTGTGTCTTGCTGATTTTTAGTTTTCCCAATTTATACGCCCGTGAGAGGAAGTGCCCTATGCTCTCTAAGCTGAGTGTTTTCGATGTTTCAGGACACACCGTACACTTCTGCAGAGTGGCTGTTGGCAATTTACATCCCGCCCATCAGCGTAGCAAGGCTCCCGTTTCTCCATGGCCCGTCCTGCATTTCTGGTTTTGACACTTTATTCAGCATGGCCCTTTTGACCGATGGGAAGCGAGACTTCTTTGTAGCGCTGATTTGCCTTTCCAGGTTGCTTGGTTGGCCAAAAAGGGCGTATGCGTTTTTTCCTGAATATATTCAGGAAAAAACGCATACGCCCTTTTTGGCCAAGGGCATCATTGTCGAGGTTTTGCCGCTTTTCCCGTGCTTTAAAGGCGATTCGAATCTACCTCCTGAAATCTGTTTCCTGCAATTCTGCCTTGCTTTCAAATCCTCTTCGTTGTCTTCCGTCAATATATTTGTGGACGAGAGTTATCATTTATAACTCTGCAGGTTTGTGAATTGCAGTGCCCCTGAGCTCCATTTTTCAACTCGCTTTCTTGGGAGCTGGCCGCAAAAGCGCAGGATTGCTTCAGGCCCTATTCTGGTCCCGGGCGGCAGGCTGAGCCTGTGGTTAATTCTTCTTCCTGATGGGAAAATAGAGTGACCTGTGCCTGTCCCCACACCTAGAGCTAGTGTCTCATTGGTTCCCCCTCTTCCCGTTCATCCTCAGGACAAATTGCAACCTGTACGGAACAGGAGGTTAAAGGTGCTGATTCTCCAAGGAGGGAGATTGCTAGTAAAGCGGCTGGAATGGCGAACCCGAGCACAAGGAGATGAGAAATGAGGTGCGTTTTAGAAACCTTTCCCGATCACACGGTGTACCATCTTCTGGGTTTCTCATGCACGTTTTCGAAGTAGGAAGATGCCCTTGAACCTGGAGATTTGGGACCCATGGGATGGGTACCACGCAGTATTACTCTAAAGGGTCTGCGTTTGCTCACCCAACCTCACCAAACCTCTCAGCCCCAAGAGTGTCCACCCTTATGTCTCAATCAGCTGTGGGTCTAGATATGGTCAATCCAGGTGGCATCACAGCCCCTGAACGAATTTAGTAAGAATTTCTCTATCTTTCACTGTCTTTGTTTCACGGGTTTTTAAAAGTGATTGATTTTTATAAAGGGGTTTAGCTGCTTTTCACTGCTGTGTTTATGCCGCTTTACACCCACTTGACTCACTTACAGAGAGATATCAATACATAGGTTTTAAGATTCTTACTAGTCAGATATATTCTTGGGCGGTGAATAGGGGGTGTTGAGTCCAGTTCACTGAGCAAGGAGTAGGTCGTGTCTACTACATATTGGGTTTATGGAACGGTCTCTGAGCTAATTTGAAACCCTTGTTTTATGCATCACCCCACCTCACCTTTCCCGTTAAGCAGCCATAGTGTGTTTTCTAAACGTGCGACTCTGTTCTGTTTTGTAATTCAGTTCAAGGGTAGCGGGTTTTACATTCCCTCTATAAGTGATATCTTATGATAAGTGTCTTTTTCTGTGTGACTTATTTCACTTAGAATCGTCGTACCTAAATCCACTCATCATGTTGCTACTAGCCTTATGACGTTGATTTCATGGCTGAGTGATATTCCATTGTACATAAGGACCACAACTTCTTTATCCATTTTTCTCTTTCCTGGGATATTTAAGGTGTAACGAAGTGGAGGTTCTTGTCAACAGAGCAGCCCTAAACTTTGGGGTGCCTGTGTCTTGCTGATTTTTAGTTTTCCCAATTTATACGCCCGTGACTGGAAGTGCCCTATGCTCTCTAAGCTGAGTTTTTTCGATGTTTCAGGACACACCGGACACTTCTCCAGAGTGGCTGTTGGCAATTTACATCCCGCCCATCAGCGTAGCAAGGCTCCCGTTTCTCCATGGCCTGTCCTGCATTTCTGGGTTTGACACTTTATTCAGCGTGGCCTATTTGACCGATGGGAAGCGAGACTTCTTTGTAGCGCTGATTTGCCTTTCCAGGTTGCTTGGTTGGCCCAAAAGGGCGTATGCGTTTTTCCCTGAATATATTCAGGGAAAAACGCATACGCCCTTTTTGGCCAAGGGCATCATTGTCGAGGTTTTGCCGCTTTTCCCGTGCTTTAAAGGCGATTCGAATCTACCTCCTGAAATCTGTTTCCTGCAATTCTGCCTTGCTTTCAAATCCTCTTCGTTGTCTTCCGTCAATATATTTGTGGACGAGAGTTATCATTTATAACTCTGCAGGTTTGTGAATTGCAGTGCCCCTGAGCTCCATTTTTCAACTCGCTTTCTTGGGAGCTGGCCGCAAAAGCGCAGGATTACTTCAGGCCCTATTTTGGTCCCGGGCGGCAGGCTGAGCCTGTGGTTAATTCTTCTTCCTGATGGGAAAATAGAGTGACCTGTGTCTGTCCCCACACCTAGAGCTAGTGTCTCATTGGTTCCCCCTCTTCCCGTTCATCCTCAGGACAAATTGCAACCTGTACGGAACAGGAGGTTAAAGGTGCTGATTCTCCAAGGAGGGAGATTGCTAGTAAAGCGGCTGGAATGGCGAACCCGAGCACAAGGAGATGAGAAATGAGGTGCGTGTTAGAAACCTTTCCCGATCACACGGTGTACCATCTTCTGGGATTCTCATGCATGTTTTCGATGTAGGAAGATGCCCTTGAACCTGGAGATTTGGGACCCATGGGATGGGTACCACGCAGTATTACTCTAAAGGGTCTGCGTTTGCTCACCCAACCTCACCAAACCTCTCAGCCCCAAGAGTGTCCACCCTTATGCCTCAATCAGCTGTGGGTCTAGATATGGTCAATCCAGGTGGCATCACAGCCCTTGAACGAATTTTGTAAGAATTTCTCTCTCTTTCACTGTCTTTGTTTCACGGGTTTTTAAAAGTAATTGATTTTTATAAAGGGGTTTAGCTGTTTTTTACTGCTGTGTTTATGCCGCTTTACACCCACTTGACTCACATACAGAGAGATATCAATACATAGGTTTTAAGATTCTTACTAGTCAGATATATTCTTGGGCGGTGAATAGGGGGTTTTGAGTCCAGATCACTGAGCAAGGAGTAGGTCTTGTCTATTACATATTGGGTTTATGGAACGGTCTCTGAGCTAATTTGAAACCCTTGTTTTATGCATCACCCCACCTCACCTTTCCCGTTAAGCAGCCATAGTGTGTTTTCTAAACGTGTGACTCTGTTCTGTTTTGTAATTCAGTTCAAGGGTAGCGGTTTTACATTCCCTCTATAAGTGATATCTTATGATAAGTGTCGTTTTCTGTGTGGCTTATTTCACTTAGAATCGTCGTACCTAAATCCACTCATCATGCTGCTACTAGCCTTATGACGTTGATTTCATGGCTGAGTGATATTCCATTGTACAAAAGGACCACAACTTCTTTATCCATTTTTCTCTTTCCTGGGATATTTAAGGTGTAACGAAGTGGAGGTTCTTGTCAACAGAGCAGCCCTAAACTTTGGGGTGCCTGTGCCTTGCTGATTTTTAGTTTTCCCAATTTATACGCCCGTGAGAGGAAGTGCCCTATGCTCTCTAAGCTGAGTGTTTTCGATGTTTCAGGACACACCGTACACTTCTGCAGAGTGGCTGTTGGCAATTTACATCCCGCCCATCAGCGTAGCAAGGCTCCCGTTTCTCCATGGCCCGTCCTGCATTTCTGGTTTTGACACTTTATTCAGCATGGCCCTTTTGACCGATGGGAAGCGAGACTTCTTTGTAGCGCTGATTTGCCTTTCCAGGTTGCTTGGTTGGCCAAAAAGGGCGTATGCGTTTTTTCCTGAATATATTCAGGAAAAAACGCATACGCCCTTTTTGGCCAAGGGCATCATTGTCGAGGTTTTGCCGCTTTTCCCGTGCTTTAAAGGCGATTCGAATCTTCCTCCTGAAATCTGTTTCCTGCAATTCTGCCTTGCTTTCAAATCCTCTTTGTTGTCTTCCGTCAATATATTTGTGGACGAGAGTTATCATTTATAACTCTGCAGGTTTGTGAATTGCAGTGCCCCTGAGCTCCATTTTTCAACTCGCTTTCTTGGGAGCTGGCCGCAAAAGCGCAGGATTGCTTCAGGCCCTATTCTGGTCCCGGGCGGCAGGCTGAGCCTGTGGTTAATTCTTCTTCCTGATGGGAAAATAGAGTGACCTGTGCCTGTCCCAACACCTAGAGCTAGTGTCTCATTGGTTCCCCCTCTTCCCGTTCATCCTCAGGACAAATTGCAACCTGTACGGAACAGGAGGTTAAAGGTGCTGATTCTCCAAGGAGGGAGATTGCTAGTAAAGCGGCTGGAATGGCGAACCCGAGCACAAGGAGATGAGAAATGAGGTGCGTGTTAGAAACCTTTCCCGATCACACGGTGTACCATCTTCTGGGATTCTCATGCATGTTTTCGATGTAGGAAGATGCCCTTGAACCTGGAGATTTGGGACCCATGGGATGGGTACCACGCAGTATTACTCTAAAGGGTCTGCGTTTGCTCACCCAACCTCACCAAACCTCTCAGCCCCAAGAGTGTCCACCCTTATGCCTCAATCAGCTGTGGGTCTAGATATGGTCAATCCAGGTGGCATCACAGCCCTTGAACGAATTTTGTAAGAATTTCTCTCTCTTTCACTGTCTTTGTTTCACGGGTTTTTAAAAGTAATGGATTTTTATAAAGGGGTTTAGCTGTTTTTTACTGCTGTGTTTATGCCGCTTTACACCCACTTGACTCACATACAGAGAGATATCAATACATAGGTTTTAAGATTCTTACTAGTCAGATATATTCTTGGGCGGTGAATAGGGGGTGTTGAGTCCAGATCACTGAGCAAAGAGTAGGTCTTGTCTATTACATATTGGGTTTATGGAACGGTCTCTGAGCTAATTTGAAACCCTTGTTTTATGCATCACCCCACCTCACCTTTCCCGTTAAGCAGCCATAGTGTGTTTTCTAAACGTGTGACTCTGTTCTGTTTTGTAATTCAGTTCAAGGGTAGCGATTTTTACATTCCCTCTATAAGTGATATCTTATGATAAGTGTCTTTTTCTGTGTGACTTATTTCACTTAGAATCGTCGTACCTAAATCCACTCATCATGCTGCTACTAGCCTTATGACGTTGATTTCATGGCTGAGTGATATTCCATTGTACAAAAGGACCACAACTTCTTTATCCATTTTTCTCTTTCCTGGGATATTTAAGGTGTAACGAAGTGGAGGTTCTTGTCAACAGAGCAGCCCTAAACTTTGGGGTGCCTGTGCCTTGCTGATTTTTAGTTTTCCCAATTTATACGCCCGTGAGTGGAAGTGCCCTATGCTCTCTAAGCTGAGTGTTTTCGATGTTTCAGGACACACCGTACACTTCTGCAGAGTGGCTGTTGGCAATTTACATCCCGCCCATCAGCGTAGCAAGGCTCCCGTTTCTCCATGGCCTGTCCTGCATTTCTGGTTTTGACACTTTATTCAGCATGGCCCTTTTGACCGATGGGAAGCGAGACTTCTTTGTAGCGCTGATTTGCCTTTCCAGGTTGCTTGGTTGGCCAAAAAGGGCGTATGCGTTTTTTCCTGAATATATTCAGAAAAAAACGCTTACGCCCTTTTTGGCCAAGGGCATCATTGTCGAGGTTTTGCCGCTTTTCCCGTGCTTTAAAGGCGATTCGAATCTTCCTCCTGAAATCTGTTTCCTGCAATTCTGCCTTGCTTTCAAATCCTCTTTGTTGTCTTCCGTCAATATATTTGTGGACGAGAGTTATCATTTATAACTCTGCAGGTTTGTGAATTGCAGTTCCCCTGAGCTCCATTTTTCAACTCGCTTTCTTGGGAGCTGGCCGCAAAAGCGCAGGATTGCTTCAGGCCCTATTCTGGTCCCGGGCGGCAGGCTGAGCCTGTGGTTAATTCTTCTTCCTGATGGGAAAATAGAGTGACCTGTGTCTGTCCCCACACCTAGAGCTAGTGTCTCATTGGTTCCCCCTCTTCCCGTTCATCCTCAGGACAAATTGCAACCTGTACGGAACAGGAGGTTAAAGGTGCTGATTCTCCAAGGAGGGAGATTGCTAGTAAAGCGGCTGGAATGGCGAACCCGAGCACAAGGAGATGAGAAATGAGGTGCGTGTTAGAAACCTTTCCCGATCACACGGTGTACCATCTTCTGGGATTCTCATGCATGTTTTCGATGTAGGAAGATGCCCTTGAACCTGGAGATTTGGGACCCATGGGATGGGTACCACGCAGTATTACTCTAAAGGGTCTGCGTTTGCTCACCCAACCTCACCAAACCTCTCAGCCCCAAGAGTGTCCACCCTTATGCCTCAATCAGCTGTGGGTCTAGATATGGTCAATCCAGGTGGCATCACAGCCCTTGAACGAATTTTGTAAGAATTTCTCTCTCTTTCACTGTCTTTGTTTCACGGGTTTTTAAAAGTAATTGATTTTTATAAAGGGGTTTAGCTGTTTTTTACTGCTGTGTTTATGCCGCTTTACACCCACTTGACTCACATACAGAGAGATATCAATACATAGGTTTTAAGATTCTTACTAGTCAGATATATTCTTGGGCGGTGAATAGGGGGTTTTGAGTCCAGATCACTGAGCAAGGAGTAGGTCTTGTCTATTACATATTGGGTTTATGGAACGGTCTCTGAGCTAATTTGAAACCCTTGTTTTATGCATCACCCCACCTCACCTTTCCCGTTAAGCAGCCATAGTGAGTTTTCTAAACGTGTGACTCTGTTCTGTTTTGTAATTCAGTTCAAGGGTAGCGGTTTTACATTCCCTCTATAAGTGATATCTTATGATAAGTGTCGTTTTCTGTGTGGCTTATTTCACTTAGAATCGTCGTACCTAAATCCACTCATCATGCTGCTACTAGCCTTATGACGTTGATTTCATGGCTGAGTGATATTCCATTGTACAAAAGGACCACAACTTCTTTATCCATTTTTCTCTTTCCTGGGATATTTAAGGTGTAACGAAGTGGAGGTTCTTGTCAACAGAGCAGCCCTAAACTTTGGGGTGCCTGTGCCTTGCTGATTTTTAGTTTTCCCAATTTATACGCCCGTGAGAGGAAGTGCCCTATGCTCTCTAAGCTGAGTGTTTTCGATGTTTCAGGACACACCGTACACTTCTGCAGAGTGGCTGTTGGCAATTTACATCCCGCCCATCAGCGTAGCAAGGCTCCCGTTTCTCCATGGCCCGTCCTGCATTTCTGGTTTTGACACTTTATTCAGCATGGCCCTTTTGACCGATGGGAAGCGAGACTTCTTTGTAGCGCTGATTTGCCTTTCCAGGTTGCTTGGTTGGCCAAAAAGGGCGTATGCGTTTTTTCCTGAATATATTCAGGAAAAAACGCATACGCCCTTTTTGGCCAAGGGCATCATTGTCGAGGTTTTGCCGCTTTTCCCGTGCTTTAAAGGCGATTCGAATCTTCCTCCTGAAATCTGTTTCCTGCAATTCTGCCTTGCTTTCAAATCCTCTTTGTTGTCTTCCGTCAATATATTTGTGGACGAGAGTTATCATTTATAACTCTGCAGGTTTGTGAATTGCAGTGCCCCTGAGCTCCATTTTTCAACTCGCTTTCTTGGGAGCTGGCCGCAAAAGCGCAGGATTGCTTCAGGCCCTATTCTGGTCCCGGGCGGCAGGCTGAGCCTGTGGTTAATTCTTCTTCCTGATGGGAAAATAGAGTGACCTGTGCCTGTCCCAACACCTAGAGCTAGTGTCTCATTGGTTCCCCCTCTTCCCGTTCATCCTCAGGACAAATTGCAACCTGTACGGAACAGGAGGTTAAAGGTGCTGATTCTCCAAGGAGGGAGATTGCTAGTAAAGCGGCTGGAATGGCGAACCCGAGCACAAGGAGATGAGAAATGAGGTGCGTGTTAGAAACCTTTCCCGATCACACGGTGTACCATCTTCTGGGATTCTCATGCATGTTTTCGATGTAGGAAGATGCCCTTGAACCTGGAGATTTGGGACCCATGGGATGGGTACCACGCAGTATTACTCTAAAGGGTCTGCGTTTGCTCACCCAACCTCACCAAACCTCTCAGCCCCAAGAGTGTCCACCCTTATGCCTCAATCAGCTGTGGGTCTAGATATGGTCAATCCAGGTGGCATCACAGCCCTTGAACGAATTTTGTAAGAATTTCTCTCTCTTTCACTGTCTTTGTTTCACGGGTTTTTAAAAGTAATTGATTTTTATAAAGGGGTTTAGCTGTTTTTTACTGCTGTGTTTATGCCGCTTTACACCCACTTGACTCACATACAGAGAGATATCAATACATAGGTTTTAAGATTCTTACTAGTCAGATATATTCTTGGGCGGTGAATAGGGGGTGTTGAGTCCAGATCACTGAGCAAGGAGTAGGTCTTGTCTATTACATATTGGGTTTATGGAACGGTCTCTGAGCTAATTTGAAACCCTTGTTTTATGCATCACCCCACCTCACCTTTCCCGTTAAGCAGCCATAGTGTGTTTTCTAAACGTGTGACTCTGTTCTGTTTTGTAATTCAGTTCAAGGGTAACGATTTTTACATTCCCTCTATAAGTGATATCTTATGATAAGTGTCTTTTTCTGTGTGACTTATTTCACTTAGAATCGTCGTACCTAAATCCACTCATCATGCTGCTACTAGCCTTATGACGTTGATTTCATGGCTGAGTGATATTCCATTGTACAAAAGGACCACAACTTCTTTATCCATTTTTCTCTTTCCTGGGATATTTAAGGTGTAACGAAGTGGAGGTTCTTGTCAACAGAGCAGCCCTAAACTTTGGGGTGCCTGTGCCTTGCTGATTTTTAGTTTTCCCAATTTATACGCCCGTGAGTGGAAGTGCCCTATGCTCTCTAAGCTGAGTGTTTTCGATGTTTCAGGACACACCGTACACTTCTGCAGAGTGGCTGTTGGCAATTTACATCCCGCCCATCAGCGTAGCAAGGCTCCCGTTTCTCCATGGCCTGTCCTGCATTTCTGGTTTTGACACTTTATTCAGCATGGCCCTTTTGACCGATGGGAAGCGAGACTTCTTTGTAGCGCTGATTTGCCTTTCCAGGTTGCTTGGTTGGCCAAAAAGGGCGTATGCGTTTTTTCCTGAATATATTCAGGAAAAAACGCATACGCCCTTTTTGGCCAAGGGCATCATTGTCGAGGTTTTGCCGCTTTTCCCGTGCTTTAAAGGCGATTCGAATCTTCCTCCTGAAATCTGTTTCCTGCAATTCTGCCTTGCTTTCAAATCCTCTTTGTTGTCTTCCGTCAATATATTTGTGGACGAGAGTTATCATTTATAACTCTGCAGGTTTGTGAATTGCAGTTCCCCTGAGCTCCATTTTTCAACTCGCTTTCTTGGGAGCTGGCCGCAAAAGCGCAGGATTGCTTCAGGCCCTATTCTGGTCCCGGGCGGCAGGCTGAGCCTGTGGTTAATTCTTCTTCCTGATGGGAAAATAGAGTGACCTGTGTCTGTCCCCACACCTAGAGCTAGTGTCTCATTGGTTCCCCCTCTTCCCGTTCATCCTCAGGACAAATTGCAACCTGTACGGAACAGGAGGTTAAAGGTGCTGATTCTCCAAGGAGGGAGATTGCTAGTAAAGCGGCTGGAATGGCGAACCCGAGCACAAGGAGATGAGAAATGAGGTGCGTGTTAGAAACCTTTCCCGATCACACGGTGTACCATCTTCTGGGATTCTCATGCATGTTTTCGATGTAGGAAGATGCCCTTGAACCTGGAGATTTGGGACCCATGGGATGGGTACCACGCAGTATTACTCTAAAGGGTCTGCGTTTGCTCACCCAACCTCACCAAACCTCTCAGCCCCAAGAGTGTCCACCCTTATGCCTCAATCAGCTGTGGGTCTAGATATGGTCAATCCAGGTGGCATCACAGCCCTTGAACGAATTTTGTAAGAATTTCTCTCTCTTTCACTGTCTTTGTTTCACGGGTTTTTAAAAGTAATTGATTTTTATAAAGGGGTTTAGCTGTTTTTTACTGCTGTGTTTATGCCGCTTTACACCCACTTGACTCACATACAGAGAGATATCAATACATAGGTTTTAAGATTCTTACTAGTCAGATATATTCTTGGGCGGTGAATAGGGGGTTTTGAGTCCAGATCACTGAGCAAGGAGTAGGTCTTGTCTATTACATATTGGGTTTATGGAACGGTCTCTGAGCTAATTTGAAACCCTTGTTTTATGCATCACCCCACCTCACCTTTCCCGTTAAGCAGCCATAGTGAGTTTTCTAAACGTGTGACTCTGTTCTGTTTTGTAATTCAGTTCAAGGGTAGCGGTTTTACATTCCCTCTATAAGTGATATCTTATGATAAGTGTCGTTTTCTGTGTGGCTTATTTCACTTAGAATCGTCGTACCTAAATCCACTCATCATGCTGCTACTAGCCTTATGACGTTGATTTCATGGCTGAGTGATATTCCATTGTACAAAAGGACCACAACTTCTTTATCCATTTTTCTCTTTCCTGGGATATTTAAGGTGTAACGAAGTGGAGGTTCTTGTCAACAGAGCAGCCCTAAACTTTGGGGTGCCTGTGCCTTGCTGATTTTTAGTTTTCCCAATTTATACGCCCGTGAGAGGAAGTGCCCTATGCTCTCTAAGCTGAGTGTTTTCGATGTTTCAGGACACACCGTACACTTCTGCAGAGTGGCTGTTGGCAATTTACATCCCGCCCATCAGCGTAGCAAGGCTCCCGTTTCTCCATGGCCCGTCCTGCATTTCTGGTTTTGACACTTTATTCAGCATGGCCCTTTTGACCGATGGGAAGCGAGACTTCTTTGTAGCGCTGATTTGCCTTTCCAGGTTGCTTGGTTGGCCAAAAAGGGCGTATGCGTTTTTTCCTGAATATATTCAGGAAAAAACGCATACGCCCTTTTTGGCCAAGGGCATCATTGTCGAGGTTTTGCCGCTTTTCCCGTGCTTTAAAGGCGATTCGAATCTTCCTCCTGAAATCTGTTTCCTGCAATTCTGCCTTGCTTTCAAATCCTCTTTGTTGTCTTCCGTCAATATATTTGTGGACGAGAGTTATCATTTATAACTCTGCAGGTTTGTGAATTGCAGTGCCCCTGAGCTCCATTTTTCAACTCGCTTTCTTGGGAGCTGGCCGCAAAAGCGCAGGATTGCTTCAGGCCCTATTCTGGTCCCGGGCGGCAGGCTGAGCCTGTGGTTAATTCTTCTTCCTGATGGGAAAATAGAGTGACCTGTGCCTGTCCCAACACCTAGAGCTAGTGTCTCATTGGTTCCCCCTCTTCCCGTTCATCCTCAGGACAAATTGCAACCTGTACGGAACAGGAGGTTAAAGGTGCTGATTCTCCAAGGAGGGAGATTGCTAGTAAAGCGGCTGGAATGGCGAACCCGAGCACAAGGAGATGAGAAATGAGGTGCGTGTTAGAAACCTTTCCCGATCACACGGTGTACCATCTTCTGGGATTCTCATGCATGTTTTCGATGTAGGAAGATGCCCTTGAACCTGGAGATTTGGGACCCATGGGATGGGTACCACGCAGTATTACTCTAAAGGGTCTGCGTTTGCTCACCCAACCTCACCAAACCTCTCAGCCCCAAGAGTGTCCACCCTTATGCCTCAATCAGCTGTGGGTCTAGATATGGTCAATCCAGGTGGCATCACAGCCCTTGAACGAATTTTGTAAGAATTTCTCTCTCTTTCACTGTCTTTGTTTCACGGGTTTTTAAAAGTAATTGATTTTTATAAAGGGGTTTAGCTGTTTTTTACTGCTGTGTTTATGCCGCTTTACACCCACTTGACTCACATACAGAGAGATATCAATACATAGGTTTTAAGATTCTTACTAGTCAGATATATTCTTGGGCGGTGAATAGGGGGTGTTGAGTCCAGATCACTGAGCAAGGAGTAGGTCTTGTCTATTACATATTGGGTTTATGGAACGGTCTCTGAGCTAATTTGAAACCCTTGTTTTATGCATCACCCCACCTCACCTTTCCCGTTAAGCAGCCATAGTGTGTTTTCTAAACGTGTGACTCTGTTCTGTTTTGTAATTCAGTTCAAGGGTAACGATTTTTACATTCCCTCTATAAGTGATATCTTATGATAAGTGTCTTTTTCTGTGTGACTTATTTCACTTAGAATCGTCGTACCTAAATCCACTCATCATGCTGCTACTAGCCTTATGACGTTGATTTCATGGCTGAGTGATATTCCATTGTACAAAAGGACCACAACTTCTTTATCCATTTTTCTCTTTCCTGGGATATTTAAGGTGTAACGAAGTGGAGGTTCTTGTCAACAGAGCAGCCCTAAACTTTGGGGTGCCTGTGCCTTGCTGATTTTTAGTTTTCCCAATTTATACGCCCGTGAGTGGAAGTGCCCTATGCTCTCTAAGCTGAGTGTTTTCGATGTTTCAGGACACACCGTACACTTCTGCAGAGTGGCTGTTGGCAATTTACATCCCGCCCATCAGCGTAGCAAGGCTCCCGTTTCTCCATGGCCTGTCCTGCATTTCTGGTTTTGACACTTTATTCAGCATGGCCCTTTTGACCGATGGGAAGCGAGACTTCTTTGTAGCGCTGATTTGCCTTTCCAGGTTGCTTGGTTGGCCAAAAAGGGCGTATGCGTTTTTTCCTGAATATATTCAGAAAAAAACGCTTACGCCCTTTTTGGCCAAGGGCATCATTGTCGAGGTTTTGCCGCTTTTCCCGTGCTTTAAAGGCGATTCGAATCTTCCTCCTGAAATCTGTTTCCTGCAATTCTGCCTTGCTTTCAAATCCTCTTTGTTGTCTTCCGTCAATATATTTGTGGACGAGAGTTATCATTTATAACTCTGCAGGTTTGTGAATTGCAGTTCCCCTGAGCTCCATTTTTCAACTCGCTTTCTTGGGAGCTGGCCGCAAAAGCGCAGGATTGCTTCAGGCCCTATTCTGGTCCCGGGCGGCAGGCTGAGCCTGTGGTTAATTCTTCTTCCTGATGGGAAAATAGAGTGACCTGTGTCTGTCCCCACACCTAGAGCTAGTGTCTCATTGGTTCCCCCTCTTCCCGTTCATCCTCAGGACAAATTGCAACCTGTACGGAACAGGAGGTTAAAGGTGCTGATTCTCCAAGGAGGGAGATTGCTAGTAAAGTGGCTGGAATGGCGAACCCGAGCACAAGGAGATGAGAAATGAGGTGCGTGTTAGAAACCTTTCCCGATCACACGGTGTACCATCTTCTGGGATTCTCATGCATGTTTTCGATGTAGGAAGATGCCCTTGAACCTGGAGATTTGGGACCCATGGGATGGGTACCACGCAGTATTACTCTAAAGGGTCTGCGTTTGCTCACCCAACCTCACCAAACCTCTCAGCCCCAAGAGTGTCCACCCTTATGCCTCAATCAGCTGTGGGTCTAGATATGGTCAATCCAGGTGGCATCACAGCCCTTGAACGAATTTTGTAAGAATTTCTCTCTCTTTCACTGTCTTTGTTTCACGGGTTTTTAAAAGTAATTGATTTTTATAAAGGGGTTTAGCTGTTTTTTACTGCTGTGTTTATGCCGCTTTACACCCACTTGACTCACATACAGAGAGATATCAATACATAGGTTTTAAGATTCTTACTAGTCAGATATATTCTTGGGCGGTGAATAGGGGGTTTTGAGTCCAGATCACTGAGCAAGGAGTAGGTCTTGTCTATTACATATTGGGTTTATGGAACGGTCTCTGAGCTAATTTGAAACCCTTGTTTTATGCATCACCCCACCTCACCTTTCCCGTTAAGCAGCCATAGTGTGTTTTCTAAACGTGTGACTCTGTTCTGTTTTGTAATTCAGTTCAAGGGTAGCGGTTTTACATTCCCTCTATAAGTGATATCTTATGATAAGTGTCGTTTTCTGTGTGGCTTATTTCACTTAGAATCGTCGTACCTAAATCCACTCATCATGCTGCTACTAGCCTTATGACGTTGATTTCATGGCTGAGTGATATTCCATTGTACAAAAGGACCACAACTTCTTTATCCATTTTTCTCTTTCCTGGGATATTTAAGGTGTAACGAAGTGGAGGTTCTTGTCAACAGAGCAGCCCTAAACTTTGGGGTGCCTGTGCCTTGCTGATTTTTAGTTTTCCCAATTTATACGCCCGTGAGAGGAAGTGCCCTATGCTCTCTAAGCTGAGTGTTTTCGATGTTTCAGGACACACCGTACACTTCTGCAGAGTGGCTGTTGGCAATTTACATCCCGCCCATCAGCGTAGCAAGGCTCCCGTTTCTCCATGGCCCGTCCTGCATTTCTGGTTTTGACACTTTATTCAGCATGGCCCTTTTGACCGATGGGAAGCGAGACTTCTTTGTAGCGCTGATTTGCCTTTCCAGGTTGCTTGGTTGGCCAAAAAGGGCGTATGCGTTTTTTCCTGAATATATTCAGGAAAAAACGCATACGCCCTTTTTGGCCAAGGGCATCATTGTCGAGGTTTTGCCGCTTTTCCCGTGCTTTAAAGGCGATTCGAATCTACCTCCTGAAATCTGTTTCCTGCAATTCTGCCTTGCTTTCAAATCCTCTTTGTTGTCTTCCGTCAATATATTTGTGGACGAGAGTTATCATTTATAACTCTGCAGGTTTGTGAATTGCAGTGCCCCTGAGCTCCATTTTTCAACTCGCTTTCTTGGGAGCTGGCCGCAAAAGCGCAGGATTACTTCAGGCCCTATTTTGGTCCCGGGCGGCAGGCTGAGCCTGTGGTTAATTCTTCTTCCTGATGGGAAAATAGAGTGACCTGTGCCTTTCCCCACACCTAGAGCTAGTGTCTCATTGGTTCCCCCTCTTCCCGTTCATCCTCAGGACAAATTGCAACCTGTACGGAACAGGAGGTTAAAGGTGCTGATTTTCCAAGGAGGGTGATTGCTAGTAAAGCGGCTGGAATGGCGAACCCGAGCACAAGGAGATGAGAAATGAGGTGCGTTTTAGAAACCTTTCCCGATCACACGGTGTACCATCTTCTGGGTTTCTCATGCACGTTTTCGAAATAGGAAGATGCCCTTGAACCTGGAGATTTGGGACCCATGGGATGGGTACCACGCAGTATTACTCTAAAGGGTCTGCGTTTGCTCACCCAACCTCACCAAACCTCTCAGCCCCAAGAGTGTCCACCCTTATGTCTCAATCAGCTGTGGGTCTAGATATGGTCAATCCAGGTGGCATCACAGCCCCTGAACGAATTTAGTAAGAATTTCTCTATCTTTCACTGTCTTTGTTTCACGGGTTTTTAAAAGTGATTGATTTTTATAAAGGGGTTTAGCTGCTTTTCACTGCTGTGTTTATGCCGCTTTACACCCACTTGACTCACTTACAGAGACATATTAATACATAGGTTTTAAGATTCTTACTAGTCAGATATATTCTTGGGCGGTGAATAGGGGGTGTTGAGTCCAGTTCACTGAGCAAGGAGTAGGTCGTGTCTACTACATATTGGGTTTATGGAACGGTCTCTGAGCTAATTTGAAACCCTTGTTTTATGCATCACCCCACCTCACCTTTCCCGTTAAGCAGCCATAGTGTGTTTTCTAAACGTGCGACTCTGTTCTGTTTTGTAATTCAGTTCAAGGGTAGCGGTTTTTACATTCCCTCTATAAGTGATATCTTATGATAAGTGTCTTTTTCTGTGTGACTTATTTCACTTAGAATCGTCGTACCTAAATCCACTCATCATGTTGCTACTAGCCTTATGACGTTGATTTCATGGCTGAGTGATATTCCATTGTACATAAGGACCACAACTTCTTTATCCATTTTTCTCTTTCCTGGGATATTTAAGGTGTAACGAAGTGGAGGTTCTTGTCAACAGAGCAGCCCTAAACTTTGGGGTGCCTGTGTCTTGCTGATTTTTAGTTTTCCCAATTTATACGCCCGTGAGAGGAAGTGCCCTATGCTCTCTAAGCTGAGTGTTTTCGATGTTTCAGGACACACCGTACACTTCTGCAGAGTGGCTGTTGGCAATTTACATCCCGCCCATCAGCGTAGCAAGGCTCCCGTTTCTCCATGGCCCGTCCTGCATTTCTGGTTTTGACACTTTATTCAGCATGGCCCTTTTGACCGATGGGAAGCGAGACTTCTTTGTAGCGCTGATTTGCCTTTCCAGGTTGCTTGGTTGGCCAAAAAGGGCGTATGCGTTTTTTCCTGAATATATTCAGGAAAAAACGCATACGCCCTTTTTGGCCAAGGGCATCATTGTCGAGGTTTTGCCGCTTTTCCCGTGCTTTAAAGGCGATTCGAATCTACCTCCTGAAATCTGTTTCCTGCAATTCTGCCTTGCTTTCAAATCCTCTTCGTTGTCTTCCGTCAATATATTTGTGGACGAGAGTTATCATTTATAACTCTGCAGGTTTGTGAATTGCAGTGCCCCTGAGCTCCATTTTTCAACTCGCTTTCTTGGGAGCTGGCCGCAAAAGCGCAGGATTGCTTCAGGCCCTATTCTGGTCCCGGGCGGCAGGCTGAGCCTGTGGTTAATTCTTCTTCCTGATGGGAAAATAGAGTGACCTGTGCCTGTCCCCACACCTAGAGCTAGTGTCTCATTGGTTCCCCCTCTTCCCGTTCATCCTCAGGACAAATTGCAACCTGTACGGAACAGGAGGTTAAAGGTGCTGATTCTCCAAGGAGGGAGATTGCTAGTAAAGCGGCTGGAATGGCGAACCCGAGCACAAGGAGATGAGAAATGAGGTGCGTTTTAGAAACCTTTCCCGATCACACGGTGTACCATCTTCTGGGTTTCTCATGCACGTTTTCGAAGTAGGAAGATGCCCTTGAACCTGGAGATTTGGGACCCATGGGATGGGTACCACGCAGTATTACTCTAAAGGGTCTGCGTTTGCTCACCCAACCTCACCAAACCTCTCAGCCCCAAGAGTGTCCACCCTTATGTCTCAATCAGCTGTGGGTCTAGATATGGTCAATCCAGGTGGCATCACAGCCCCTGAACGAATTTAGTAAGAATTTCTCTATCTTTCACTGTCTTTGTTTCACGGGTTTTTAAAAGTGATTGATTTTTATAAAGGGGTTTAGCTGCTTTTCACTGCTGTGTTTATGCCGCTTTACACCCACTTGACTCACTTACAGAGAGATATCAATACATAGGTTTTAAGATTCTTACTAGTCAGATATATTCTTGGGCGGTGAATAGGGGGTGTTGAGTCCAGTTCACTGAGCAAGGAGTAGGTCGTGTCTACTACATATTGGATTTATGGAACGGTCTCTGAGCTAATTTGAAACCCTTGTTTTATGCATCACCCCACCTCACCTTTCCCGTTAAGCAGCCATAGTGTGTTTTCTAAACGTGCGACTCTGTTCTGTTTTGTAATTCAGTTCAAGGGTAGCGGGTTTTACATTCCCTCTATAAGTGATATCTTATGATAAGTGTCTTTTTCTGTGTGACTTATTTCACTTAGAATCGTCGTACCTAAATCCACTCATCATGTTGCTACTAGCCTTATGACGTTGATTTCATGGCTGAGTGATATTCCATTGTACATAAGGACCACAACTTCTTTATCCATTTTTCTCTTTCCTGGGATATTTAAGGTGTAACGAAGTGGAGGTTCTTGTCAACAGAGCAGCCCTAAACTTTGGGGTGCCTGTGTCTTGCTGATTTTTAGTTTTCCCAATTTATACGCCCGTGACTGGAAGTGCCCTATGCTCTCTAAGCTGAGTTTTTTCGATGTTTCAGGACACACCGGACACTTCTCCAGAGTGGCTGTTGGCAATTTACATCCCGCCCATCAGCGTAGCAAGGCTCCCGTTTCTCCATGGCCTGTCCTGCATTTCTGGGTTTGACACTTTATTCAGCGTGGCCTATTTGACCGATGGGAAGCGAGACTTCTTTGTAGCGCTGATTTGCCTTTCCAGGTTGCTTGGTTGGCCCAAAAGGGCGTATGCGTTTTTCCCTGAATATATTCAGGGAAAAACGCATACGCCCTTTTTGGCCAAGGGCATCATTGTCGAGGTTTTGCCGCTTTTCCCGTGCTTTAAAGGCGATTCGAATCTACCTCCTGAAATCTGTTTCCTGCAATTCTGCCTTGCTTTCAAATCCTCTTCGTTGTCTTCCGTCAATATATTTGTGGACGAGAGTTATCATTTATAACTCTGCAGGTTTGTGAATTGCAGTGCCCCTGAGCTCCATTTTTCAACTCGCTTTCTTGGGAGCTGGCCGCAAAAGCGCAGGATTACTTCAGGCCCTATTTTGGTCCCGGGCGGCAGGCTGAGCCTGTGGTTAATTCTTCTTCCTGATGGGAAAATAGAGTGACCTGTGCCTTTCCCCACACCTAGAGCTAGTGTCTCATTGGTTCCCCCTCTTCCCGTTCATCCTCAGGACAAATTGCAACCTGTACGGAACAGGAGGTTAAAGGTGCTGATTTTCCAAGGAGGGTGATTGCTAGTAAAGCGGCTGGAATGGCGAACCCGAGCACAAGGAGATGAGAAATGAGGTGCGTTTTAGAAACCTTTCCCGATCACACGGTGTACCATCTTCTGGGTTTCTCATGCACGTTTTCGAAATAGGAAGATGCCCTTGAACCTGGAGATTTGGGACCCATGGGATGGGTACCACGCAGTATTACTCTAAAGGGTCTGCGTTTGCTCACCCAACCTCACCAAACCTCTCAGCCCCAAGAGTGTCCACCCTTATGTCTCAATCAGCTGTGGGTCTAGATATGGTCAATCCAGGTGGCATCACAGCCCCTGAACGAATTTAGTAAGAATTTCTCTATCTTTCACTGTCTTTGTTTCACGGGTTTTTAAAAGTGATTGATTTTTATAAAGGGGTTTAGCTGCTTTTCACTGCTGTGTTTATGCCGCTTTACACCCACTTGACTCACTTACAGAGACATATCAATACATAGGTTTTAAGATTCTTACTAGTCAGATATATTCTTGGGCGGTGAATAGGGGGTGTTGAGTCCAGTTCACTGAGCAAGGAGTAGGTCGTGTCTACTACATATTGGGTTTATGGAACGGTCTCTGAGCTAATTTGAAACCCTTGTTTTATGCATCACCCCACCTCACCTTTCCCGTTAAGCAGCCATAGTGTGTTTTCTAAACGTGCGACTCTGTTCTGTTTTGTAATTCAGTTCAAGGGTAGCGGTTTTTACATTCCCTCTATAAGTGATATCTTATGATAAGTGTCTTTTTCTGTGTGACTTATTTCACTTAGAATCGTCGTACCTAAATCCACTCATCATGTTGCTACTAGCCTTATGACGTTGATTTCATGGCTGAGTGATATTCCATTGTACATAAGGACCACAACTTCTTTATCCATTTTTCTCTTTCCTGGGATATTTAAGGTGTAACGAAGTGGAGGTTCTTGTCAACAGAGCAGCCCTAAACTTTGGGGTGCCTGTGTCTTGCTGATTTTTAGTTTTCCCAATTTATACGCCCGTGAGAGGAAGTGCCCTATGCTCTCTAAGCTGAGTGTTTTCGATGTTTCAGGACACACCGTACACTTCTGCAGAGTGGCTGTTGGCAATTTACATCCCGCCCATCAGCGTAGCAAGGCTCCCGTTTCTCCATGGCCCGTCCTGCATTTCTGGTTTTGACACTTTATTCAGCATGGCCCTTTTGACCGATGGGAAGCGAGACTTCTTTGTAGCGCTGATTGGCCTTTCCAGGTTGCATGGTTGGCCAAAAAGGGCGTATGCGTTTTTTCCTGAATATATTCAGGAAAAAACGCATACGCCCTTTTTGGCCAAGGGCATCATTGTCGAGGTTTTGCCGCTTTTCCCGTGCTTTAAAGGCGATTCGAATCTACCTCCTGAAATCTGTTTCCTGCAATTCTGCCTTGCTTTCAAATCCTCTTCGTTGTCTTCCGTCAATATATTTGTGGACGAGAGTTATCATTTATAACTCTGCAGGTTTGTGAATTGCAGTGCCCCTGAGCTCCATTTTTCAACTCGCTTTCTTGGCAGCTGGCCGCAAAAGCGCAGGATTGCTTCAGGCCCTATTCTGGTCCCGGGCGGCAGGCTGAGCCTGTGGTTAATTCTTCTTCCTGATGGGAAAATAGAGTGACCTGTGCCTGTCCCCACACCTAGAGCTAGTGTCTCATTGGTTCCCCCTCTTCCCGTTCATCCTCAGGACAAATTGCAACCTGTACGGAACAGGAGGTTAAAGGTGCTGATTCTCCAAGGAGGGAGATTGCTAGTAAAGCGGCTGGAATGGCGAACCCGAGCACAAGGAGATGAGAAATGAGCTGCGTGTTAGATACCTTTCCCGATCACACGGTGTACCATCTTCTGGGTTTCTCATGCACGTTTTCGAAGTAGGAAGATGCCCTTGAACCTGGAGATTTGGGACCCATGGGATGGGTACCACGCAGTATTACTCTAAAGGGTCTGCGTTTGCTCACCCAACCTCACCAAAACTCTCAGCCCCAAGAGTGTCCACCCTTATGTCTCAATCAGCTGTGGGTCTAGATATGGTCAATCCAGGTGGCATCACAGCCCCTGAACGAATTTAGTAAGAATTTCTCTATCTTTCACTGTCTTTGTTTCACGGGTTTTTAAAAGTGATTGATTTTTATAAAGGGGTTTAGCTGCTTTTCACTGCTGTGTTTATGCCGCTTTACACCCACTTGACTCACTTACAGAGGGATATCAGTACATAGGTTTTAAGATTCTTACTAGTCAGATATATTCTTGGGCGCTGAATAGGGGGTTTTGAGTCCAGATCACTGAGCAAGGAGTAGGTCTTGTCTATTACATATTGGGTTTATGGAACGGTCTCTGAGCTAATTTGAAACCCTTGTTTTATGCATCACCCCACCTCACCTTTCCCGTTAAGCAGCCATAGTGTGTTTTCTAAACGTGTGACTCTGTTCTGTTTTGTAATTCAGTTCAAGGGTAGCGGTTTTACATTCCCTCTATAAGTGATATCTTATGATAAGTGTCGTTTTCTGTGTGGCTTATTTCACTTAGAATCGTCGTACCTAAATCCACTCATCATGCTGCTACTAGCCTTATGACGTTGATTTCATGGCTGAGTGATATTCCATTGTACAAAAGGACCACAACTTCTTTATCCATTTTTCTCTTTCCTGGGATATTTAAGGTGTAACGAAGTGGAGGTTCTTGTCAACAGAGCAGCCCTAAACTTTGGGGTGCCTGTGCCTTGCTGATTTTTAGTTTTCCCAATTTATACGCCCGTGAGAGGAAGTGCCCTATGCTCTCTAAGCTGAGTGTTTTCGATGTTTCAGGACACACCGTACACTTCTGCAGAGTGGCTGTTGGCAATTTACATCCCGCCCATCAGCGTAGCAAGGCTCCCGTTTCTCCATGGCCTGTCCTGCATTTCTGGTTTTGACACTTTATTCAGCATGGCCCTTTTGACCGATGGGAAGCGAGACTTCTTTGTAGCGCTGATTTGCCTTTCCAGGTTGCTTGGTTGGCCAAAAAGGGCGTATGCGTTTTTTCCTGAATATATTCAGGAAAAAACGCATACGCCCTTTTTGGCCAAGGGCATCATTGTCGAGGTTTTGCCGCTTTTCCCGTGCTTTAAAGGCGATTCGAATCTTCCTCCTGAAATCTGTTTCCTGCAATTCTGCCTTGCTTTCAAATCCTCTTCGTTGTCTTCCGTCAATATATTTGTGGACGAGAGTTATCATTTATAACTCTGCAGGTTTGTGAATTGCAGTGCCCCTGAGCTCCATTTTTCAACTCGCTTTCTTGGGAGCTGGCCGCAAAAGCGCAGGATTGCTTCAGGCCCTATTCTGGTCCCGGGCGGCAGGCTGAGCCTGTGGTTAATTCTTCTTCCTGATGGGAAAATAGAGTGACCTGTGCCTGTCCCAACACCTAAAGCTAGTGTCTCATTGGTTCCCCCTCTTCCCGTTCATCCTCAGGACAAATTGCAACCTGTACGGAACAGGAGGTTAAAGGTGCTGATTCTCCAAGGAGGGTGATTGCTAGTAAAGCGGCTGGAATGGCGAACCCGAGCACAAGGAGATGAGAAATGAGGTGCGTTTTAGAAACCTTTCCCGATCACACGGTGTCCCATCTTCTGGGATTCTCATGCACGTTTTCGATGTAGGAAGATGCCCTTGAACCTGGAGATTTGGGACCCATGGGATGGGTACCACGCAGTATTACTCTAAAGGGTCTGCGTTTGCTCACCCAACCTCACCAAACCTCTCAGCCCCAAGAGTGTCCACCCTTATGCCTCAATCAGCTGTGGGTCTAGATATGGTCAATCCAGGTGGCATCACAGCCCTTGAACGAATTTTGTAAGAATTTCTCTCTCTTTCACTGTCTTTGTTTCACGGGTTTTTAAAAGTAATTGATTTTTATAAAGGGGTTTAGCTGTTTTTTACTGCTGTGTTTATGCCACTTTACACCCACTTGACTCACATACAGAGAGATATCAATACATAGGTTTTAAGATTCTTACTAGTCAGATATATTCTTGGGCGGTGAATAGGGGGTGTTGAGTCCAGTTCAGTGAGCAAGGAGTAGGTCGTGTCTACTACATATTGGGTTTATGGAACGGTATCTGAGCTAATTTGAAACCCTTGTTTTATGCATCACCCCACCTCACCTTTCCCGTTAAGCAGCCATAGTGTGTTTTCTAAACGTGCGACTCTGTTCTGTTTTGTAATTCAGTTCAAGGGTAGCGGTTTTTACATTCCCTCTATAAGTGATATCTTATGATAAGTGTCTTTTTCTGTGTGACTTATTTCACTTAGAATCGTCGTACCTAAATCCACTCATCATGTTGCTACTAGCCTTATGACGTTGATTTCATGGCTGAGTGATATTCCATTGTACATAAGGACCACAACTTCTTTATCCATTTTTCTCTTTCCTGGGATATTTAAGGTGTAACGAAGTGGAGGTTCTTGTCAACAGAGCAGCCCTAAACTTTGGGGTGCCTGTGTCTTGCTGATTTTTAGTTTTCCCAATTTATACGCCCATGAGTGGAAGTGCCCTATGCTCTCTAAGCTGAGTTTTTTCGATGTTTCAGGACACACCGGACACTTCTCCAGAGTGGCTGTTGGCAATTTACATCCCGCCCATCAGCGTAGCAAGGCTCCCGTTTCTCCATGGCCCGTCCTGCATTTCTGGGTTTGACACTTTATTCAGCGTGGCCTATTTGACCGATGGGAAGCGAGACCTCTTTGTAGCGCTGATTTGCCTTTCCAGGTTGCTTGGTTGGCCAAAAAGGGCGTATGCGTTTTTCCCTGAATATATTCAGGAAAAAACGCATACGCCCTTTTTGGCCAAGGGCATCATTGTCGAGGTTTTGCCGCTTTTCCCGTGCTTTAAGGGCGATTCGAATCTACCTCCTGAAATCTGATTCCTGCAATTCTGCCTTGCTTTCAAATCCTCTTCGTTGTCTTCAGTCAATATATTTGTGGACGAGAGTTATCATTTATAACTCTGCAGGTTTGTGAATTGCAGTGCCCCTGAGCTCCATTTTTCAACTCGCTTTCTTGGGAGCTGGCCGCAAAAGCGCAGGATTACTTCAGGCCCTATTCTGGTCCCGGGCGGCAGGCTGAGCCTGTGGTTAATTCTTCTTCCTGATGGGAAAATAGAGTGACCTGTGCCTGTCCCAACACCTAGAGCTAGTGTCTCATTGGTTCCCCCTCTTCCCGTTCATCCTCAGGACAAATTGCAACCTGTACGGAACAGGAGGTTAAAGGTGCTGATTCTCCAAGGAGGGAGATTGCTAGTAAAGCGGCTGGAATGGCGAACCCGAGCACAAGGAGATGAGAAATGAGGTGCGTTTTAGAAACCTTTCCCGATCACACGGTGTACCATCTTCTGGGTTTCTCATGCACGTTTTCGATGTAGGAAGATGCCCTTGAACCTGGAGATTTGGGACCCATGGGATGGGTACCACGCAGTATTACTCTAAAGGGTCTGCGTTTGCTCACCCAACCTCACCAAACCTCTCAGCCCCAAGAGTGTCCACCCTTATGTCTCAATCAGCTGTGGGTCTAGATATGGTCAATCCAGGTGGCATCACAGCCCCTGAACGTATTTAGTAAGAATTTCTCTATCTTTCACTGTCTTTGTTTCACGGGTTTTTAAAAGTGATTGATTTTTATAAAGGGGTTTAGCTGCTTTTCACTGCTGTGTTTATGCCGCTTTACACCCACTTGACTCACTTACAGAGAGGTATCAATACATAGGTTTTAAGATTCTTACTAGTCAGATATATTCTTGGGCGGTGAATAGGGGGTGTTGAGTCCAGTTCACTGAGCAAGGAGTAGGTCGTGTCTACTACATATTGGGTTTATGGAACGGTATCTGAGCTAATTTGAAACCCTTGTTTTATGCATCACCCCACCTCACCTTTCTCGTTAAGCAGCCATAGTGTGTTTTCTAAACGTGCGACTCTGTTCTGTTTTGTAATTCAGTTCAAGGGTAGCGGTTTTTACATTCCCTCTATAAGTGATATCTTATGATAAGTGTCTTTTTCTGTGTGACTTATTTCACTTAGAATCGTCGTACCTAAATCCACTCATCATGTTGCTACTAGCCTTATGACGTTGATTTCATGGCTGAGTGATATTCCATTGTACATAAGGACCACAACTTCTTTATCCATTTTTCTCTTTCCTGGGATATTTAAGGTGTAACGAAGTGGAGGTTCTTGTCAACAGAGCAGCCCTAAACTTTGGGGTGCCTGTGTCTTGCTGATTTTTAGTTTTCCCAATTTATACGCCCATGACTGGAAGTGCCCTATGCTCTCTAAGCTGAGTTTTTTCGATGTTTCAGGACACACCGGACACTTCTCCAGAGTGGCTGTTGGCAATTTACATCCCGCCCATCAGCGTAGCAAGGCTCCCGTTTCTCCATGGCCTGTCCTGCATTTCTGGGTTTGACACTTTATTCAGCGTGGCCTATTTGACCGATGGGAAGCGAGACTTCTTTGTAGCGCTGATTTGCCTTTCCAGGTTGCTTGGTTGGCCCAAAAGGGCGTATGCGTTTTTCCCTGAATATATTCAGGGAAAAACGCATACGCCCTTTTTGGCCAAGGGCATCATTGTCGAGGTTTTGCCGCTTTTCCCGTGCTTTAAAGGCGATTCGAATCTACCTCCTGAAATCTGTTTCCTGCAATTCTGCCTTGCTTTCAAATCCTCTTCGTTGTCTTCCGTCAATATATTTGTGGACGAGAGTTATCATTTATAACTCTGCAGGTTTGTGAATTGCAGTGCCCCTGAGCTCCATTTTTCAACTCGCTTTCTTGGGAGCTGGCCGCAAAAGCGCAGGATTACTTCAGGCCCTATTTTGGTCCCGGGCGGCAGGCTGAGCCTGTGGTTAATTCTTCTTCCTGATGGGAAAATAGAGTGACCTGTGCCTTTCCCCACACCTAGAGCTAGTGTCTCATTGGTTCCCCCTCTTCCCGTTCATCCTCAGGACAAATTGCAACCTGTACGGAACAGGAGGTTAAAGGTGCTGATTTTCCAAGGAGGGTGATTGCTAGTAAAGCGGCTGGAATGGCGAACCCGAGCACAAGGAGATGAGAAATGAGGTGCGTTTTAGAAACCTTTCCCGATCACACGGTGTACCATCTTCTGGGTTTCTCATGCACGTTTTCGAAATAGGAAGATGCCCTTGAACCTGGAGATTTGGGACCCATGGGATGGGTACCACGCAGTATTACTCTAAAGGGTCTGCGTTTGCTCACCCAACCTCACCAAACCTCTCAGCCCCAAGAGTGTCCACCCTTATGTCTCAATCAGCTGTGGGTCTAGATATGGTCAATCCAGGTGGCATCACAGCCCCTGAACGAATTTAGTAAGAATTTCTCTATCTTTCACTGTCTTTGTTTCACGGGTTTTTAAAAGTGATTGATTTTTATAAAGGGGTTTAGCTGCTTTTCACTGCTGTGTTTATGCCGCTTTACACCCACTTGACTCACTTACAGAGACATATCAATACATAGGTTTTAAGATTCTTACTAGTCAGATATATTCTTGGGCGGTGAATAGGGGGTGTTGAGTCCAGTTCACTGAGCAAGGAGTAGGTCGTGTCTACTACATATTGGGTTTATGGAACGGTCTCTGAGCTAATTTGAAACCCTTGTTTTATGCATCACCCCACCTCACCTTTCCCGTTAAGCAGCCATAGTGTGTTTTCTAAACGTGCGACTCTGTTCTGTTTTGTAATTCAGTTCAAGGGTAGCGGTTTTTACATTCCCTCTATAAGTGATATCTTATGATAAGTGTCTTTTTCTGTGTGACTTATTTCACTTAGAATCGTCGTACCTAAATCCACTCATCATGTTGCTACTAGCCTTATGACGTTGATTTCATGGCTGAGTGATATTCCATTGTACATAAGGACCACAACTTCTTTATCCATTTTTCTCTTTCCTGGGATATTTAAGGTGTAACGAAGTGGAGGTTCTTGTCAACAGAGCAGCCCTAAACTTTGGGGTGCCTGTGTCTTGCTGATTTTTAGTTTTCCCAATTTATACGCCCGTGAGAGGAAGTGCCCTATGCTCTCTAAGCTGAGTGTTTTCGATGTTTCAGGACACACCGTACACTTCTGCAGAGTGGCTGTTGGCAATTTACATCCCGCCCATCAGCGTAGCAAGGCTCCCGTTTCTCCATGGCCCGTCCTGCATTTCTGGTTTTGACACTTTATTCAGCATGGCCCTTTTGACCGATGGGAAGCGAGACTTCTTTGTAGCGCTGATTTGCCTTTCCAGGTTGCTTGGTTGGCCAAAAAGGGCGTATGCGTTTTTTCCTGAATATATTCAGGAAAAAACGCATACGCCCTTTTTGGCCAAGGGCATCATTGTCGAGGTTTTGCCGCTTTTCCCGTGCTTTAAAGGCGATTCGAATCTACCTCCTGAAATCTGTTTCCTGCAATTCTGCCTTGCTTTCAAATCCTCTTCGTTGTCTTCCGTCAATATATTTGTGGACGAGAGTTATCATTTATAACTCTGCAGGTTTGTGAATTGCAGTGCCCCTGAGCTCCATTTTTCAACTCGCTTTCTTGGCAGCTGGCCGCAAAAGCGCAGGATTACTTCAGGCCCTATTCTGGTCCCGGGCGGCAGGCTGAGCCTGTGGTTAATTCTTCTTCCTGATGGGAAAATAGAGTGACCTGTGCCTGTCCCCACACCTAGAGCTAGTGTCTCATTGGTTCCCCCTCTTCCCGTTCATCCTCAGGACAAATTGCAACCTGTACGGAACAGGAGGTTAAAGGTGCTGATTCTCCAAGGAGGGAGATTGCTAGTAAAGCGGCTGGAATGGCGAACCCGAGCACAAGGAGATGAGAAATGAGCTGCGTTTTAGAAACCTTTCCCGATCACACGGTGTACCATCTTCTGGGTTTCTCATGCACGTTTTCGAAGTAGGAAGATGCCCTTGAACCTGGAGATTTGGGACCCATGGGATGGGTACCACGCAGTATTACTCTAAAGGGTCTGCGTTTGCTCACCCAACCTCACCAAACCTCTCAGCCCCAAGAGTGTCCACCCTTATGTCTCAATCAGCTGTGGGTCTAGATATGGTCAATCCAGGTGGCATCACAGCCCCTGAACGAATTTAGTAAGAATTTCTCTATCTTTCACTGTCTTTGTTTCACGGGTTTTTAAAAGTGATTGATTTTTATAAAGGGGTTTAGCTGCTTTTCACTGCTGTGTTTATGCCGCTTTACACCCACTTGACTCACTTACAGAGAGATATCAATACATAGGTTTTAAGATTCTTACTAGTCAGATATATTCTTGGGCGGTGAATAGGGGGTGTTGAGTCCAGTTCACTGAGCAAGGAGTAGGTCGTGTCTACTACATATTGGGTTTATGGAACGGTCTCTGAGCTAATTTGAAACCCTTGTTTTATGCATCACCCCACCTCACCTTTCCCGTTAAGCAGCCATAGTGTGTTTTCTAAACGTGCGACTCTGTTCTGTTTTGTAATTCAGTTCAAGGGTAGCGGGTTTTACATTCCCTCTATAAGTGATATCTTATGATAAGTGTCTTTTTCTGTGTGACTTATTTCACTTAGAATCGTCGTACCTAAATCCACTCATCATGTTGCTACTAGCCTTATGACGTTGATTTCATGGCTGAGTGATATTCCATTGTACATAAGGACCACAACTTCTTTATCCATTTTTCTCTTTCCTGGGATATTTAAGGTGTAACGAAGTGGAGGTTCTTGTCAACAGAGCAGCCCTAAACTTTGGGGTGCCTGTGTCTTGCTGATTTTTAGTTTTCCCAATTTATACGCCCATGACTGGAAGTGCCCTATGCTCTCTAAGCTGAGTTTTTTCGATGTTTCAGGACACACCGGACACTTCTCCAGAGTGGCTGTTGGCAATTTACATCCCGCCCATCAGCGTAGCAAGGCTCCCGTTTCTCCATGGCCTGTCCTGCATTTCTGGGTTTGACACTTTATTCAGCGTGGCCTATTTGACCGATGGGAAGCGAGACTTCTTTGTAGCGCTGATTTGCCTTTCCAGGTTGCTTGGTTGGCCCAAAAGGGCGTATGCGTTTTTCCCTGAATATATTCAGGGAAAAACGCATACGCCCTTTTTGGCCAAGGGCATCATTGTCGAGGTTTTGCCGCTTTTCCCGTGCTTTAAAGGCGATTCGAATCTACCTCCTGAAATCTGTTTCCTGCAATTCTGCCTTGCTTTCAAATCCTCTTCGTTGTCTTCCGTCAATATATTTGTGGACGAGAGTTATCATTTATAACTCTGCAGGTTTGTGAATTGCAGTGCCCCTGAGCTCCATTTTTCAACTCGCTTTCTTGGCAGCTGGCCGCAAAAGCGCAGGATTACTTCAGGCCCTATTTTGGTCCCGGGCGGCAGGCTGAGCCTGTGGTTAATTCTTCTTCCTGATGGGAAAATAGAGTGACCTGTGCCTTTCCCCACACCTAGAGCTAGTGTCTCATTGGTTCCCCCTCTTCCCGTTCATCCTCAGGACAAATTGCAACCTGTACGGAACAGGAGGTTAAAGGTGCTGATTTTCCAAGGAGGGTGATTGCTAGTAAAGCGGCTGGAATGGCGAACCCGAGCACAAGGAGATGAGAAATGAGGTGCGTTTTAGAAACCTTTCCCGATCACACGGTGTACCATCTTCTGGGTTTCTCATGCACGTTTTCGAAATAGGAAGATGCCCTTGAACCTGGAGATTTGGGACCCATGGGATGGGTACCACGCAGTATTACTCTAAAGGGTCTGCGTTTGCTCACCCAACCTCACCAAACCTCTCAGCCCCAAGAGTGTCCACCCTTATGTCTCAATCAGCTGTGGGTCTAGATATGGTCAATCCAGGTGGCATCACAGCCCCTGAACGAATTTAGTAAGAATTTCTCTATCTTTCACTGTCTTTGTTTCACGGGTTTTTAAAAGTGATTGATTTTTATAAAGGGGTTTAGCTGCTTTTCACTGCTGTGTTTATGCCGCTTTACACCCACTTGACTCACTTACAGAGACATATCAATACATAGGTTTTAAGATTCTTACTAGTCAGATATATTCTTGGGCGGTGAATAGGGGGTGTTGAGTCCAGTTCACTGAGCAAGGAGTAGGTCGTGTCTACTACATATTGGGTTTATGGAACGGTCTCTGAGCTAATTTGAAACCCTTGTTTTATGCATCACCCCACCTCACCTTTCCCGTTAAGCAGCCATAGTGTGTTTTCTAAACGTGCGACTCTGTTCTGTTTTGTAATTCAGTTCAAGGGTAGCGGTTTTTACATTCCCTCTATAAGTGATATCTTATGATAAGTGTCTTTTTCTGTGTGACTTATTTCACTTAGAATCGTCGTACCTAAATCCACTCATCATGTTGCTACTAGCCTTATGACGTTGATTTCATGGCTGAGTGATATTCCATTGTACATAAGGACCACAACTTCTTTATCCATTTTTCTCTTTCCTGGGATATTTAAGGTGTAACGAAGTGGAGGTTCTTGTCAACAGAGCAGCCCTAAACTTTGGGGTGCCTGTGTCTTGCTGATTTTTAGTTTTCCCAATTTATACGCCCGTGAGAGGAAGTGCCCTATGCTCTCTAAGCTGAGTGTTTTCGATGTTTCAGGACACACCGTACACTTCTGCAGAGTGGCTGTTGGCAATTTACATCCCGCCCATCAGCGTAGCAAGGCTCCCGTTTCTCCATGGCCCGTCCTGCATTTCTGGTTTTGACACTTTATTCAGCATGGCCCTTTTGACCGATGGGAAGCGAGACTTCTTTGTAGCGCTGATTTGCCTTTCCAGGTTGCTTGGTTGGCCAAAAAGGGCGTATGCGTTTTTTCCTGAATATATTCAGGAAAAAACGCATACGCCCTTTTTGGCCAAGGGCATCATTGTCGAGGTTTTGCCGCTTTTCCCGTGCTTTAAAGGCGATTCGAATCTACCTCCTGAAATCTGTTTCCTGCAATTCTGCCTTGCTTTCAAATCCTCTTCGTTGTCTTCCGTCAATATATTTGTGGACGAGAGTTATCATTTATAACTCTGCAGGTTTGTGAATTGCAGTGCCCCTGAGCTCCATTTTTCAACTCGCTTTCTTGGCAGCTGGCCGCAAAAGCGCAGGATTACTTCAGGCCCTATTCTGGTCCCGGGCGGCAGGCTGAGCCTGTGGTTAATTCTTCTTCCTGATGGGAAAATAGAGTGACCTGTGCCTGTCCCCACACCTAGAGCTAGTGTCTCATTGGTTCCCCCTCTTCCCGTTCATCCTCAGGACAAATTGCAACCTGTACGGAACAGGAGGTTAAAGGTGCTGATTCTCCAAGGAGGGAGATTGCTAGTAAAGCGGCTGGAATGGCGAACCCGAGCACAAGGAGATGAGAAATGAGCTGCGTTTTAGAAACCTTTCCCGATCACACGGTGTACCATCTTCTGGGTTTCTCATGCACGTTTTCGAAGTAGGAAGATGCCCTTGAACCTGGAGATTTGGGACCCATGGGATGGGTACCACGCAGTATTACTCTAAAGGGTCTGCGTTTGCTCACCCAACCTCACCAAACCTCTCAGCCCCAAGAGTGTCCACCCTTATGTCTCAATCAGCTGTGGGTCTAGATATGGTCAATCCAGGTGGCATCACAGCCCCTGAACGAATTTAGTAAGAATTTCTCTATCTTTCACTGTCTTTGTTTCACGGGTTTTTAAAAGTGATTGATTTTTATAAAGGGGTTTAGCTGCTTTTCACTGCTGTGTTTATGCCGCTTTACACCCACTTGACTCACTTACAGAGAGATATCAATACATAGGTTTTAAGATTCTTACTAGTCAGATATATTCTTGGGCGGTGAATAGGGGGTGTTGAGTCCAGTTCACTGAGCAAGGAGTAGGTCGTGTCTACTACATATTGGGTTTATGGAACGGTCTCTGAGCTAATTTGAAACCCTTGTTTTATGCATCACCCCACCTCACCTTTCCCGTTAAGCAGCCATAGTGTGTTTTCTAAACGTGCGACTCTGTTCTGTTTTGTAATTCAGTTCAAGGGTAGCGGGTTTTACATTCCCTCTATAAGTGATATCTTATGATAAGTGTCTTTTTCTGTGTGACTTATTTCACTTAGAATCGTCGTACCTAAATCCACTCATCATGTTGCTACTAGCCTTATGACGTTGATTTCATGGCTGAGTGATATTCCATTGTACATAAGGACCACAACTTCTTTATCCATTTTTCTCTTTCCTGGGATATTTAAGGTGTAACGAAGTGGAGGTTCTTGTCAACAGAGCAGCCCTAAACTTTGGGGTGCCTGTGTCTTGCTGATTTTTAGTTTTCCCAATTTATACGCCCATGACTGGAAGTGCCCTATGCTCTCTAAGCTGAGTTTTTTCGATGTTTCAGGACACACCGGACACTTCTCCAGAGTGGCTGTTGGCAATTTACATCCCGCCCATCAGCGTAGCAAGGCTCCCGTTTCTCCATGGCCTGTCCTGCATTTCTGGGTTTGACACTTTATTCAGCGTGGCCTATTTGACCGATGGGAAGCGAGACTTCTTTGTAGCGCTGATTTGCCTTTCCAGGTTGCTTGGTTGGCCCAAAAGGGCGTATGCGTTTTTCCCTGAATATATTCAGGGAAAAACGCATACGCCCTTTTTGGCCAAGGGCATCATTGTCGAGGTTTTGCCGCTTTTCCCGTGCTTTAAAGGCGATTCGAATCTACCTCCTGAAATCTGTTTCCTGCAATTCTGCCTTGCTTTCAAATCCTCTTCGTTGTCTTCCGTCAATATATTTGTGGACGAGAGTTATCATTTATAACTCTGCAGGTTTGTGAATTGCAGTGCCCCTGAGCTCCATTTTTCAACTCGCTTTCTTGGGAGCTGGCCGCAAAAGCGCAGGATTACTTCAGGCCCTATTTTGGTCCCGGGCGGCAGGCTGAGCCTGTGGTTAATTCTTCTTCCTGATGGGAAAATAGAGTGACCTGTGCCTTTCCCCACACCTAGAGCTAGTGTCTCATTGGTTCCCCCTCTTCCCGTTCATCCTCAGGACAAATTGCAACCTGTACGGAACAGGAGGTTAAAGGTGCTGATTTTCCAAGGAGGGTGATTGCTAGTAAAGCGGCTGGAATGGCGAACCCGAGCACAAGGAGATGAGAAATGAGGTGCGTTTTAGAAACCTTTCCCGATCACACGGTGTACCATCTTCTGGGTTTCTCATGCACGTTTTCGAAATAGGAAGATGCCCTTGAACCTGGAGATTTGGGACCCATGGGATGGGTACCACGCAGTATTACTCTAAAGGGTCTGCGTTTGCTCACCCAACCTCACCAAACCTCTCAGCCCCAAGAGTGTCCACCCTTATGTCTCAATCAGCTGTGGGTCTAGATATGGTCAATCCAGGTGGCATCACAGCCCCTGAACGAATTTAGTAAGAATTTCTCTATCTTTCACTGTCTTTGTTTCACGGGTTTTTAAAAGTGATTGATTTTTATAAAGGGGTTTAGCTGCTTTTCACTGCTGTGTTTATGCCGCTTTACACCCACTTGACTCACTTACAGAGACATATCAATACATAGGTTTTAAGATTCTTACTAGTCAGATATATTCTTGGGCGGTGAATAGGGGGTGTTGAGTCCAGTTCACTGAGCAAGGAGTAGGTCGTGTCTACTACATATTGGGTTTATGGAACGGTCTCTGAGCTAATTTGAAACCCTTGTTTTATGCATCACCCCACCTCACCTTTCCCGTTAAGCAGCCATAGTGTGTTTTCTAAACGTGCGACTCTGTTCTGTTTTGTAATTCAGTTCAAGGGTAGCGGTTTTTACATTCCCTCTATAAGTGATATCTTATGATAAGTGTCTTTTTCTGTGTGACTTATTTCACTTAGAATCGTCGTACCTAAATCCACTCATCATGTTGCTACTAGCCTTATGACGTTGATTTCATGGCTGAGTGATATTCCATTGTACATAAGGACCACAACTTCTTTATCCATTTTTCTCTTTCCTGGGATATTTAAGGTGTAACGAAGTGGAGGTTCTTGTCAACAGAGCAGCCCTAAACTTTGGGGTGCCTGTGTCTTGCTGATTTTTAGTTTTCCCAATTTATACGCCCGTGAGAGGAAGTGCCCTATGCTCTCTAAGCTGAGTGTTTTCGATGTTTCAGGACACACCGTACACTTCTGCAGAGTGGCTGTTGGCAATTTACATCCCGCCCATCAGCGTAGCAAGGCTCCCGTTTCTCCATGGCCCGTCCTGCATTTCTGGTTTTGACACTTTATTCAGCATGGCCCTTTTGACCGATGGGAAGCGAGACTTCTTTGTAGCGCTGATTTGCCTTTCCAGGTTGCTTGGTTGGCCAAAAAGGGCGTATGCGTTTTTTCCTGAATATATTCAGGAAAAAACGCATACGCCCTTTTTGGCCAAGGGCATCATTGTCGAGGTTTTGCCGCTTTTCCCGTGCTTTAAAGGCGATTCGAATCTACCTCCTGAAATCTGTTTCCTGCAATTCTGCCTTGCTTTCAAATCCTCTTCGTTGTCTTCCGTCAATATATTTGTGGACGAGAGTTATCATTTATAACTCTGCAGGTTTGTGAATTGCAGTGCCCCTGAGCTCCATTTTTCAACTCGCTTTCTTGGCAGCTGGCCGCAAAAGCGCAGGATTACTTCAGGCCCTATTCTGGTCCCGGGCGGCAGGCTGAGCCTGTGGTTAATTCTTCTTCCTGATGGGAAAATAGAGTGACCTGTGCCTGTCCCCACACCTAGAGCTAGTGTCTCATTGGTTCCCCCTCTTCCCGTTCATCCTCAGGACAAATTGCAACCTGTACGGAACAGGAGGTTAAAGGTGCTGATTCTCCAAGGAGGGAGATTGCTAGTAAAGCGGCTGGAATGGCGAACCCGAGCACAAGGAGATGAGAAATGAGCTGCGTTTTAGAAACCTTTCCCGATCACACGGTGTACCATCTTCTGGGTTTCTCATGCACGTTTTCGAAGTAGGAAGATGCCCTTGAACCTGGAGATTTGGGACCCATGGGATGGGTACCACGCAGTATTACTCTAAAGGGTCTGCGTTTGCTCACCCAACCTCACCAAACCTCTCAGCCCCAAGAGTGTCCACCCTTATGTCTCAATCAGCTGTGGGTCTAGATATGGTCAATCCAGGTGGCATCACAGCCCCTGAACGAATTTAGTAAGAATTTCTCTATCTTTCACTGTCTTTGTTTCACGGGTTTTTAAAAGTGATTGATTTTTATAAAGGGGTTTAGCTGCTTTTCACTGCTGTGTTTATGCCGCTTTACACCCACTTGACTCACTTACAGAGAGATATCAATACATAGGTTTTAAGATTCTTACTAGTCAGATATATTCTTGGGCGGTGAATAGGGGGTGTTGAGTCCAGTTCACTGAGCAAGGAGTAGGTCGTGTCTACTACATATTGGGTTTATGGAACGGTCTCTGAGCTAATTTGAAACCCTTGTTTTATGCATCACCCCACCTCACCTTTCCCGTTAAGCAGCCATAGTGTGTTTTCTAAACGTGCGACTCTGTTCTGTTTTGTAATTCAGTTCAAGGGTAGCGGGTTTTACATTCCCTCTATAAGTGATATCTTATGATAAGTGTCTTTTTCTGTGTGACTTATTTCACTTAGAATCGTCGTACCTAAATCCACTCATCATGTTGCTACTAGCCTTATGACGTTGATTTCATGGCTGAGTGATATTCCATTGTACATAAGGACCACAACTTCTTTATCCATTTTTCTCTTTCCTGGGATATTTAAGGTGTAACGAAGTGGAGGTTCTTGTCAACAGAGCAGCCCTAAACTTTGGGGTGCCTGTGTCTTGCTGATTTTTAGTTTTCCCAATTTATACGCCCATGACTGGAAGTGCCCTATGCTCTCTAAGCTGAGTTTTTTCGATGTTTCAGGACACACCGGACACTTCTCCAGAGTGGCTGTTGGCAATTTACATCCCGCCCATCAGCGTAGCAAGGCTCCCGTTTCTCCATGGCCTGTCCTGCATTTCTGGGTTTGACACTTTATTCAGCGTGGCCTATTTGACCGATGGGAAGCGAGACTTCTTTGTAGCGCTGATTTGCCTTTCCAGGTTGCTTGGTTGGCCCAAAAGGGCGTATGCGTTTTTCCCTGAATATATTCAGGGAAAAACGCATACGCCCTTTTTGGCCAAGGGCATCATTGTCGAGGTTTTGCCGCTTTTCCCGTGCTTTAAAGGCGATTCGAATCTACCTCCTGAAATCTGTTTCCTGCAATTCTGCCTTGCTTTCAAATCCTCTTCGTTGTCTTCCGTCAATATATTTGTGGACGAGAGTTATCATTTATAACTCTGCAGGTTTGTGAATTGCAGTGCCCCTGAGCTCCATTTTTCAACTCGCTTTCTTGGGAGCTGGCCGCAAAAGCGCAGGATTACTTCAGGCCCTATTTTGGTCCCGGGCGGCAGGCTGAGCCTGTGGTTAATTCTTCTTCCTGATGGGAAAATAGAGTGACCTGTGCCTTTCCCCACACCTAGAGCTAGTGTCTCATTGGTTCCCCCTCTTCCCGTTCATCCTCAGGACAAATTGCAACCTGTACGGAACAGGAGGTTAAAGGTGCTGATTTTCCAAGGAGGGTGATTGCTAGTAAAGCGGCTGGAATGGCGAACCCGAGCACAAGGAGATGAGAAATGAGGTGCGTTTTAGAAACCTTTCCCGATCACACGGTGTACCATCTTCTGGGTTTCTCATGCACGTTTTCGAAATAGGAAGATGCCCTTGAACCTGGAGATTTGGGACCCATGGGATGGGTACCACGCAGTATTACTCTAAAGGGTCTGCGTTTGCTCACCCAACCTCACCAAACCTCTCAGCCCCAAGAGTGTCCACCCTTATGTCTCAATCAGCTGTGGGTCTAGATATGGTCAATCCAGGTGGCATCACAGCCCCTGAACGAATTTAGTAAGAATTTCTCTATCTTTCACTGTCTTTGTTTCACGGGTTTTTAAAAGTGATTGATTTTTATAAAGGGGTTTAGCTGCTTTTCACTGCTGTGTTTATGCCGCTTTACACCCACTTGACTCACTTACAGAGACATATCAATACATAGGTTTTAAGATTCTTACTAGTCAGATATATTCTTGGGCGGTGAATAGGGGGTGTTGAGTCCAGTTCACTGAGCAAGGAGTAGGTCGTGTCTACTACATATTGGGTTTATGGAACGGTCTCTGAGCTAATTTGAAACCCTTGTTTTATGCATCACCCCACCTCACCTTTCCCGTTAAGCAGCCATAGTGTGTTTTCTAAACGTGCGACTCTGTTCTGTTTTGTAATTCAGTTCAAGGGTAGCGGTTTTTACATTCCCTCTATAAGTGATATCTTATGATAAGTGTCTTTTTCTGTGTGACTTATTTCACTTAGAATCGTCGTACCTAAATCCACTCATCATGTTGCTACTAGCCTTATGACGTTGATTTCATGGCTGAGTGATATTCCATTGTACATAAGGACCACAACTTCTTTATCCATTTTTCTCTTTCCTGGGATATTTAAGGTGTAACGAAGTGGAGGTTCTTGTCAACAGAGCAGCCCTAAACTTTGGGGTGCCTGTGTCTTGCTGATTTTTAGTTTTCCCAATTTATACGCCCGTGAGAGGAAGTGCCCTATGCTCTCTAAGCTGAGTGTTTTCGATGTTTCAGGACACACCGTACACTTCTGCAGAGTGGCTGTTGGCAATTTACATCCCGCCCATCAGCGTAGCAAGGCTCCCGTTTCTCCATGGCCCGTCCTGCATTTCTGGTTTTGACACTTTATTCAGCATGGCCCTTTTGACCGATGGGAAGCGAGACTTCTTTGTAGCGCTGATTTGCCTTTCCAGGTTGCTTGGTTGGCCAAAAAGGGCGTATGCGTTTTTTCCTGAATATATTCAGGAAAAAACGCATACGCCCTTTTTGGCCAAGGGCATCATTGTCGAGGTTTTGCCGCTTTTCCCGTGCTTTAAAGGCGATTCGAATCTACCTCCTGAAATCTGTTTCCTGCAATTCTGCCTTGCTTTCAAATCCTCTTCGTTGTCTTCCGTCAATATATTTGTGGACGAGAGTTATCATTTATAACTCTGCAGGTTTGTGAATTGCAGTGCCCCTGAGCTCCATTTTTCAACTCGCTTTCTTGGCAGCTGGCCGCAAAAGCGCAGGATTACTTCAGGCCCTATTCTGGTCCCGGGCGGCAGGCTGAGCCTGTGGTTAATTCTTCTTCCTGATGGGAAAATAGAGTGACCTGTGCCTGTCCCCACACCTAGAGCTAGTGTCTCATTGGTTCCCCCTCTTCCCGTTCATCCTCAGGACAAATTGCAACCTGTACGGAACAGGAGGTTAAAGGTGCTGATTCTCCAAGGAGGGAGATTGCTAGTAAAGCGGCTGGAATGGCGAACCCGAGCACAAGGAGATGAGAAATGAGCTGCGTTTTAGAAACCTTTCCCGATCACACGGTGTACCATCTTCTGGGTTTCTCATGCACGTTTTCGAAGTAGGAAGATGCCCTTGAACCTGGAGATTTGGGACCCATGGGATGGGTACCACGCAGTATTACTCTAAAGGGTCTGCGTTTGCTCACCCAACCTCACCAAACCTCTCAGCCCCAAGAGTGTCCACCCTTATGTCTCAATCAGCTGTGGGTCTAGATATGGTCAATCCAGGTGGCATCACAGCCCCTGAACGAATTTAGTAAGAATTTCTCTATCTTTCACTGTCTTTGTTTCACGGGTTTTTAAAAGTGATTGATTTTTATAAAGGGGTTTAGCTGCTTTTCACTGCTGTGTTTATGCCGCTTTACACCCACTTGACTCACTTACAGAGAGATATCAATACATAGGTTTTAAGATTCTTACTAGTCAGATATATTCTTGGGCGGTGAATAGGGGGTGTTGAGTCCAGTTCACTGAGCAAGGAGTAGGTCGTGTCTACTACATATTGGGTTTATGGAACGGTCTCTGAGCTAATTTGAAACCCTTGTTTTATGCATCACCCCACCTCACCTTTCCCGTTAAGCAGCCATAGTGTGTTTTCTAAACGTGCGACTCTGTTCTGTTTTGTAATTCAGTTCAAGGGTAGCGGGTTTTACATTCCCTCTATAAGTGATATCTTATGATAAGTGTCTTTTTCTGTGTGACTTATTTCACTTAGAATCGTCGTACCTAAATCCACTCATCATGTTGCTACTAGCCTTATGACGTTGATTTCATGGCTGAGTGATATTCCATTGTACATAAGGACCACAACTTCTTTATCCATTTTTCTCTTTCCTGGGATATTTAAGGTGTAACGAAGTGGAGGTTCTTGTCAACAGAGCAGCCCTAAACTTTGGGGTGCCTGTGTCTTGCTGATTTTTAGTTTTCCCAATTTATACGCCCATGACTGGAAGTGCCCTATGCTCTCTAAGCTGAGTTTTTTCGATGTTTCAGGACACACCGGACACTTCTCCAGAGTGGCTGTTGGCAATTTACATCCCGCCCATCAGCGTAGCAAGGCTCCCGTTTCTCCATGGCCTGTCCTGCATTTCTGGGTTTGACACTTTATTCAGCGTGGCCTATTTGACCGATGGGAAGCGAGACTTCTTTGTAGCGCTGATTTGCCTTTCCAGGTTGCTTGGTTGGCCCAAAAGGGCGTATGCGTTTTTCCCTGAATATATTCAGGGAAAAACGCATACGCCCTTTTTGGCCAAGGGCATCATTGTCGAGGTTTTGCCGCTTTTCCCGTGCTTTAAAGGCGATTCGAATCTACCTCCTGAAATCTGTTTCCTGCAATTCTGCCTTGCTTTCAAATCCTCTTCGTTGTCTTCCGTCAATATATTTGTGGACGAGAGTTATCATTTATAACTCTGCAGGTTTGTGAATTGCAGTGCCCCTGAGCTCCATTTTTCAACTCGCTTTCTTGGGAGCTGGCCGCAAAAGCGCAGGATTACTTCAGGCCCTATTTTGGTCCCGGGCGGCAGGCTGAGCCTGTGGTTAATTCTTCTTCCTGATGGGAAAATAGAGTGACCTGTGCCTTTCCCCACACCTAGAGCTAGTGTCTCATTGGTTCCCCCTCTTCCCGTTCATCCTCAGGACAAATTGCAACCTGTACGGAACAGGAGGTTAAAGGTGCTGATTTTCCAAGGAGGGTGATTGCTAGTAAAGCGGCTGGAATGGCGAACCCGAGCACAAGGAGATGAGAAATGAGGTGCGTTTTAGAAACCTTTCCCGATCACACGGTGTACCATCTTCTGGGTTTCTCATGCACGTTTTCGAAATAGGAAGATGCCCTTGAACCTGGAGATTTGGGACCCATGGGATGGGTACCACGCAGTATTACTCTAAAGGGTCTGCGTTTGCTCACCCAACCTCACCAAACCTCTCAGCCCCAAGAGTGTCCACCCTTATGTCTCAATCAGCTGTGGGTCTAGATATGGTCAATCCAGGTGGCATCACAGCCCCTGAACGAATTTAGTAAGAATTTCTCTATCTTTCACTGTCTTTGTTTCACGGGTTTTTAAAAGTGATTGATTTTTATAAAGGGGTTTAGCTGCTTTTCACTGCTGTGTTTATGCCGCTTTACACCCACTTGACTCACTTACAGAGACATATCAATACATAGGTTTTAAGATTCTTACTAGTCAGATATATTCTTGGGCGGTGAATAGGGGGTGTTGAGTCCAGTTCACTGAGCAAGGAGTAGGTCGTGTCTACTACATATTGGGTTTATGGAACGGTCTCTGAGCTAATTTGAAACCCTTGTTTTATGCATCACCCCACCTCACCTTTCCCGTTAAGCAGCCATAGTGTGTTTTCTAAACGTGCGACTCTGTTCTGTTTTGTAATTCAGTTCAAGGGTAGCGGTTTTTACATTCCCTCTATAAGTGATATCTTATGATAAGTGTCTTTTTCTGTGTGACTTATTTCACTTAGAATCGTCGTACCTAAATCCACTCATCATGTTGCTACTAGCCTTATGACGTTGATTTCATGGCTGAGTGATATTCCATTGTACATAAGGACCACAACTTCTTTATCCATTTTTCTCTTTCCTGGGATATTTAAGGTGTAACGAAGTGGAGGTTCTTGTCAACAGAGCAGCCCTAAACTTTGGGGTGCCTGTGTCTTGCTGATTTTTAGTTTTCCCAATTTATACGCCCGTGAGAGGAAGTGCCCTATGCTCTCTAAGCTGAGTGTTTTCGATGTTTCAGGACACACCGTACACTTCTGCAGAGTGGCTGTTGGCAATTTACATCCCGCCCATCAGCGTAGCAAGGCTCCCGTTTCTCCATGGCCCGTCCTGCATTTCTGGTTTTGACACTTTATTCAGCATGGCCCTTTTGACCGATGGGAAGCGAGACTTCTTTGTAGCGCTGATTTGCCTTTCCAGGTTGCTTGGTTGGCCAAAAAGGGCGTATGCGTTTTTTCCTGAATATATTCAGGAAAAAACGCATACGCCCTTTTTGGCCAAGGGCATCATTGTCGAGGTTTTGCCGCTTTTCCCGTGCTTTAAAGGCGATTCGAATCTACCTCCTGAAATCTGTTTCCTGCAATTCTGCCTTGCTTTCAAATCCTCTTCGTTGTCTTCCGTCAATATATTTGTGGACGAGAGTTATCATTTATAACTCTGCAGGTTTGTGAATTGCAGTGCCCCTGAGCTCCATTTTTCAACTCGCTTTCTTGGCAGCTGGCCGCAAAAGCGCAGGATTACTTCAGGCCCTATTCTGGTCCCGGGCGGCAGGCTGAGCCTGTGGTTAATTCTTCTTCCTGATGGGAAAATAGAGTGACCTGTGCCTGTCCCCACACCTAGAGCTAGTGTCTCATTGGTTCCCCCTCTTCCCGTTCATCCTCAGGACAAATTGCAACCTGTACGGAACAGGAGGTTAAAGGTGCTGATTCTCAAAGGAGGGAGATTGCTAGTAAAGCGGCTGGAATGGCGAACCCGAGCACAAGGAGATGAGAAATGAGCTGCGTTTTAGAAACCTTTCCCGATCACACGGTGTACCATCTTCTGGGTTTCTCATGCACGTTTTCGAAGTAGGAAGATGCCCTTGAACCTGGAGATTTGGGACCCATGGGATGGGTACCACGCAGTATTACTCTAAAGGGTCTGCGTTTGCTCACCCAACCTCACCAAACCTCTCAGCCCCAAGAGTGTCCACCCTTATGTCTCAATCAGCTGTGGGTCTAGATATGGTCAATCCAGGTGGCATCACAGCCCCTGAACGAATTTAGTAAGAATTTCTCTATCTTTCACTGTCTTTGTTTCACGGGTTTTTAAAAGTGATTGATTTTTATAAAGGGGTTTAGCTGCTTTTCACTGCTGTGTTTATGCCGCTTTACACCCACTTGACTCACTTACAGAGAGATATCAATACATAGGTTTTAAGATTCTTACTAGTCAGATATATTCTTGGGCGGTGAATAGGGGGTGTTGAGTCCAGTTCACTGAGCAAGGAGTAGGTCGTGTCTACTACATATTGGGTTTATGGAACGGTCTCTGAGCTAATTTGAAACCCTTGTTTTATGCATCACCCCACCTCACCTTTCCCGTTAAGCAGCCATAGTGTGTTTTCTAAACGTGCGACTCTGTTCTGTTTTGTAATTCAGTTCAAGGGTAGCGGGTTTTACATTCCCTCTATAAGTGATATCTTATGATAAGTGTCTTTTTCTGTGTGACTTATTTCACTTAGAATCGTCGTACCTAAATCCACTCATCATGTTGCTACTAGCCTTATGACGTTGATTTCATGGCTGAGTGATATTCCATTGTACATAAGGACCACAACTTCTTTATCCATTTTTCTCTTTCCTGGGATATTTAAGGTGTAACGAAGTGGAGGTTCTTGTCAACAGAGCAGCCCTAAACTTTGGGGTGCCTGTGTCTTGCTGATTTTTAGTTTTCCCAATTTATACGCCCATGACTGGAAGTGCCCTATGCTCTCTAAGCTGAGTTTTTTCGATGTTTCAGGACACACCGGACACTTCTCCAGAGTGGCTGTTGGCAATTTACATCCCGCCCATCAGCGTAGCAAGGCTCCCGTTTCTCCATGGCCTGTCCTGCATTTCTGGGTTTGACACTTTATTCAGCGTGGCCTATTTGACCGATGGGAAGCGAGACTTCTTTGTAGCGCTGATTTGCCTTTCCAGGTTGCTTGGTTGGCCCAAAAGGGCGTATGCGTTTTTCCCTGAATATATTCAGGGAAAAACGCATACGCCCTTTTTGGCCAAGGGCATCATTGTCGAGGTTTTGCCGCTTTTCCCGTGCTTTAAAGGCGATTCGAATCTACCTCCTGAAATCTGTTTCCTGCAATTCTGCCTTGCTTTCAAATCCTCTTCGTTGTCTTCCGTCAATATATTTGTGGACGAGAGTTATCATTTATAACTCTGCAGGTTTGTGAATTGCAGTGCCCCTGAGCTCCATTTTTCAACTCGCTTTCTTGGGAGCTGGCCGCAAAAGCGCAGGATTACTTCAGGCCCTATTTTGGTCCCGGGCGGCAGGCTGAGCCTGTGGTTAATTCTTCTTCCTGATGGGAAAATAGAGTGACCTGTGCCTTTCCCCACACCTAGAGCTAGTGTCTCATTGGTTCCCCCTCTTCCCGTTCATCCTCAGGACAAATTGCAACCTGTACGGAACAGGAGGTTAAAGGTGCTGATTTTCCAAGGAGGGTGATTGCTAGTAAAGCGGCTGGAATGGCGAACCCGAGCACAAGGAGATGAGAAATGAGGTGCGTTTTAGAAACCTTTCCCGATCACACGGTGTACCATCTTCTGGGTTTCTCATGCACGTTTTCGAAATAGGAAGATGCCCTTGAACCTGGAGATTTGGGACCCATGGGATGGGTACCACGCAGTATTACTCTAAAGGGTCTGCGTTTGCTCACCCAACCTCACCAAACCTCTCAGCCCCAAGAGTGTCCACCCTTATGTCTCAATCAGCTGTGGGTCTAGATATGGTCAATCCAGGTGGCATCACAGCCCCTGAACGAATTTAGTAAGAATTTCTCTATCTTTCACTGTCTTTGTTTCACGGGTTTTTAAAAGTGATTGATTTTTATAAAGGGGTTTAGCTGCTTTTCACTGCTGTGTTTATGCCGCTTTACACCCACTTGACTCACTTACAGAGACATATCAATACATAGGTTTTAAGATTCTTACTAGTCAGATATATTCTTGGGCGGTGAATAGGGGGTGTTGAGTCCAGTTCACTGAGCAAGGAGTAGGTCGTGTCTACTACATATTGGGTTTATGGAACGGTCTCTGAGCTAATTTGAAACCCTTGTTTTATGCATCACCCCACCTCACCTTTCCCGTTAAGCAGCCATAGTGTGTTTTCTAAACGTGCGACTCTGTTCTGTTTTGTAATTCAGTTCAAGGGTAGCGGTTTTTACATTCCCTCTATAAGTGATATCTTATGATAAGTGTCTTTTTCTGTGTGACTTATTTCACTTAGAATCGTCGTACCTAAATCCACTCATCATGTTGCTACTAGCCTTATGACGTTGATTTCATGGCTGAGTGATATTCCATTGTACATAAGGACCACAACTTCTTTATCCATTTTTCTCTTTCCTGGGATATTTAAGGTGTAACGAAGTGGAGGTTCTTGTCAACAGAGCAGCCCTAAACTTTGGGGTGCCTGTGTCTTGCTGATTTTTAGTTTTCCCAATTTATACGCCCGTGAGAGGAAGTGCCCTATGCTCTCTAAGCTGAGTGTTTTCGATGTTTCAGGACACACCGTACACTTCTGCAGAGTGGCTGTTGGCAATTTACATCCCGCCCATCAGCGTAGCAAGGCTCCCGTTTCTCCATGGCCCGTCCTGCATTTCTGGTTTTGACACTTTATTCAGCATGGCCCTTTTGACCGATGGGAAGCGAGACTTCTTTGTAGCGCTGATTTGCCTTTCCAGGTTGCTTGGTTGGCCAAAAAGGGCGTATGCGTTTTTTCCTGAATATATTCAGGAAAAAACGCATACGCCCTTTTTGGCCAAGGGCATCATTGTCGAGGTTTTGCCGCTTTTCCCGTGCTTTAAAGGCGATTCGAATCTACCTCCTGAAATCTGTTTCCTGCAATTCTGCCTTGCTTTCAAATCCTCTTCGTTGTCTTCCGTCAATATATTTGTGGACGAGAGTTATCATTTATAACTCTGCAGGTTTGTGAATTGCAGTGCCCCTGAGCTCCATTTTTCAACTCGCTTACTTGGCAGCTGGCCGCAAAAGCGCAGGATTACTTCAGGCCCTATTCTGGTCCCGGGCGGCAGGCTGAGCCTGTGGTTAATTCTTCTTCCTGATGGGAAAATAGAGTGACCTGTGCCTGTCCCCACACCTAGAGCTAGTGTCTCATTGGTTCCCCCTCTTCCCGTTCATCCTCAGGACAAATTGCAACCTGTACGGAACAGGAGGTTAAAGGTGCTGATTCTCCAAGGAGGGAGATTGCTAGTAAAGCGGCTGGAATGGCGAACCCGAGCACAAGGAGATGAGAAATGAGCTGCGTTTTAGAAACCTTTCCCGATCACACGGTGTACCATCTTCTGGGTTTCTCATGCACGTTTTCGAAGTAGGAAGATGCCCTTGAACCTGGAGATTTGGGACCCATGGGATGGGTACCACGCAGTATTACTCTAAAGGGTCTGCGTTTGCTCACCCAACCTCACCAAACCTCTCAGCCCCAAGAGTGTCCACCCTTATGTCTCAATCAGCTGTGGGTCTAGATATGGTCAATCCAGGTGGCATCACAGCCCCTGAACGAATTTAGTAAGAATTTCTCTATCTTTCACTGTCTTTGTTTCACGGGTTTTTAAAAGTGATTGATTTTTATAAAGGGGTTTAGCTGCTTTTCACTGCTGTGTTTATGCCGCTTTACACCCACTTGACTCACTTACAGAGAGATATCAATACATAGGTTTTAAGATTCTTACTAGTCAGATATATTCTTGGGCGGTGAATAGGGGGTGTTGAGTCCAGTTCACTGAGCAAGGAGTAGGTCGTGTCTACTACATATTGGGTTTATGGAACGGTCTCTGAGCTAATTTGAAACCCTTGTTTTATGCATCACCCCACCTCACCTTTCCCGTTAAGCAGCCATAGTGTGTTTTCTAAACGTGCGACTCTGTTCTGTTTTGTAATTCAGTTCAAGGGTAGCGGGTTTTACATTCCCTCTATAAGTGATATCTTATGATAAGTGTCTTTTTCTGTGTGACTTATTTCACTTAGAATCGTCGTACCTAAATCCACTCATCATGTTGCTACTAGCCTTATGACGTTGATTTCATGGCTGAGTGATATTCCATTGTACATAAGGACCACAACTTCTTTATCCATTTTTCTCTTTCCTGGGATATTTAAGGTGTAACGAAGTGGAGGTTCTTGTCAACAGAGCAGCCCTAAACTTTGGGGTGCCTGTGTCTTGCTGATTTTTAGTTTTCCCAATTTATACGCCCATGACTGGAAGTGCCCTATGCTCTCTAAGCTGAGTTTTTTCGATGTTTCAGGACACACCGGACACTTCTCCAGAGTGGCTGTTGGCAATTTACATCGCGCCCATCAGCGTAGCAAGGCTCCCGTTTCTCCATGGCCTGTCCTGCATTTCTGGGTTTGACACTTTATTCAGCGTGGCCTATTTGACCGATGGGAAGCGAGACTTCTTTGTAGCGCTGATTTGCCTTTCCAGGTTGCTTGGTTGGCCCAAAAGGGCGTATGCGTTTTTCCCTGAATATATTCAGGGAAAAACGCATACGCCCTTTTTGGCCAAGGGCATCATTGTCGAGGTTTTGCCGCTTTTCCCGTGCTTTAAAGGCGATTCGAATCTACCTCCTGAAATCTGTTTCCTGCAATTCTGCCTTGCTTTCAAATCCTCTTCGTTGTCTTCCGTCAATATATTTGTGGACGAGAGTTATCATTTATAACTCTGCAGGTTTGTGAATTGCAGTGCCCCTGAGCTCCATTTTTCAACTCGCTTTCTTGGGAGCTGGCCGCAAAAGCGCAGGATTACTTCAGGCCCTATTTTGGTCCCGGGCGGCAGGCTGAGCCTGTGGTTAATTCTTCTTCCTGATGGGAAAATAGAGTGACCTGTGCCTTTCCCCACACCTAGAGCTAGTGTCTCATTGGTTCCCCCTCTTCCCGTTCATCCTCAGGACAAATTGCAACCTGTACGGAACAGGAGGTTAAAGGTGCTGATTTTCCAAGGAGGGTGATTGCTAGTAAAGCGGCTGGAATGGCGAACCCGAGCACAAGGAGATGAGAAATGAGGTGCGTTTTAGAAACCTTTCCCGATCACACGGTGTACCATCTTCTGGGTTTCTCATGCACGTTTTCGAAATAGGAAGATGCCCTTGAACCTGGAGATTTGGGACCCATGGGATGGGTACCACGCAGTATTACTCTAAAGGGTCTGCGTTTGCTCACCCAACCTCACCAAACCTCTCAGCCCCAAGAGTGTCCACCCTTATGTCTAAATCAGCTGTGGGTCTAGATATGGTCAATCCAGGTGGCATCACAGCCCCTGAACGAATTTAGTAAGAATTTCTCTATCTTTCACTGTCTTTGTTTCACGGGTTTTTAAAAGTGATTGATTTTTATAAAGGGGTTTAGCTGCTTTTCACTGCTGTGTTTATGCCGCTTTACACCCACTTGACTCACTTACAGAGACATATCAATACATAGGTTTTAAGATTCTTACTAGTCAGATATATTCTTGGGCGGTGAATAGGGGGTGTTGAGTCCAGTTCACTGAGCAAGGAGTAGGTCGTGTCTACTACATATTGGGTTTATGGAACGGTCTCTGAGCTAATTTGAAACCCTTGTTTTATGCATCACCCCACCTCACCTTTCCCGTTAAGCAGCCATAGTGTGTTTTCTAAACGTGCGACTCTGTTCTGTTTTGTAATTCAGTTCAAGGGTAGCGGTTTTTACATTCCCTCTATAAGTGATATCTTATGATAAGTGTCTTTTTCTGTGTGACTTATTTCACTTAGAATCGTCGTACCTAAATCCACTCATCATGTTGCTACTAGCCTTATGACGTTGATTTCATGGCTGAGTGATATTCCATTGTACATAAGGACCACAACTTCTTTATCCATTTTTCTCTTTCCTGGGATATTTAAGGTGTAACGAAGTGGAGGTTCTTGTCAACAGAGCAGCCCTAAACTTTGGGGTGCCTGTGTCTTGCTGATTTTTAGTTTTCCCAATTTATACGCCCGTGAGAGGAAGTGCCCTATGCTCTCTAAGCTGAGTTTTTTCGATGTTTCAGGACACACCGGACACTTCTCCAGAGTGGCTGTTGGCAATTTACATCCCGCCCATCAGCGTAGCAAGGCTCCCGTTTCTCCATGGCCTGTCCTGCATTTCTGGGTTTGACACTTTATTCAGCGTGGCCTATTTGACCGATGGGAAGCGAGACTTCTTTGTAGCGCTGATTTGCCTTTCCAGGTTGCTTGGTTGGCCCAAAAGGGCGTATGCGTTTTTCCCTGAATATATTCAGGGAAAAACGCATACGCCCTTTTTGGCCAAGGGCATCATTGTCGAGGTTTTGCCGCTTTTCCCGTGCTTTAAAGGCGATTCGAATCTACCTCCTGAAATCTGTTTCCTGCAATTCTGCCTTGCTTTCAAATCCTCTTCGTTGTCTTCCGTCAATATATTTGTGGACGAGAGTTATCATTTATAACTCTGCAGGTTTGTGAATTGCAGTGCCCCTGAGCTCCATTTTTCAACTCGCTTTCTTGGGAGCTGGCCGCAAAAGCGCAGGATTACTTCAGGCCCTATTTTGGTCCCGGGCGGCAGGCTGAGCCTGTGGTTAATTCTTCTTCCTGATGGGAAAATAGAGTGACCTGTGCCTTTCCCCACACCTAGAGCTAGTGTCTCATTGGTTCCCCCTCTTCCCGTTCATCCTCAGGACAAATTGCAACCTGTACGGAACAGGAGGTTAAAGGTGCTGATTTTCCAAGGAGGGTGATTGCTAGTAAAGCGGCTGGAATGGCGAACCCGAGCACAAGGAGATGAGAAATGAGCTGCGTTTTAGAAACCTTTCCCGATCACACGGTGTACCATCTTCTGGGGTTCTCATGCACGTTTTCGAAATAGGAAGATGCCCTTGAACCTGGAGATTTGGGACCCATGGGATGGGTACCACGCAGTATTACTCTAAAGGGTCTGCGTTTGCTCACCCAACCTCACCAAACCTCTCAGCCCCAAGAGTGTCCACCCTTATGTCTCAATCAGCTGTGGGTCTAGATATGGTCAATCCAGGTGGCATCACAGCCCCTGAACGAATTTAGTAAGAATTTCTCTATCTTTCACTGTCTTTGTTTCACGGGTTTTTAAAAGTGATTGATTTTTATAAAGGGGTTTAGCTGCTTTTCACTGCTGTGTTTATGCCGCTTTACACCCACTTGACTCACTTACAGAGACATATCAATACATAGGTTTTAAGATTCTTACTAGTCAGATATATTCTTGGGCGGTGAATAGGGGGTGTTGAGTCCAGTTCACTGAGCAAGGAGTAGGTCGTGTCTACTACATATTGGGTTTATGGAACGGTCTCTGAGCTAATTTGAAACCCTTGTTTTATGCATCACCCCACCTCACCTTTCCCGTTAAGCAGCCATAGTGTGTTTTCTAAACGTGCGACTCTGTTCTGTTTTGTAATTCAGTTCAAGGGTAGCGGTTTTTACATTCCCTCTATAAGTGATATCTTATGATAAGTGTCTTTTTCTGTGTGACTTATTTCACTTAGAATCGTCGTACCTAAATCCACTCATCATGTTGCTACTAGCCTTATGACGTTGATTTCATGGCTGAGTGATATTCCATTGTACATAAGGACCACAACTTCTTTATCCATTTTTCTCTTTCCTGGGATATTTAAGGTGTAACGAAGTGGAGGTTCTTGTCAACAGAGCAGCCCTAAACTTTGGGGTGCCTGTGTCTTGCTGATTTTTAGTTTTCCCAATTTATACGCCCGTGAGAGGAAGTGCCCTATGCTCTCTAAGCTGAGTGTTTTCGATGTTTCAGGACACACCGTACACTTCTGCAGAGTGGCTGTTGGCAATTTACATCCCGCCCATCAGCGTAGCAAGGCTCCCGTTTCTCCATGGCCCGTCCTGCATTTCTGGTTTTGACACTTTATTCAGCATGGCCCTTTTGACCGATGGGAAGCGAGACTTCTTTGTAGCGCTGATTTGCCTTTCCAGGTTGCTTGGTTGGCCAAAAAGGGCGTATGCGTTTTTTCCTGAATATATTCAGGAAAAAACGCATACGCCCTTTTTGGCCAAGGGCATCATTGTCGAGGTTTTGCCGCTTTTCCCGTGCTTTAAAGGCGATTCGAATCTTCCTCCTGAAATCTGTTTCCTGCAATTCTGCCTTGCTTTCAAATCCTCTTTGTTGTCTTCCGTCAATATATTTGTGGACGAGAGTTATCATTTATAACTCTGCAGGTTTGTGAATTGCAGTGCCCCTGAGCTCCATTTTTCAACTCGCTTTCTTGGGAGCTGGCCGCAAAAGCGCAGGATTGCTTCAGGCCCTATTCTGGTCCCGGGCGGCAGGCTGAGCCTGTGGTTAATTCTTCTTCCTGATGGGAAAATAGAGTGACCTGTGCCTGTCCCAACACCTAGAGCTAGTGTCTCATTGGTTCCCCCTCTTCCCGTTCATCCTCAGGACAAATTGCAACCTGTACGGAACAGGAGGTTAAAGGTGCTGATTCTCCAAGGAGGGAGATTGCTAGTAAAGCGGCTGGAATGGCGAACCCGAGCACAAGGAGATGAGAAATGAGGTGCGTGTTAGAAACCTTTCCCGATCACACGGTGTACCATCTTCTGGGATTCTCATGCATGTTTTCGATGTAGGAAGATGCCCTTGAACCTGGAGATTTGGGACCCATGGGATGGGTACCACGCAGTATTACTCTAAAGGGTCTGCGTTTGCTCACCCAACCTCACCAAACCTCTCAGCCCCAAGAGTGTCCACCCTTATGCCTCAATCAGCTGTGGGTCTAGATATGGTCAATCCAGGTGGCATCACAGCCCTTGAACGAATTTTGTAAGAATTTCTCTCTCTTTCACTGTCTTTGTTTCACGGGTTTTTAAAAGTAATTGATTTTTATAAAGGGGTTTAGCTGTTTTTTACTGCTGTGTTTATGCCGCTTTACACCCACTTGACTCACATACAGAGAGATATCAATACATAGGTTTTAAGATTCTTACTAGTCAGATATATTCTTGGGCGGTGAATAGGGGGTGTTGAGTCCAGATCACTGAGCAAGGAGTAGGTCTTGTCTATTACATATTGGGTTTATGGAACGGTCTCTGAGCTAATTTGAAACCCTTGTTTTATGCATCACCCCACCTCACCTTTCCCGTTAAGCAGCCATAGTGTGTTTTCTAAACGTGTGACTCTGTTCTGTTTTGTAATTCAGTTCAAGGGTAGCGATTTTTACATTCCCTCTATAAGTGATATCTTATGATAAGTGTCTTTTTCTGTGTGACTTATTTCACTTAGAATCGTCGTACCTAAATCCACTCATCATGCTGCTACTAGCCTTATGACGTTGATTTCATGGCTGAGTGATATTCCATTGTACAAAAGGACCACAACTTCTTTATCCATTTTTCTCTTTCCTGGGATATTTAAGGTGTAACGAAGTGGAGGTTCTTGTCAACAGAGCAGCCCTAAACTTTGGGGTGCCTGTGCCTTGCTGATTTTTAGTTTTCCCAATTTATACGCCCGTGAGAGGAAGTGCCCTATGCTCTCTAAGCTGAGTGTTTTCGATGTTTCAGGACACACCGTACACTTCTGCAGAGTGGCTGTTGGCAATTTACATCCCGCCCATCAGCGTAGCAAGGCTCCCGTTTCTCCATGGCCTGTCCTGCATTTCTGGTTTTGACACTTTATTCAGCATGGCCCTTTTGACCGATGGGAAGCGAGACTTCTTTGTAGCGCTGATTTGCCTTTCCAGGTTGCTTGGTTGGCCAAAAAGGGCGTATGCGTTTTTTCCTGAATATATTCAGGAAAAAACGCATACGCCCTTTTTGGCCAAGGGCATCATTGTCGAGGTTTTGCCGCTTTTCCCGTGCTTTAAAGGCGATTCGAATCTTCCTCCTGAAATCTGTTTCCTGCAATTCTGCCTTGCTTTCAAATCCTCTTTGTTGTCTTCCGTCAATATATTTGTGGACGAGAGTTATCATTTATAACTCTGCAGGTTTGTGAATTGCAGTTCCCCTGAGCTCCATTTTTCAACTCGCTTTCTTGGGAGCTGGCCGCAAAAGCGCAGGATTGCTTCAGGCCCTATTCTGGTCCCGGGCGGCAGGCTGAGCCTGTGGTTAATTCTTCTTCCTGATGGGAAAATAGAGTGACCTGTGCCTGTCCCCACACCTAGAGCTAGTGTCTCATTGGTTCCCCCTCTTCCCGTTCATCCTCAGGACAAATTGCAACCTGTACGGAACAGGAGGTTAAAGGTGCTGATTCTCCAAGGAGGGAGATTGCTAGTAAAGCGGCTGGAATGGCGAACCCGAGCACAAGGAGATGAGAAATGAGGTGCGTGTTAGAAACCTTTCCCGATCACACGGTGTACCATCTTCTGGGATTCTCATGCATGTTTTCGATGTAGGAAGATGCCCTTGAACCTGGAGATTTGGGACCCATGGGATGGGTACCACGCAGTATTACTCTAAAGGGTCTGCGTTTGCTCACCCAACCTCACCAAACCTCTCAGCCCCAAGAGTGTCCACCCTTATGCCTCAATCAGCTGTGGGTCTAGATATGGTCAATCCAGGTGGCATCACAGCCCTTGAACGAATTTTGTAAGAATTTCTCTCTCTTTCACTGTCTTTGTTTCACGGGTTTTTAAAAGTAATTGATTTTTATAAAGGGGTTTAGCTGTTTTTTACTGCTGTGTTTATGCCGCTTTACACCCACTTGACTCACATACAGAGAGATATCAATACATAGGTTTTAAGATTCTTACTAGTCAGATATATTCTTGGGCGGTGAATAGGGGGTTTTGAGTCCAGATCACTGAGCAAGGAGTAGGTCTTGTCTATTACATATTGGGTTTATGGAACGGTCTCTGAGCTAATTTGAAACCCTTGTTTTATGCATCACCCCACCTCACCTTTCCCGTTAAGCAGCCATAGTGTGTTTTCTAAACGTGTGACTCTGTTCTGTTTTGTAATTCAGTTCAAGGGTAGCGGTTTTACATTCCCTCTATAAGTGATATCTTATGATAAGTGTCGTTTTCTGTGTGGCTTATTTCACTTAGAATCGTCGTACCTAAATCCACTCATCATGCTGCTACTAGCCTTATGACGTTGATTTCATGGCTGAGTGATATTCCATTGTACAAAAGGACCACAACTTCTTTATCCATTTTTCTCTTTCCTGGGATATTTAAGGTGTAACGAAGTGGAGGTTCTTGTCAACAGAGCAGCCCTAAACTTTGGGGTGCCTGTGCCTTGCTGATTTTTAGTTTTCCCAATTTATACGCCCGTGAGAGGAAGTGCCCTATGCTCTCTAAGCTGAGTGTTTTCGATGTTTCAGGACACACCGTACACTTCTGCAGAGTGGCTGTTGGCAATTTACATCCCGCCCATCAGCGTAGCAAGGCTCCCGTTTCTCCATGGCCTGTCCTGCATTTCTGGGTTTGACACTTTATTCAGCGTGGCCTATTTGACCGATGGGAAGCGAGACCTCTTTGTAGCGCTGATTTGCCTTTCCAGGTTGCTTGGTTGGCCAAAAAGGGCGTATGTGTTTTTCCCTGAATATATTCAGGAAAAAACGCATACGCCCTTTTTGGCCAAGGGCATCATTGTCGAGGTTTTGCCGCTTTTCCCGTGCTTTAAGGGCGATTCGAATCTACCTCCTGAAATCTGATTCCTGCAATTCTGCCTTGCTTTCAAATCCTCTTCGTTGTCTTCCGTCAATATATTTGTGGACGAGAGTTATCATTTATAACTCTGCAGGTTTGTGAATTGCAGTGCCCCTGAGCTCCATTTTTCAACTCGCTTTCTTGGGAGCTGGCCGCAAAAGCGCAGGATTACTTCAGGCCCTATTCTGGTCCCGGGCGGCAGGCTGAGCCTGTGGTTAATTCTTCTTCCTGATGGGAAAATAGAGTGACCTGTGCCTGTCCCAACACCTAGAGCTAGTGTCTCATTGGTTCCCCCTCTTCCCGTTCATCCTCAGGACAAATTGCAACCTGTACGGAACAGGAGGTTAAAGGTGCTGATTCTCCAAGGAGGGAGATTGCTAGTAAAGCGGCTGGAATGGCGAACCCGAGCACAAGGAGATGAGAAATGAGGTGCGTTTTAGAAACCTTTCCCGATCACACGGTGTACCATCTTCTGGGTTTCTCATGCACGTTTTCGAAGTAGGAAGATGCCCTTGAACCTGGAGATTTGGGACCCATGGGATGGGTACCACGCAGTATTACTCTAAAGGGTCTGCGTTTGCTCACCCAACCTCACCAAACCTCTCAGCCCCAAGAGTGTCCACCCTTATGTCTCAATCAGCTGTGGGTCTAGATATGGTCAATCCAGGTGGCATCACAGCCCCTGAACGAATTTAGTAAGAATTTCTCTATCTTTCACTGTCTTTGTTTCACGGGTTTTTAAAAGTGATTGATTTTTATAAAGGGGTTTAGCTGCTTTTCACTGCTGTGTTTATGCCGCTTTACACCCACTTGACTCACTTACAGAGAGGTATCAATACATAGGTTTTAAGATTCTTACTAGTCAGATATATTCTTGGGCGGTGAATAGGGGGTGTTGAGTCCAGTTCAGTGAGCAAGGAGTAGGTCGTGTCTACTACATATTGGGTTTATGGAACGGTATCTGAGCTAATTTGAAACCCTTGTTTTATGCATCACCCCACCTCACCTTTCCCGTTAAGCAGCCATAGTGTGTTTTCTAAACGTGCGACTCTGTTCTGTTTTGTAATTCAGTTCAAGGGTAGCGGTTTTTACATTCCCTCTATAAGTGATATCTTATGATAAGTGTCTTTTTCTGTGTGACTTATTTCACTTAGAATCGTCGTACCTAAATCCACTCATCATGTTGCTACTAGCCTTATGACGTTGATTTCATGGCTGAGTGATATTCCATTGTACATAAGGACCACAACTTCTTTATCCATTTTTCTCTTTCCTGGGATATTTAAGGTGTAACGAAGTGGAGGTTCTTGTCAACAGAGCAGCCCTAAACTTTGGGGTGCCTGTGTCTTGCTGATTTTTAGTTTTCCCAATTTATACGCCCATGACTGGAAGTGCCCTATGCTCTCTAAGCTGAGTTTTTTCGATGTTTCAGGACACACCGGACACTTCTCCAGAGTGGCTGTTGGCAATTTACATCCCGCCCATCAGCGTAGCAAGGCTCCCGTTTCTCCATGGCCTGTCCTGCATTTCTGGGTTTGACACTTTATTCAGCGTGGCCTATTTGACCGATGGGAAGCGAGACTTCTTTGTAGCGCTGATTTGCCTTTCCAGGTTGCTCGGTTGGCCAAAAAGGGCGTATGCGTTTTTTCCTGAATATATTCAGGAAAAAACGCATACGCCCTTTTTGGCCAAGGGCATCATTGTCGAGGTTTTGCCGCTTTTCCCGTGCTTTAAAGGCGATTCGAATCTACCTCCTGAAATCTGTTTCCTGCAATTCTGCCTTGCTTTCAAATCCTCTTCGTTGTCTTCCGTCAATATATTTGTGGACGAGAGTTATCATTTATAACTCTGCAGGTTTGTGAATTGCAGTGCCCCTGAGCTCCATTTTTCAACTCGCTTTCTTGGCAGCTGGCCGCAAAAGCGCAGGATTACTTCAGGCCCTATTCTGGTCCCGGGCGGCAGGCTGAGCCTGTGGTTAATTCTTCTTCCTGATGGGAAAATAGAGTGACCTGTGCCTGTCCCCACACCTAGAGCTAGTGTCTCATTGGTTCCCCCTCTTCCCGTTCATCCTCAGGACAAATTGCAACCTGTACGGAACAGGAGGTTAAAGGTGCTGATTCTCCAAGGAGGGAGATTGCTAGTAAAGCGGCTGGAATGGCGAACCCGAGCACAAGGAGATGAGAAATGAGCTGCGTTTTAGAAACCTTTCCCGATCACACGGTGTACCATCTTCTGGGTTTCTCATGCACGTTTTCGAAGTAGGAAGATGCCCTTGAACCTGGAGATTTGGGACCCATGGGATGGGTACCACGCAGTATTACTCTAAAGGGTCTGCGTTTGCTCACCCAACCTCACCAAACCTCTCAGCCCCAAGAGTGTCCACCCTTATGTCTCAATCAGCTGTGGGTCTAGATATGGTCAATCCAGGTGGCATCACAGCCCCTGAACGAATTTAGTAAGAATTTCTCTATCTTTCACTGTCTTTGTTTCACGGGTTTTTAAAAGTGATTGATTTTTATAAAGGGGTTTAGCTGCTTTTCACTGCTGTGTTTATGCCGCTTTACACCCACTTGACTCACTTACAGAGAGATATCAATACATAGGTTTTAAGATTCTTACTAGTCAGATATATTCTTGGGCGGTGAATAGGGGGTGTTGAGTCCAGTTCACTGAGCAAGGAGTAGGTCGTGTCTACTACATATTGGGTTTATGGAACGGTCTCTGAGCTAATTTGAAACCCTTGTTTTATGCATCACCCCACCTCACCTTTCCCGTTAAGCAGCCATAGTGTGTTTTCTAAACGTGCGACTCTGTTCTGTTTTGTAATTCAGTTCAAGGGTAGCGGGTTTTACATTCCCTCTATAAGTGATATCTTATGATAAGTGTCTTTTTCTGTGTGACTTATTTCACTTAGAATCGTCGTACCTAAATCCACTCATCATGTTGCTACTAGCCTTATGACGTTGATTTCATGGCTGAGTGATATTCCATTGTACATAAGGACCACAACTTCTTTATCCATTTTTCTCTTTCCTGGGATATTTAAGGTGTAACGAAGTGGAGGTTCTTGTCAACAGAGCAGCCCTAAACTTTGGGGTGCCTGTGTCTTGCTGATTTTTAGTTTTCCCAATTTATACGCCCATGACTGGAAGTGCCCTATGCTCTCTAAGCTGAGTTTTTTCGATGTTTCAGGACACACCGGACACTTCTCCAGAGTGGCTGTTGGCAATTTACATCGCGCCCATCAGCGTAGCAAGGCTCCCGTTTCTCCATGGCCTGTCCTGCATTTCTGGGTTTGACACTTTATTCAGCGTGGCCTATTTGACCGATGGGAAGCGAGACTTCTTTGTAGCGCTGATTTGCCTTTCCAGGTTGCTTGGTTGGCCCAAAAGGGCGTATGCGTTTTTCCCTGAATATATTCAGGGAAAAACGCATACGCCCTTTTTGGCCAAGGGCATCATTGTCGAGGTTTTGCCGCTTTTCCCGTGCTTTAAAGGCGATTCGAATCTACCTCCTGAAATCTGTTTCCTGCAATTCTGCCTTGCTTTCAAATCCTCTTCGTTGTCTTCCGTCAATATATTTGTGGACGAGAGTTATCATTTATAACTCTGCAGGTTTGTGAATTGCAGTGCCCCTGAGCTCCATTTTTCAACTCGCTTTCTTGGGAGCTGGCCGCAAAAGCGCAGGATTACTTCAGGCCCTATTTTGGTCCCGGGCGGCAGGCTGAGCCTGTGGTTAATTCTTCTTCCTGATGGGAAAATAGAGTGACCTGTGCCTTTCCCCACACCTAGAGCTAGTGTCTCATTGGTTCCCCCTCTTCCCGTTCATCCTCAGGACAAATTGCAACCTGTACGGAACAGGAGGTTAAAGGTGCTGATTTTCCAAGGAGGGTGATTGCTAGTAAAGCGGCTGGAATGGCGAACCCGAGCACAAGGAGATGAGAAATGAGGTGCGTTTTAGAAACCTTTCCCGATCACACGGTGTACCATCTTCTGGGTTTCTCATGCACGTTTTCGAAATAGGAAGATGCCCTTGAACCTGGAGATTTGGGACCCATGGGATGGGTACCACGCAGTATTACTCTAAAGGGTCTGCGTTTGCTCACCCAACCTCACCAAACCTCTCAGCCCCAAGAGTGTCCACCCTTATGTCTAAATCAGCTGTGGGTCTAGATATGGTCAATCCAGGTGGCATCACAGCCCCTGAACGAATTTAGTAAGAATTTCTCTATCTTTCACTGTCTTTGTTTCACGGGTTTTTAAAAGTGATTGATTTTTATAAAGGGGTTTAGCTGCTTTTCACTGCTGTGTTTATGCCGCTTTACACCCACTTGACTCACTTACAGAGACATATCAATACATAGGTTTTAAGATTCTTACTAGTCAGATATATTCTTGGGCGGTGAATAGGGGGTGTTGAGTCCAGTTCACTGAGCAAGGAGTAGGTCGTGTCTACTACATATTGGGTTTATGGAACGGTCTCTGAGCTAATTTGAAACCCTTGTTTTATGCATCACCCCACCTCACCTTTCCCGTTAAGCAGCCATAGTGTGTTTTCTAAACGTGCGACTCTGTTCTGTTTTGTAATTCAGTTCAAGGGTAGCGGTTTTTACATTCCCTCTATAAGTGATATCTTATGATAAGTGTCTTTTTCTGTGTGACTTATTTCACTTAGAATCGTCGTACCTAAATCCACTCATCATGTTGCTACTAGCCTTATGACGTTGATTTCATGGCTGAGTGATATTCCATTGTACATAAGGACCACAACTTCTTTATCCATTTTTCTCTTTCCTGGGATATTTAAGGTGTAACGAAGTGGAGGTTCTTGTCAACAGAGCAGCCCTAAACTTTGGGGTGCCTGTGTCTTGCTGATTTTTAGTTTTCCCAATTTATACGCCCGTGAGAGGAAGTGCCCTATGCTCTCTAAGCTGAGTTTTTTCGATGTTTCAGGACACACCGGACACTTCTCCAGAGTGGCTGTTGGCAATTTACATCCCGCCCATCAGCGTAGCAAGGCTCCCGTTTCTCCATGGCCTGTCCTGCATTTCTGGGTTTGACACTTTATTCAGCGTGGCCTATTTGACCGATGGGAAGCGAGACTTCTTTGTAGCGCTGATTTGCCTTTCCAGGTTGCTTGGTTGGCCCAAAAGGGCGTATGCGTTTTTCCCTGAATATATTCAGGGAAAAACGCATACGCCCTTTTTGGCCAAGGGCATCATTGTCGAGGTTTTGCCGCTTTTCCCGTGCTTTAAAGGCGATTCGAATCTACCTCCTGAAATCTGTTTCCTGCAATTCTGCCTTGCTTTCAAATCCTCTTCGTTGTCTTCCGTCAATATATTTGTGGACGAGAGTTATCATTTATAACTCTGCAGGTTTGTGAATTGCAGTGCCCCTGAGCTCCATTTTTCAACTCGCTTTCTTGGGAGCTGGCCGCAAAAGCGCAGGATTACTTCAGGCCCTATTTTGGTCCCGGGCGGCAGGCTGAGCCTGTGGTTAATTCTTCTTCCTGATGGGAAAATAGAGTGACCTGTGCCTTTCCCCACACCTAGAGCTAGTGTCTCATTGGTTCCCCCTCTTCCCGTTCATCCTCAGGACAAATTGCAACCTGTACGGAACAGGAGGTTAAAGGTGCTGATTTTCCAAGGAGGGTGATTGCTAGTAAAGCGGCTGGAATGGCGAACCCGAGCACAAGGAGATGAGAAATGAGCTGCGTTTTAGAAACCTTTCCCGATCACACGGTGTACCATCTTCTGGGGTTCTCATGCACGTTTTCGAAATAGGAAGATGCCCTTGAACCTGGAGATTTGGGACCCATGGGATGGGTACCACGCAGTATTACTCTAAAGGGTCTGCGTTTGCTCACCCAACCTCACCAAACCTCTCAGCCCCAAGAGTGTCCACCCTTATGTCTCAATCAGCTGTGGGTCTAGATATGGTCAATCCAGGTGGCATCACAGCCCCTGAACGAATTTAGTAAGAATTTCTCTATCTTTCACTGTCTTTGTTTCACGGGTTTTTAAAAGTGATTGATTTTTATAAAGGGGTTTAGCTGCTTTTCACTGCTGTGTTTATGCCGCTTTACACCCACTTGACTCACTTACAGAGACATATCAATACATAGGTTTTAAGATTCTTACTAGTCAGATATATTCTTGGGCGGTGAATAGGGGGTGTTGAGTCCAGTTCACTGAGCAAGGAGTAGGTCGTGTCTACTACATATTGGGTTTATGGAACGGTCTCTGAGCTAATTTGAAACCCTTGTTTTATGCATCACCCCACCTCACCTTTCCCGTTAAGCAGCCATAGTGTGTTTTCTAAACGTGCGACTCTGTTCTGTTTTGTAATTCAGTTCAAGGGTAGCGGTTTTTACATTCCCTCTATAAGTGATATCTTATGATAAGTGTCTTTTTCTGTGTGACTTATTTCACTTAGAATCGTCGTACCTAAATCCACTCATCATGTTGCTACTAGCCTTATGACGTTGATTTCATGGCTGAGTGATATTCCATTGTACATAAGGACCACAACTTCTTTATCCATTTTTCTCTTTCCTGGGATATTTAAGGTGTAACGAAGTGGAGGTTCTTGTCAACAGAGCAGCCCTAAACTTTGGGGTGCCTGTGTCTTGCTGATTTTTAGTTTTCCCAATTTATACGCCCGTGAGAGGAAGTGCCCTATGCTCTCTAAGCTGAGTGTTTTCGATGTTTCAGGACACACCGTACACTTCTGCAGAGTGGCTGTTGGCAATTTACATCCCGCCCATCAGCGTAGCAAGGCTCCCGTTTCTCCATGGCCCGTCCTGCATTTCTGGTTTTGACACTTTATTCAGCATGGCCCTTTTGACCGATGGGAAGCGAGACTTCTTTGTAGCGCTGATTTGCCTTTCCAGGTTGCTTGGTTGGCCAAAAAGGGCGTATGCGTTTTTTCCTGAATATATTCAGGAAAAAACGCATACGCCCTTTTTGGCCAAGGGCATCATTGTCGAGGTTTTGCCGCTTTTCCCGTGCTTTAAAGGCGATTCGAATCTTCCTCCTGAAATCTGTTTCCTGCAATTCTGCCTTGCTTTCAAATCCTCTTTGTTGTCTTCCGTCAATATATTTGTGGACGAGAGTTATCATTTATAACTCTGCAGGTTTGTGAATTGCAGTGCCCCTGAGCTCCATTTTTCAACTCGCTTTCTTGGGAGCTGGCCGCAAAAGCGCAGGATTGCTTCAGGCCCTATTCTGGTCCCGGGCGGCAGGCTGAGCCTGTGGTTAATTCTTCTTCCTGATGGGAAAATAGAGTGACCTGTGCCTGTCCCAACACCTAGAGCTAGTGTCTCATTGGTTCCCCCTCTTCCCGTTCATCCTCAGGACAAATTGCAACCTGTACGGAACAGGAGGTTAAAGGTGCTGATTCTCCAAGGAGGGAGATTGCTAGTAAAGCGGCTGGAATGGCGAACCCGAGCACAAGGAGATGAGAAATGAGGTGCGTGTTAGAAACCTTTCCCGATCACACGGTGTACCATCTTCTGGGATTCTCATGCATGTTTTCGATGTAGGAAGATGCCCTTGAACCTGGAGATTTGGGACCCATGGGATGGGTACCACGCAGTATTACTCTAAAGGGTCTGCGTTTGCTCACCCAACCTCACCAAACCTCTCAGCCCCAAGAGTGTCCACCCTTATGCCTCAATCAGCTGTGGGTCTAGATATGGTCAATCCAGGTGGCATCACAGCCCTTGAACGAATTTTGTAAGAATTTCTCTCTCTTTCACTGTCTTTGTTTCACGGGTTTTTAAAAGTAATTGATTTTTATAAAGGGGTTTAGCTGTTTTTTACTGCTGTGTTTATGCCGCTTTACACCCACTTGACTCACATACAGAGAGATATCAATACATAGGTTTTAAGATTCTTACTAGTCAGATATATTCTTGGGCGGTGAATAGGGGGTGTTGAGTCCAGATCACTGAGCAAGGAGTAGGTCTTGTCTATTACATATTGGGTTTATGGAACGGTCTCTGAGCTAATTTGAAACCCTTGTTTTATGCATCACCCCACCTCACCTTTCCCGTTAAGCAGCCATAGTGTGTTTTCTAAACGTGTGACTCTGTTCTGTTTTGTAATTCAGTTCAAGGGTAGCGATTTTTACATTCCCTCTATAAGTGATATCTTATGATAAGTGTCTTTTTCTGTGTGACTTATTTCACTTAGAATCGTCGTACCTAAATCCACTCATCATGCTGCTACTAGCCTTATGACGTTGATTTCATGGCTGAGTGATATTCCATTGTACAAAAGGACCACAACTTCTTTATCCATTTTTCTCTTTCCTGGGATATTTAAGGTGTAACGAAGTGGAGGTTCTTGTCAACAGAGCAGCCCTAAACTTTGGGGTGCCTGTGCCTTGCTGATTTTTAGTTTTCCCAATTTATACGCCCGTGAGAGGAAGTGCCCTATGCTCTCTAAGCTGAGTGTTTTCGATGTTTCAGGACACACCGTACACTTCTGCAGAGTGGCTGTTGGCAATTTACATCCCGCCCATCAGCGTAGCAAGGCTCCCGTTTCTCCATGGCCTGTCCTGCATTTCTGGTTTTGACACTTTATTCAGCATGGCCCTTTTGACCGATGGGAAGCGAGACTTCTTTGTAGCGCTGATTTGCCTTTCCAGGTTGCTTGGTTGGCCCAAAAGGGCGTATGCGTTTTTTCCTGAATATATTCAGGAAAAAACGCATACGCCCTTTTTGGCCAAGGGCATCATTGTCGAGGTTTTGCCGCTTTTCCCGTGCTTTAAAGGCGATTCGAATCTTCCTCCTGAAATCTGTTTCCTGCAATTCTGCCTTGCTTTCAAATCCTCTTTGTTGTCTTCCGTCAATATATTTGTGGACGAGAGTTATCATTTATAACTCTGCAGGTTTGTGAATTGCAGTTCCCCTGAGCTCCATTTTTCAACTCGCTTTCTTGGGAGCTGGCCGCAAAAGCGCAGGATTGCTTCAGGCCCTATTCTGGTCCCGGGCGGCAGGCTGAGCCTGTGGTTAATTCTTCTTCCTGATGGGAAAATAGAGTGACCTGTGCCTGTCCCCACACCTAGAGCTAGTGTCTCATTGGTTCCCCCTCTTCCCGTTCATCCTCAGGACAAATTGCAACCTGTACGGAACAGGAGGTTAAAGGTGCTGATTCTCCAAGGAGGGAGATTGCTAGTAAAGCGGCTGGAATGGCGAACCCGAGCACAAGGAGATGAGAAATGAGGTGCGTGTTAGAAACCTTTCCCGATCACACGGTGTACCATCTTCTGGGATTCTCATGCATGTTTTCGATGTAGGAAGATGCCCTTGAACCTGGAGATTTGGGACCCATGGGATGGGTACCACGCAGTATTACTCTAAAGGGTCTGCGTTTGCTCACCCAACCTCACCAAACCTCTCAGCCCCAAGAGTGTCCACCCTTATGCCTCAATCAGCTGTGGGTCTAGATATGGTCAATCCAGGTGGCATCACAGCCCTTGAACGAATTTTGTAAGAATTTCTCTCTCTTTCACTGTCTTTGTTTCACGGGTTTTTAAAAGTAATTGATTTTTATAAAGGGGTTTAGCTGTTTTTTACTGCTGTGTTTATGCCGCTTTACACCCACTTGACTCACATACAGAGAGATATCAATACATAGGTTTTAAGATTCTTACTAGTCAGATATATTCTTGGGCGGTGAATAGGGGGTTTTGAGTCCAGATCACTGAGCAAGGAGTAGGTCTTGTCTATTACATATTGGGTTTATGGAACGGTCTCTGAGCTAATTTGAAACCCTTGTTTTATGCATCACCCCACCTCACCTTTCCCGTTAAGCAGCCATAGTGTGTTTTCTAAACGTGTGACTCTGTTCTGTTTTGTAATTCAGTTCAAGGGTAGCGGTTTTACATTCCCTCTATAAGTGATATCTTATGATAAGTGTCGTTTTCTGTGTGGCTTATTTCACTTAGAATCGTCGTACCTAAATCCACTCATCATGCTGCTACTAGCCTTATGACGTTGATTTCATGGCTGAGTGATATTCCATTGTACAAAAGGACCACAACTTCTTTATCCATTTTTCTCTTTCCTGGGATATTTAAGGTGTAACGAAGTGGAGGTTCTTGTCAACAGAGCAGCCCTAAACTTTGGGGTGCCTGTGCCTTGCTGATTTTTAGTTTTCCCAATTTATACGCCCGTGAGAGGAAGTGCCCTATGCTCTCTAAGCTGAGTGTTTTCGATGTTTCAGGACACACCGTACACTTCTGCAGAGTGGCTGTTGGCAATTTACATCCCGCCCATCAGCGTAGCAAGGCTCCCGTTTCTCCATGGCCTGTCCTGCATTTCTGGGTTTGACACTTTATTCAGCGTGGCCTATTTGACCGATGGGAAGCGAGACCTCTTTGTAGCGCTGATTTGCCTTTCCAGGTTGCTTGGTTGGCCAAAAAGGGCGTATGTGTTTTTCCCTGAATATATTCAGGAAAAAACGCATACGCCCTTTTTGGCCAAGGGCATCATTGTCGAGGTTTTGCCGCTTTTCCCGTGCTTTAAGGGCGATTCGAATCTACCTCCTGAAATCTGATTCCTGCAATTCTGCCTTGCTTTCAAATCCTCTTCGTTGTCTTCCGTCAATATATTTGTGGACGAGAGTTATCATTTATAACTCTGCAGGTTTGTGAATTGCAGTGCCCCTGAGCTCCATTTTTCAACTCGCTTTCTTGGGAGCTGGCCGCAAAAGCGCAGGATTACTTCAGGCCCTATTCTGGTCCCGGGCGGCAGGCTGAGCCTGTGGTTAATTCTTCTTCCTGATGGGAAAATAGAGTGACCTGTGCCTGTCCCAACACCTAGAGCTAGTGTCTCATTGGTTCCCCCTCTTCCCGTTCATCCTCAGGACAAATTGCAACCTGTACGGAACAGGAGGTTAAAGGTGCTGATTCTCCAAGGAGGGAGATTGCTAGTAAAGCGGCTGGAATGGCGAACCCGAGCACAAGGAGATGAGAAATGAGGTGCGTTTTAGAAACCTTTCCCGATCACACGGTGTACCATCTTCTGGGTTTCTCATGCACGTTTTCGAAGTAGGAAGATGCCCTTGAACCTGGAGATTTGGGACCCATGGGATGGGTACCACGCAGTATTACTCTAAAGGGTCTGCGTTTGCTCACCCAACCTCACCAAACCTCTCAGCCCCAAGAGTGTCCACCCTTATGTCTCAATCAGCTGTGGGTCTAGATATGGTCAATCCAGGTGGCATCACAGCCCCTGAACGAATTTAGTAAGAATTTCTCTATCTTTCACTGTCTTTGTTTCACGGGTTTTTAAAAGTGATTGATTTTTATAAAGGGGTTTAGCTGCTTTTCACTGCTGTGTTTATGCCGCTTTACACCCACTTGACTCACTTACAGAGAGGTATCAATACATAGGTTTTAAGATTCTTACTAGTCAGATATATTCTTGGGCGGTGAATAGGGGGTGTTGAGTCCAGTTCAGTGAGCAAGGAGTAGGTCGTGTCTACTACATATTGGGTTTATGGAACGGTATCTGAGCTAATTTGAAACCCTTGTTTTATGCATCACCCCACCTCACCTTTCCCGTTAAGCAGCCATAGTGTGTTTTCTAAACGTGCGACTCTGTTCTGTTTTGTAATTCAGTTCAAGGGTAGCGGTTTTTACATTCCCTCTATAAGTGATATCTTATGATAAGTGTCTTTTTCTGTGTGACTTATTTCACTTAGAATCGTCGTACCTAAATCCACTCATCATGTTGCTACTAGCCTTATGACGTTGATTTCATGGCTGAGTGATATTCCATTGTACATAAGGACCACAACTTCTTTATCCATTTTTCTCTTTCCTGGGATATTTAAGGTGTAACGAAGTGGAGGTTCTTGTCAACAGAGCAGCCCTAAACTTTGGGGTGCCTGTGTCTTGCTGATTTTTAGTTTTCCCAATTTATACGCCCATGACTGGAAGTGCCCTATGCTCTCTAAGCTGAGTTTTTTCGATGTTTCAGGACACACCGGACACTTCTCCAGAGTGGCTGTTGGCAATTTACATCCCGCCCATCAGCGTAGCAAGGCTCCCGTTTCTCCATGGCCTGTCCTGCATTTCTGGGTTTGACACTTTATTCAGCGTGGCCTATTTGACCGATGGGAAGCGAGACTTCTTTGTAGCGCTGATTTGCCTTTCCAGGTTGCTCGGTTGGCCAAAAAGGGCGTATGCGTTTTTTCCTGAATATATTCAGGAAAAAACGCATACGCCCTTTTTGGCCAAGGGCATCATTGTCGAGGTTTTGCCGCTTTTCCCGTGCTTTAAAGGCGATTCGAATCTACCTCCTGAAATCTGTTTCCTGCAATTCTGCCTTGCTTTCAAATCCTCTTCGTTGTCTTCCGTCAATATATTTGTGGACGAGAGTTATCATTTATAACTCTGCAGGTTTGTGAATTGCAGTGCCCCTGAGCTCCATTTTTCAACTCGCTTTCTTGGGAGCTGGCCGCAAAAGCGCAGGATTGCTTCAGGCCCTATTCTGGTCCCGGGCGGCAGGCTGAGCCTGTGGTTAATTCTTCTTCCTGATGGGAAAATAGAGTGACCTGTGCCTGTCCCCACACCTAGAGCTAGTGTCTCATTGGTTCCCCCTCTTCCCGTTCATCCTCAGGACAAATTGCAACCTGTACGGAACAGGAGGTTAAAGGTGCTGATTCTCCAAGGAGGGAGATTGCTAGTAAAGCGGCTGGAATGGCGAACCCGAGCACAAGGAGATGAGAAATGAGGTGCGTTTTAGAAACCTTTCCCGATCACACGGTGTACCATCTTCTGGGTTTCTCATGCACGTTTTCGAAGTAGGAAGATGCCCTTGAACCTGGAGATTTGGGACCCATGGGATGGGTACCACGCAGTATTACTCTAAAGGGTCTGCGTTTGCTCACCCAACCTCACCAAACCTCTCAGCCCCAAGAGTGTCCACCCTTATGTCTCAATCAGCTGTGGGTCTAGATATGGTCAATCCAGGTGGCATCACAGCCCCTGAACGAATTTAGTAAGAATTTCTCTATCTTTCACTGTCTTTGTTTCACGGGTTTTTAAAAGTGATTGATTTTTATAAAGGGGTTTAGCTGCTTTTCACTGCTGTGTTTATGCCGCTTTACACCCACTTGACTCACTTACAGAGAGATATCAATACATAGGTTTTAAGATTCTTACTAGTCAGATATATTCTTGGGCGGTGAATAGGGGGTGTTGAGTCCAGTTCACTGAGGAAGGAGTAGGTCGTGTCTACTACATATTGGGTTTATGGAACGGTCTCTGAGCTAATTTGAAACCCTTGTTTTATGCATCACCCCACCTCACCTTTCCCGTTAAGCAGCCATAGTGTGTTTTCTAAACGTGCGACTCTGTTCTGTTTTGTAATTCAGTTCAAGGGTAGCGGTTTTTACATTCCCTCTATAAGTGATATCTTATGATAAGTGTCTTTTTCTGTGTGACTTATTTCACTTAGAATCGTCGTACCTAAATCCACTCATCATGTTGCTACTAGCCTTATGACGTTGATTTCATGGCTGAGTGATATTCCATTGTACATAAGGACCACAACTTCTTTATCCATTTTTCTCTTTCCTGGGATATTTAAGGTGTAACGAAGTGGAGGTTCTTGTCAACAGAGCAGCCCTAAACTTTGGGGTGCCTGTGTCTTGCTGATTTTTAGTTTTCCCAATTTATACGCCCATGACTGGAAGTGCCCTATGCTCTCTAAGCTGAGTTTTTTCGATGTTTCAGGACACACCGGACACTTCTCCAGAGTGGCTGTTGGCAATTTACATCCCGCCCATCAGCGTAGCAAGGCTCCCGTTTCTCCATGGCCTGTCCTGCATTTCTGGGTTTGACACTTTATTCAGCGTGGCCTATTTGACCGATGGGAAGCGAGACCTCTTTGTAGCGCTGATTTGCCTTTCCAGGTTGCTTGGTTGGCCAAAAAGGGCGTATGCGTTTTTCCCTGAATATATTCAGGAAAAAACGCATACGCCCTTTTTGGCCAAGGGCATCATTGTCGAGGTTTTGCCGCTTTTCCCGTGCTTTAAGGGCGATTCGAATCTACCTCCTGAAATCTGTTTCCTGCAATTCTGCCTTGCTTTCAAATCCTCTTCGTTGTCTTCAGTCAATATATTTGTGGACGAGAGTTATCATTTATAACTCTGCAGGTTTGTGAATTGCAGTGCCCCTGAGCTCCATTTTTCAACTCGCTTTCTTGGGAGCTGGCCGCAAAAGCGCAGGATTACTTCAGGCCCTATTCTGGTCCCGGGCGGCAGGCTGAGCCTGTGGTTAATTCTTCTTCCTGATGGGAAAATAGAGTGACCTGTGCCTGTCCCCACACCTAGAGCTAGTGTCCAATTGGTTCCCCCTCTTCCCGTTCATCCTCAGGACAAATTGCAACCTGTACGGAACAGGAGGTTAAAGGTGCTGATTCTCCAAGGAGGGAGATTGCTAGTAAAGAGGCTGGAATGGCGAACCCGAGCACAAGGAGATGAGAAATGAGGTGCGTTTTAGAAACCTTTCCCGATCACACGGTGTACCATCTTCTGGGTTTCTCATGCACGTTTTCGAAGTAGGAAGATGCCCTTGAACCTGGAGATTTGGGACCCATGGGATGGGTACCACGCAGTATTACTCTAAAGGGTCTGCGTTTGCTCACCCAACCTCACCAAACCTCTCAGCCCCAAGAGTGTCCACCCTTATGTCTCAATCAGCTGTGGGTCTAGATATGGTCAATCCAGGTGGCATCACAGCCCCTGAACGAATTTAGTAAGAATTTCTCTATCTTTCACTGTCTTTGTTTCACGGGTTTTTAAAAGTGATTGATTTTTATAAAGGGGTTTAGCTGCTTTTCACTGCTGTGTTTATGCCGCTTTACACCCACTTGACTCACTTACAGAGAGATATCAATACATAGGTTTTAAGATTCTTACTAGTCAGATATATTCTTGGGCGGTGAATAGGGGGTGTTGAGTCCAGTTCACTGAGCAAGGAGTAGGTCGTGTCTACTACATATTGGGTTTATGGAACGGTCTCTGAGCTAATTTGAAACCCTTGTTTTATGCATCACCCCACCTCACCTTTCCCGTTAAGCAGCCATAGTGTGTTTTCTAAACGTGCGACTCTGTTCTGTTTTGTAATTCAGTTCAAGGGTAGCGGTTTTTACATTCCCTCTATAAGTGATATCTTATGATAAGTGTCTTTTTCTGTGTGACTTATTTCACTTAGAATCGTCGTACCTAAATCCACTCATCATGTTGCTACTAGCCTTATGACGTTGATTTCATGGCTGAGTGATATTCCATTGTACATAAGGACCACAACTTCTTTATCCATTTTTCTCTTTCCTGGGATATTTAAGGTGTAACGAAGTGGAGGTTCTTGTCAACAGAGCAGCCCTAAACTTTGGGGTGCCTGTGTCTTGCTGATTTTTAGTTTTCCCAATTTATACGCCCATGACTGGAAGTGCCCTATGCTCTCTAAGCTGAGTTTTTTCGATGTTTCAGGACACACCGGACACTTCTCCAGAGTGGCTGTTGGCAATTTACATCCCGCCCATCAGCGTAGCAAGGCTCCCGTTTCTCCATGGCCTGTCCTGCATTTCTGGGTTTGACACTTTATTCAGCGTGGCCTATTTGACCGATGGGAAGCGAGACCTCTTTGTAGCGCTGATTTGCCTTTCCAGGTTGCTTGGTTGGCCAAAAAGGGCGTATGCGTTTTTCCCTGAATATATTCAGGAAAAAACGCATACGCCCTTTTTGGCCAAGGGCATCATTGTCGAGGTTTTGCCGCTTTTCCCGTGCTTTAAGGGCGATTCGAATCTACCTCCTGAAATCTGTTTCCTGCAATTCTGCCTTGCTTTCAAATCCTCTTCGTTGTCTTCAGTCAATATATTTGTGGACGAGAGTTATCATTTATAACTCTGCAGGTTTGTGAATTGCAGTGCCCCTGAGCTCCATTTTTCAACTCGCTTTCTTGGGAGCTGGCCGCAAAAGCGCAGGATTACTTCAGGCCCTATTCTGGTCCCGGGCGGCAGGCTGAGCCTGTGGTTAATTCTTCTTCCTGATGGGAAAATAGAGTGACCTGTGCCTGTCCCCACACCTAGAGCTAGTGTCCAATTGGTTCCCCCTCTTCCCGTTCATCCTCAGGACAAATTGCAACCTGTACGGAACAGGAGGTTAAAGGTGCTGATTCTCCAAGGAGGGAGATTGCTAGTAAAGAGGCTGGAATGGCGAACCCGAGCACAAGGAGATGAGAAATGAGGTGCGTTTTAGAAACCTTTCCCGATCACACGGTGTACCATCTTCTGGGTTTCTCATGCACGTTTTCGAAGTAGGAAGATGCCCTTGAACCTGGAGATTTGGGACCCATGGGATGGGTACCACGCAGTATTACTCTAAAGGGTCTGCGTTTGCTCACCCAACCTCACCAAACCTCTCAGCCCCAAGAGTGTCCACCCTTATGTCTCAATCAGCTGTGGGTCTAGATATGGTCAATCCAGGTGGCATCACAGCCCCTGAACGAATTTAGTAAGAATTTCTCTATCTTTCACTGTCTTTGTTTCACGGGTTTTTAAAAGTGATTGATTTTTATAAAGGGGTTTAGCTGCTTTTCACTGCTGTGTTTATGCCGCTTTACACCCACTTGACTCACTTACAGAGAGATATCAATACATAGGTTTTAAGATTCTTACTAGTCAGATATATTCTTGGGCGGTGAATAGGGGGTGTTGAGTCCAGTTCACTGAGCAAGGAGTAGGTCGTGTCTACTACATATTGGGTTTATGGAACGGTCTCTGAGCTAATTTGAAACCCTTGTTTTATGCATCACCCCACCTCACCTTTCCCGTTAAGCAGCCATAGTGTGTTTTCTAAACGTGCGACTCTGTTCTGTTTTGTAATTCAGTTCAAGGGTAGCGGTTTTTACATTCCCTCTATAAGTGATATCTTATGATAAGTGTCTTTTTCTGTGTGACTTATTTCACTTAGAATCGTCGTACCTAAATCCACTCATCATGTTGCTACTAGCCTTATGACGTTGATTTCATGGCTGAGTGATATTCCATTGTACATAAGGACCACAACTTCTTTATCCATTTTTCTCTTTCCTGGGATATTTAAGGTGTAACGAAGTGGAGGTTCTTGTCAACAGAGCAGCCCTAAACTTTGGGGTGCCTGTGTCTTGCTGATTTTTAGTTTTCCCAATTTATACGCCCATGACTGGAAGTGCCCTATGCTCTCTAAGCTGAGTTTTTTCGATGTTTCAGGACACACCGGACACTTCTCCAGAGTGGCTGTTGGCAATTTACATCCCGCCCATCAGCGTAGCAAGGCTCCCGTTTCTCCATGGCCTGTCCTGCATTTCTGGGTTTGACACTTTATTCAGCGTGGCCTATTTGACCGATGGGAAGCGAGACTTCTTTGTAGCGCTGATTTGCCTTTCCAGGTTGCTTGGTTGGCCCAAAAGGGCGTATGCGTTTTTCCCTGAATATATTCAGGGAAAAACGCATACGCCCTTTTTGGCCAAGGGCATCATTGTCGAGGTTTTGCCGCTTTTCCCGTGCTTTAAAGGCGATTCGAATCTACCTCCTGAAATCTGTTTCCTGCAATTCTGCCTTGCTTTCAAATCCTCTTCGTTGTCTTCCGTCAATATATTTGTGGACGAGAGTTATCATTTATAACTCTGCAGGTTTGTGAATTGCAGTGCCCCTGAGCTCCATTTTTCAACTCGCTTTCTTGGGAGCTGGCCGCAAAAGCGCAGGATTACTTCAGGCCCTATTTTGGTCCCGGGCGGCAGGCTGAGTCTGTGGTTAATTCTTCTTCCTGATGGGAAAATAGAGTGACCTGTGCCTTTCCCCACACCTAGAGCTAGTGTCTCATTGGTTCCCCCTCTTCCCGTTCATCCTCAGGACAAATTGCAACCTGTACGGAACAGGAGGTTAAAGGTGCTGATTTTCCAAGGAGGGTGATTGCTAGTAAAGCGGCTGGAATGGCGAACCCGAGCACAAGGAGATGAGAAATGAGGTGCGTTTTAGAAACCTTTCCCGATCACACGGTGTACCATCTTCTGGGTTTCTCATGCACGTTTTCGAAATAGGAAGATGCCCTTGAACCTGGAGATTTGGGACCCATGGGATGGGTACCACGCAGTATTACTCTAAAGGGTCTGCGTTTGCTCACCCAACCTCACCAAACCTCTCAGCCCCAAGAGTGTCCACCCTTATGTCTCAATCAGCTGTGGGTCTAGATATGGTCAATCCAGGTGGCATCACAGCCCCTGAACGAATTTAGTAAGAATTTCTCTATCTTTCACTGTCTTTGTTTCACGGGTTTTTAAAAGTGATTGATTTTTATAAAGGGGTTTAGCTGCTTTTCACTGCTGTGTTTATGCCGCTTTACACCCACTTGACTCACTTACAGAGACATATCAATACATAGGTTTTAAGATTCTTACTAGTCAGATATATTCTTGGGCGGTGAATAGGGGGTGTTGAGTCCAGTTCACTGAGCAAGGAGTAGGTCGTGTCTACTACATATTGGGTTTATGGAACGGTCTCTGAGCTAATTTGAAACCCTTGTTTTATGCATCACCCCACCTCACCTTTCCCGTTAAGCAGCCATAGTGTGTTTTCTAAACGTGCGACTCTGTTCTGTTTTGTAATTCAGTTCAAGGGTAGCGGTTTTTACATTCCCTCTATAAGTGATATCTTATGATAAGTGTCTTTTTCTGTGTGACTTATTTCACTTAGAATCGTCGTACCTAAATCCACTCATCATGCTGCTACTAGCCTTATGACGTTGATTTCATGGCTGAGTGATATTCCATTGTACATAAGGACCACAACTTCTTTATCCATTTTTCTCTTTCCTGGGATATTTAAGGTGTAACGAAGTGGAGGTTCTTGTCAACAGAGCAGCCCTCAACTTTGGGGTGCCTGTGTCTTGCTGATTTTTAGTTTTCCCAATTTATACGCCCATGAGTGGAAGTGCCCTATGCTTTCTAAGCTGAGTTTTTTCGATGTTTCAGGACACACCAGACACTTCTCCAGAGTGGCTGTTGGCAATTTACATCCCGCCCATCAGCGTAGCAAGGCTCCCGTTTCTCCATGGCCTGTCCTGCATTTCTGGGTTTGACACTTTATTCAGCGTGGCCTATTTGACCGATGGGAAGCGAGACTTCTTTGTAGCGCTGATTTGCCTTTCCAGGTTGCTTGGTTGGCCAAAAAGGGCGTATGCGTTTTTTCCTGAATATATTCAGGAAAAAACGCATACGCCCTTTTTGGCCAAGGGCATCATTGTCGAGGTTTTGCCGCTTTTCCCGTGCTTTAAAGGCGATTCGAATCTACCTCCTGAAATCTGTTTCCTGCAATTCTGCCTTGCTTTCAAATCCTCTTCGTTGCCTACCCTCAATATATTTGAGGACGAGAGTTATCATTTATAACTCTGCAGGTTTGTGAATTGCAGTGCCCCTGAGCTCCATTTTTCAACTCGCTTTCTTGGGAGCTGGCCGCAAAAGCGCAGGATTGCTTCAGGCCCTATTCTGGTCCCGGGCGGCAGGCTGAGCCTGTGGTTAATTCTTCTTCCTGATGGGAAAATAGAGTGACCTGTGCCTGTCCCAACACCTAAAGCTAGTGTCTCATTGGTTCCCCCTCTTCCCGTTCATCCTCAGGACAAATTGCAACCTGTACGGAACAGGAGGTTAAAGGTGCTGATTCTCCAAGGAGGGAGATTGCTAGTAAAGCGGCTGGAATGGCGAACCCGAGCACAAGGAGATGAGAAATGAGGTGCGTTTTAGAAACCTTTCCCGATCACACGGTGTACCATCTTCTGGGTTTCTCATGCACGTTTTCGAAGTAGGAAGATGCCCTTGAACCTGGAGATTTGGGACCCATGGGATGGGTACCACGCAGTATTACTCTAAAGGGTCTGCGTTTGCTCACCCAACCTCACCAAACCTCTCAGCCCCAAGAGTGTCCACCCTTATGTCTCAATCAGCTGTGGGTCTAGATATGGTCAATCCAGGTGGCATCACAGCCCCTGAACGAATTTAGTAAGAATTTCTCTATCTTTCACTGTCTTTGTTTCACGGGTTTTTAAAAGTGATTGATTTTTATAAAGGGGTTTAGCTGCTTTTCACTGCTGTGTTTATGCCGCTTTACACCCACTTGACTCACTTACAGAGACATATCAATACATAGGTTTTAAGATTCTTACTAGTCAGATATATTCTTGGGCGGTGAATAGGGGGTGTTGAGTCCAGTTCACTGAGCAAGGAGTAGGTCGTGTCTACTACATATTGGGTTTATGGAACGGTATCTGAGCTAATTTGAAACCCTTGTTTTATGCATCACCCCACCTCACCTTTCCCGTTAAGCAGCCATAGTGTGTTTTCTAAACGTGCGACTCTGTTCTGTTTTGTAATTCAGTTCAAGGGTAGCGGTTTTTACATTCCCTCTATAAGTGATATCTTATGATAAGTGTCTTTTTCTGTGTGACTTATTTCACTTAGAATCGTCGTACCTAAATCCACTCATCATGCTGCTACTAGCCTTATGACGTTGATTTCATGGCTGAGTGATATTCCATTGTACATAAGGACCACAACTTCTTTATCCATTTTTCTCTTTCCTGGGATATTTAAGGTGTAACGAAGTGGAGGTTCTTGTCAACAGAGCAGCCCTCAACTTTGGGGTGCCTGTGTCTTGCTGATTTTTAGTTTTCCCAATTTATACGCCCATGACTGGAAGTGCCCTATGCTCTCTAAGCTGAGTTTTTTCGATGTTTCAGGACACACCGGACACTTCTCCAGAGTGGCTGTTGGCAATTTACATCCCGCCCATCAGCGTAGCAAGGCTCCCGTTTCTCCATGGCCTGTCCTGCATTTCTGGGTTTGACACTTTATTCAGCGTGGCCTATTTGACCGATGGGAAGCGAGACTTCTTTGTAGCGCTGATTTGCCTTTCCAGGTTGCTTGGTTGGCCAAAAAGGGCGTATGTGTTTTTTCCTGAATATATTCAGGAAAAAACGCATACGCCCTTTTTGGCCAAGGGCATCATTGTCGAGGTTTTGCCGCTTTTCCCGTGCTTTAAAGGCGATTCGAATCTACCTCCTGAAATCTGTTTCCTGCAATTCTGCCTTGCTTTCAAATCCTCTTCGTTGTCTTCCGTCAATATATTTGTGGACGAGAGTTATCATTTATAACTCTGCAGGTTTGTGAATTGCAGTGCCCCTGAGCTCCATTTTTCAACTCGCTTTCTTGGGAGCTGGCCGCAAAAGCGCAGGATTACTTCAGGCCCTATTTTGGTCCCGGGCGGCAGGCTGAGCCTGTGGTTAATTCTTCTTCCTGATGGGAAAATAGAGTGACCTGTGCCTTTCCCCACACCTAGAGCTAGTGTCTCATTGGTTCCCCCTCTTCCCGTTCATCCTCAGGACAAATTGCAACCTGTACGGAACAGGAGGTTAAAGGTGCTGATTTTCCAAGGAGGGTGATTGCTAGTAAAGCGGCTGGAATGGCGAACCCGAGCACAAGGAGATGAGAAATGAGGTGCGTTTTAGAAACCTTTCCCGATCACACGGTGTACCATCTTCTGGGTTTCTCATGCACGTTTTCGAAATAGGAAGATGCCCTTGAACCTGGAGATTTGGGACCCATGGGATGGGTACCACGCAGTATTACTCTAAAGGGTCTGCGTTTGCTCACCCAACCTCACCAAACCTCTCAGCCCCAAGAGTGTCCACCCTTATGTCTCAATCAGCTGTGGGTCTAGATATGGTCAATCCAGGTGGCATCACAGCCCCTGAACGAATTTAGTAAGAATTTCTCTATCTTTCACTGTCTTTGTTTCACGGGTTTTTAAAAGTGATTGATTTTTATAAAGGGGTTTAGCTGCTTTTCACTGCTGTGTTTATGCCGCTTTACACCCACTTGACTCACTTACAGAGACATATCAATACATAGGTTTTAAGATTCTTACTAGTCAGATATATTCTTGGGCGGTGAATAGGGGGTGTTGAGTCCAGTTCACTGAGCAAGGAGTACGTCGTGTCTACTACATATTGGGTTTATGGAACGGTCTCTGAGCTAATTTGAAACCCTTGTTTTATGCATCACCCCACCTCACCTTTCCCGTTAAGCAGCCATAGTGTGTTTTCTAAACGTGCGACTCTGTTCTGTTTTGTAATTCAGTTCAAGGGTAGCGGTTTTTACATTCCCTCTATAAGTGATATCTTATGATAAGTGTCTTTTTCTGTGTGACTTATTTCACTTAGAATCGTCGTACCTAAATCCACTCATCATGCTGCTACTAGCCTTATGACGTTGATTTCATGGCTGAGTGATATTCCATTGTACATAAGGACCACAACTTCTTTATCCATTTTTCTCTTTCCTGGGATATTTAAGGTGTAACGAAGTGGAGGTTCTTGTCAACAGAGCAGCCCTCAACTTTGGGGTGCCTGTGTCTTGCTGATTTTTAGTTTTCCCAATTTATACGCCCATGAGTGGAAGTGCCCTATGCTCTCTAAGCTGAGTTTTTTCGATGTTTCAGGACACACCAGACACTTCTCCAGAGTGGCTGTTGGCAATTTACATCCCGCCCATCAGCGTAGCAAGGCTCCCGTTTCTCCATGGCCTGTCCTGCATTTCTGGGTTTGACACTTTATTCAGCGTGGCCTATTTGACCGATGGGAAGCGAGACTTCTTTGTAGCGCTGATTTGCCTTTCCAGGTTGCTTGGTTGGCCAAAAAGGGCGTATGCGTTTTTCCCTGAATATATTCAGGGAAAAACGCATACGCACTTTTTGGCCAAGGGCATCATTGTCGAGGTTTTGCCGCTTTTCCCGTGCTTTAAAGGCGATTCGAATCTACCTCCTGAAATCTGTTTCCTGCAATTCTGCCTTGCTTTCAAATCCTCTTCGTTGTCTTCCGTCAATATATTTGTGGACGAGAGTTATCATTTATAACTCTGCAGGTTTGTGAATTGCAGTGCCCCTGAGCTCCATTTTTCAACTCGCTTTCTTGGGAGCTGGCCGCAAAAGCGCAGGATTACTTCAGGCCCTATTTTGGTCCCGGGCGGCAGGCTGAGCCTGTGGTTAATTCTTCTTCCTGATGGGAAAATAGAGTGACCTGTGCCTTTCCCCACACCTAGAGCTAGTGTCTCATTGGTTCCCCCTCTTCCCGTTCATCCTCAGGACAAATTGCAACCTGTACGGAACAGGAGGTTAAAGGTGCTGATTTTCCAAGGAGGGTGATTGCTAGTAAAGCGGCTGGAATGGCGAACCCGAGCACAAGGAGATGAGAAATGAGGTGCGTTTTAGAAACCTTTCCCGATCACACGGTGTACCATCTTCTGGGTTTCTCATGCACGTTTTCGAAATAGGAAGATGCCCTTGAACCTGGAGATTTGGGACCCATGGGATGGGTACCACGCAGTATTACTCTAAAGGGTCTGCGTTTGCTCACCCAACCTCACCAAACCTCTCAGCCCCAAGAGTGTCCACCCTTATGTCTCAATCAGCTGTGGGTCTAGATATGGTCAATCCAGGTGGCATCACAGCCCCTGAACGAATTTAGTAAGAATTTCTCTATCTTTCACTGTCTTTGTTTCACGGGTTTTTAAAAGTGATTGATTTTTATAAAGGGGTTTAGCTGCTTTTCACTGCTGTGTTTATGCCGCTTTACACCCACTTGACTCACTTACAGAGACATATCAATACATAGGTTTTAAGATTCTTACTAGTCAGATATATTCTTGGGCGGTGAATAGGGGGTGTTGAGTCCAGTTCACTGAGCAAGGAGTACGTCGTGTCTACTACATATTGGGTTTATGGAACGGTCTCTGAGCTAATTTGAAACCCTTGTTTTATGCATCACCCCACCTCACCTTTCCCGTTAAGCAGCCATAGTGTGTTTTCTAAACGTGCGACTCTGTTCTGTTTTGTAATTCAGTTCAAGGGTAGCGGGTTTTACATTCCCTCTATAAGTGATATCTTATGATAAGTGTCTTTTTCTGTGTGACTTATTTCACTTAGAATCGTCGTACCTAAATCCACTCATCATGCTGCTACTAGCCTTATGACGTTGATTTCATGGCTGAGTGATATTCCATTGTACATAAGGACCACAACTTCTTTATCCATTTTTCTCTTTCCTGGGATATTTAAGGTGTAACGAAGTGGAGGTTCTTGTCAACAGAGCAGCCCTCAACTTTGGGGTGCCTGTGTCTTGCTGATTTTTAGTTTTCCCAATTTATACGCCCATGAGTGGAAGTGCCCTATGCTCTCTAAGCTGAGTTTTTTCGATGTTTCAGGACACACCAGACACTTCTCCAGAGTGGCTGTTGGCAATTTACATCCCGCCCATCAGCGTAGCAAGGCTCCCGTTTCTCCATGGCCTGTCCTGCATTTCTGGGTTTGACACTTTATTCAGCGTGGCCTATTTGACCGATGGGAAGCGAGACTTCTTTGTAGCGCTGATTTGCCTTTCCAGGTTGCTTGGTTGGCCAAAAAGGGCGTATGCGTTTTTCCCTGAATATATTCAGGGAAAAACGCATACGCACTTTTTGGCCAAGGGCATCATTGTCGAGGTTTTGCCGCTTTTCCCGTGCTTTAAAGGCGATTCGAATCTACCTCCTGAAATCTGTTTCCTGCAATTCTGCCTTGCTTTCAAATCCTCTTCGTTGTCTTCCGTCAATATATTTGTGGACGAGAGTTATCATTTATAACTCTGCAGGTTTGTGAATTGCAGTGCCCCTGAGCTCCATTTTTCAACTCGCTTTCTTGGGAGCTGGCCGCAAAAGCGCAGGATTACTTCAGGCCCTATTTTGGTCCTGGGCGGCAGGCTGAGCCTGCGGTTAATTCTTCTTCCTGATGGGAAAATAGAGTGACCTGTGCCTTTCCCCACACCTAGAGCTAGTGTCTCATTGGTTCCCCCTCTTCCCGTTCATCCTCAGGACAAATTGCAACCTGTACGGAACAGGAGGTTAAAGGTGCTGATTTTCCAAGGAGGGTGATTGCTAGTAAAGCGGCTGGAATGGCGAACCCGAGCACAAGGAGATGAGAAATGAGGTGCGTTTTAGAAACCTTTCCCGATCACACGGTGTACCATCTTCTGGGTTTCTCATGCACGTTTTCGAAATAGGAAGATGCCCTTGAACCTGGAGATTTGGGACCCATGGGATGGGTACCACGCAGTATTACTCTAAAGGGTCTGCGTTTGCTCACCCAACCTCACCAAACCTCTCAGCCCCAAGAGTGTCCACCCTTATGTCTCAATCAGCTGTGGGTCTAGATATGGTCAATCCAGGTGGCATCACAGCCCCTGAACGAATTTAGTAAGAATTTCTCTATCTTTCACTGTCTTTGTTTCACGGGTTTTTAAAAGTGATTGATTTTTATAAAGGGGTTTAGCTGCTTTTCACTGCTGTGTTTATGCCCCTTTACACCCACTTGACTCACTTACAGAGACATATCAATACATAGGTTTTAAGATTCTTACTAGTCAGATATATTCTTGGGCGGTGGATAGGGGGTGTTGAGTCCAGTTCACTGAGCAAGGAGTAGGTCGTGTCTACTACATATTGGGTTTATGGAACGGTCTCTGAGCTAATTTGAAACCCTTGTTTTATGCATCACCCCACCTCACCTTTCCCGTTAAGCAGCCATAGTGTGTTTTCTAAACGTGCGACTCTGTTCTGTTTTGTAATTCAGTTCAAGGGTAGCGGTTTTTACATTCCCTCTATAAGTGATATCTTATGATAAGTGTCTTTTTCTGTGTGACTTATTTCACTTAGAATCGTCGTACCTAAATCCACTCATCATGCTGCTACTAGCCTTATGACGTTGATTTCATGGCTGAGTGATATTCCATTGTACATAAGGACCACAACTTCTTTATCCATTTTTCTCTTTCCTGGGATATTTAAGGTGTAACGAAGTGGAGGTTCTTGTCAACAGAGCAGCCCTAAACTTTGGGGTGCCTGTGTCTTGCTGATTTTTAGTTTTCCCAATTTATACGCCCATGACTGGAAGTGCCCTATGCTCTCTAAGCTGAGTTTTTTCGATGTTTCAGGACACACCGGACACTTCTCCAGAGTGGCTGTTGGCAATTTACATCCCGCCCATCAGCGTAGCAAGGCTCCCGTTTCTCCATGGCCTGTCCTGCATTTCTGGGTTTGACACTTTATTCAGCGTGGCCTATTTGACCGATGGGAAGCGAGACCTCTTTGTAGCGCTGATTTGCCTTTCCAGGTTGCTTGGTTGGCCAAAAAGGGCGTATGCGTTTTTCCCTGAATATATTCAGGAAAAAACGCATACGCCCTTTTTGGCCAAGGGCATCATTGTCGAGGTTTTGCCGCTTTTCCCGTGCTTTAAGGGCGATTCGAATCTACCTCCTGAAATCTGTTTCCTGCAATTCTGCCTTGCTTTCAAATCCTCTTCGTTGTCTTCAGTCAATATATTTGTGGACGAGAGTTATCATTTATAACTCTGCAGGTTTGTGAATTGCAGTGCCCCTGAGCTCCATTTTTCAACTCGCTTTCTTGGGAGCTGGCCGCAAAAGCGCAGGATTACTTCAGGCCCTATTCTGGTCCCGGGCGGCAGGCTGAGCCTGTGGTTAATTCTTCTTCCTGATGGGAAAATAGAGTGACCTGTGCCTGTCCCCACACCTAGAGCTAGTGTCCAATTGGTTCCCCCTCTTCCCGTTCATCCTCAGGACAAATTGCAACCTGTACGGAACAGGAGGTTAAAGGTGCTGATTCTCCAAGGAGGGAGATTGCTAGTAAAGAGGCTGGAATGGCGAACCCGAGCACAAGGAGATGAGAAATGAGGTGCGTTTTAGAAACCTTTCCCGATCACACGGTGTACCATCTTCTGGGTTTCTCATGCACGTTTTCGAAGTAGGAAGATGCCCTTGAACCTGGAGATTTGGGACCCATGGGATGGGTACCACGCAGTATTACTCTAAAGGGTCTGCGTTTGCTCACCCAACCTCACCAAACCTCTCAGCCCCAAGAGTGTCCACCCTTATGTCTCAATCAGCTGTGGGTCTAGATATGGTCAATCCAGGTGGCATCACAGCCCCTGAACGAATTTAGTAAGAATTTCTCTATCTTTCACTGTCTTTGTTTCACGGGTTTTTAAAAGTGATTGATTTTTATAAAGGGGTTTAGCTGCTTTTCACTGCTGTGTTTATGCCGCTTTACACCCACTTGACTCACTTACAGAGAGATATCAATACATAGGTTTTAAGATTCTTACTAGTCAGATATATTCTTGGGCGGTGAATAGGGGGTGTTGAGTCCAGTTCACTGAGCAAGGAGTAGGTCGTGTCTACTACATATTGGGTTTATGGAACGGTCTCTGAGCTAATTTGAAACCCTTGTTTTATGCATCACCCCACCTCACCTTTCCCGTTAAGCAGCCATAGTGTGTTTTCTAAACGTGCGACTCTGTTCTGTTTTGTAATTCAGTTCAAGGGTAGCGGTTTTTACATTCCCTCTATAAGTGATATCTTATGATAAGTGTCTTTTTCTGTGTGACTTATTTCACTTAGAATCGTCGTACCTAAATCCACTCATCATGTTGCTACTAGCCTTATGACGTTGATTTCATGGCTGAGTGATATTCCATTGTACATAAGGACCACAACTTCTTTATCCATTTTTCTCTTTCCTGGGATATTTAAGGTGTAACGAAGTGGAGGTTCTTGTCAACAGAGCAGCCCTAAACTTTGGGGTGCCTGTGTCTTGCTGATTTTTAGTTTTCCCAATTTATACGCCCATGACTGGAAGTGCCCTATGCTCTCTAAGCTGAGTTTTTTCGATGTTTCAGGACACACCGGACACTTCTCCAGAGTGGCTGTTGGCAATTTACATCCCGCCCATCAGCGTAGCAAGGCTCCCGTTTCTCCATGGCCTGTCCTGCATTTCTGGGTTTGACACTTTATTCAGCGTGGCCTATTTGACCGATGGGAAGCGAGACCTCTTTGTAGCGCTGATTTGCCTTTCCAGGTTGCTTGGTTGGCCAAAAAGGGCGTATGCGTTTTTCCCTGAATATATTCAGGAAAAAACGCATACGCCCTTTTTGGCCAAGGGCATCATTGTCGAGGTTTTGCCGCTTTTCCCGTGCTTTAAGGGCGATTCGAATCTACCTCCTGAAATCTGTTTCCTGCAATTCTGCCTTGCTTTCAAATCCTCTTCGTTGTCTTCCGTCAATATATTTGTGGACGAGAGTTATCATTTATAACTCTGCAGGTTTGTGAATTGCAGTGCCCCTGAGCTCCATTTTTCAACTCGCTTTCTTGGCAGCTGGCCGCAAAAGCGCAGGATTACTTCAGGCCCTATTCTGGTCCCGGGCGGCAGGCTGAGCCTGTGGTTAATTCTTCTTCCTGATGGGAAAATAGAGTGACCTGTGCCTGTCCCCACACCTAGAGCTAGTGTCCAATTGGTTCCCCCTCTTCCCGTTCATCCTCAGGACAAATTGCAACCTGTACGGAACAGGAGGTTAAAGGTGCTGATTCTCCAAGGAGGGAGATTGCTAGTAAAGAGGCTGGAATGGCGAACCCGAGCACAAGGAGATGAGAAATGAGGTGCGTTTTAGAAACCTTTCCCGATCACACGGTGTACCATCTTCTGGGTTTCTCATGCACGTTTTCGAAGTAGGAAGATGCCCTTGAACCTGGAGATTTGGGACCCATGGGATGGGTACCACGCAGTATTACTCTAAAGGGTCTGCGTTTGCTCACCCAACCTCACCAAACCTCTCAGCCCCAAGAGTGTCCACCCTTATGTCTCAATCAGCTGTGGGTCTAGATATGGTCAATCCAGGTGGCATCACAGCCCCTGAACGAATTTAGTAAGAATTTCTCTATCTTTCACTGTCTTTGTTTCACGGGTTTTTAAAAGTGATTGATTTTTATAAAGGGGTTTAGCTGCTTTTCACTGCTGTGTTTATGCCGCTTTACACCCACTTGACTCACTTACAGAGAGATATCAATACATAGGTTTTAAGATTCTTACTAGTCAGATATATTCTTGGGCGGTGAATAGGGGGTGTTGAGTCCAGTTCACTGAGCAAGGAGTAGGTCGTGTCTACTACATATTGGGTTTATGGAACGGTCTCTGAGCTAATTTGAAACCCTTGTTTTATGCATCACCCCACCTCACCTTTCCCGTTAAGCAGCCATAGTGTGTTTTCTAAACGTGCGACTCTGTTCTGTTTTGTAATTCAGTTCAAGGGTAGCGGTTTTTACATTCCCTCTATAAGTGATATCTTATGATAAGTGTCTTTTTCTGTGTGACTTATTTCACTTAGAATCGTCGTACCTAAATCCACTCATCATGTTGCTACTAGCCTTATGACGTTGATTTCATGGCTGAGTGATATTCCATTGTACATAAGGACCACAACTTCTTTATCCATTTTTCTCTTTCCTGGGATATTTAAGGTGTAACGAAGTGGAGGTTCTTGTCAACAGAGCAGCCCTAAACTTTGGGGTGCCTGTGTCTTGCTGATTTTTAGTTTTCCCAATTTATACGCCCATGACTGGAAGTGCCCTATGCTCTCTAAGCTGAGTTTTTTCGATGTTTCAGGACACACCGGACACTTCTCCAGAGTGGCTGTTGGCAATTTACATCCCGCCCATCAGCGTAGCAAGGCTCCCGTTTCTCCATGGCCTGTCCTGCATTTCTGGGTTTGACACTTTATTCAGCGTGGCCTATTTGACCGATGGGAAGCGAGACTTCTTTGTAGCGCTGATTTGCCTTTCCAGGTTGCTTGGTTGGCCCAAAAGGGCGTATGCGTTTTTCCCTGAATATATTCAGGGAAAAACGCATACGCCCTTTTTGGCCAAGGGCATCATTGTCGAGGTTTTGCCGCTTTTCCCGTGCTTTAAAGGCGATTCGAATCTACCTCCTGAAATCTGTTTCCTGCAATTCTGCCTTGCTTTCAAATCCTCTTCGTTGTCTTCCGTCAATATATTTGTGGACGAGAGTTATCATTTATAACTCTGCAGGTTTGTGAATTGCAGTGCCCCTGAGCTCCATTTTTCAACTCGCTTTCTTGGGAGCTGGCCGCAAAAGCGCAGGATTACTTCAGGCCCTATTTTGGTCCCGGGCGGCAGGCTGAGTCTGTGGTTAATTCTTCTTCCTGATGGGAAAATAGAGTGACCTGTGCCTTTCCCCACACCTAGAGCTAGTGTCTCATTGGTTCCCCCTCTTCCCGTTCATCCTCAGGACAAATTGCAACCTGTACGGAACAGGAGGTTAAAGGTGCTGATTTTCCAAGGAGGGTGATTGCTAGTAAAGCGGCTGGAATGGCGAACCCGAGCACAAGGAGATGAGAAATGAGGTGCGTTTTAGAAACCTTTCCCGATCACACGGTGTACCATCTTCTGGGTTTCTCATGCACGTTTTCGAAATACGAAGATGCCCTTGAACCTGGAGATTTGGGACCCATGGGATGGGTACCACGCAGTATTACTCTAAAGGGTCTGCGTTTGCTCACCCAACCTCACCAAACCTCTCAGCCCCAAGAGTGTCCACCCTTATGTCTCAATCAGCTGTGGGTCTAGATATGGTCAATCCAGGTGGCATCACAGCCCCTGAACGAATTTAGTAAGAATTTCTCTATCTTTCACTGTCTTTGTTTCACGGGTTTTTAAAAGTGATTGATTTTTATAAAGGGGTTTAGCTGCTTTTCACTGCTGTGTTTATGCCGCTTTACACCCACTTGACTCACTTACAGAGACATATCAATACATAGGTTTTAAGATTCTTACTAGTCAGATATATTCTTGGGCGGTGAATAGGGGGTGTTGAGTCCAGTTCACTGAGCAAGGAGTAGGTCGTGTCTACTACATATTGGGTTTATGGAACGGTCTCTGAGCTAATTTGAAACCCTTGTTTTATGCATCACCCCACCTCACCTTTCCCGTTAAGCAGCCATAGTGTGTTTTCTAAACGTGCGACTCTGTTCTGTTTTGTAATTCAGTTCAAGGGTAGCGGTTTTTACATTCCCTCTATAAGTGATATCTTATGATAAGTGTCTTTTTCTGTGTGACTTATTTCACTTAGAATCGTCGTACCTAAATCCACTCATCATGCTGCTACTAGCCTTATGACGTTGATTTCATGGCTGAGTGATATTCCATTGTACATAAGGACCACAACTTCTTTATCCATTTTTCTCTTTCCTGGGATATTTAAGGTGTAACGAAGTGGAGGTTCTTGTCAACAGAGCAGCCCTCAACTTTGGGGTGCCTGTGTCTTGCTGATTTTTAGTTTTCCCAATTTATACGCCCATGAGTGGAAGTGCCCTATGCTTTCTAAGCTGAGTTTTTTCGATGTTTCAGGACACACCAGACACTTCTCCAGAGTGGCTGTTGGCAATTTACATCCCGCCCATCAGCGTAGCAAGGCTCCCGTTTCTCCATGGCCTGTCCTGCATTTCTGGGTTTGACACTTTATTCAGCGTGGCCTATTTGACCGATGGGAAGCGAGACTTCTTTGTAGCGCTGATTTGCCTTTCCAGGTTGCTTGGTTGGCCAAAAAGGGCGTATGCGTTTTTTCCTGAATATATTCAGGAAAAAACGCATACGCCCTTTTTGGCCAAGGGCATCATTGTCGAGGTTTTGCCGCTTTTCCCGTGCTTTAAAGGCGATTCGAATCTACCTCCTGAAATCTGTTTCCTGCAATTCTGCCTTGCTTTCAAATCCTCTTCGTTGCCTACCCTCAATATATTTGAGGACGAGAGTTATCATTTATAACTCTGCAGGTTTGTGAATTGCAGTGCCCCTGAGCTCCATTTTTCAACTCGCTTTCTTGGGAGCTGGCCGCAAAAGCGCAGGATTGCTTCAGGCCCTATTCTGGTCCCGGGCGGCAGGCTGAGCCTGTGGTTAATTCTTCTTCCTGATGGGAAAATAGAGTGACCTGTGCCTGTCCCAACACCTAAAGCTAGTGTCTCATTGGTTCCCCCTCTTCCCGTTCATCCTCAGGACAAATTGCAACCTGTACGGAACAGGAGGTTAAAGGTGCTGATTCTCCAAGGAGGGAGATTGCTAGTAAAGCGGCTGGAATGGCGAACCCGAGCACAAGGAGATGAGAAATGAGGTGCGTTTTAGAAACCTTTCCCGATCACACGGTGTACCATCTTCTGGGTTTCTCATGCACGTTTTCGAAGTAGGAAGATGCCCTTGAACCTGGAGATTTGGGACCCATGGGATGGGTACCACGCAGTATTACTCTAAAGGGTCTGCGTTTGCTCACCCAACCTCACCAAACCTCTCAGCCCCAAGAGTGTCCACCCTTATGTCTCAATCAGCTGTGGGTCTAGATATGGTCAATCCAGGTGGCATCACAGCCCCTGAACGAATTTAGTAAGAATTTCTCTATCTTTCACTGTCTTTGTTTCACGGGTTTTTAAAAGTGATTGATTTTTATAAAGGGGTTTAGCTGCTTTTCACTGCTGTGTTTATGCCGCTTTACACCCACTTGACTCACTTACAGAGACATATCAATACATAGGTTTTAAGATTCTTACTAGTCAGATATATTCTTGGGCGGTGAATAGGGGGTGTTGAGTCCAGTTCACTGAGCAAGGAGTAGGTCGTGTCTACTACATATTGGGTTTATGGAACGGTATCTGAGCTAATTTGAAACCCTTGTTTTATGCATCACCCCACCTCACCTTTCCCGTTAAGCAGCCATAGTGTGTTTTCTAAACGTGCGACTCTGTTCTGTTTTGTAATTCAGTTCAAGGGTAGCGGTTTTTACATTCCCTCTATAAGTGATATCTTATGATAAGTGTCTTTTTCTGTGTGACTTATTTCACTTAGAATCGTCGTACCTAAATCCACTCATCATGCTGCTACTAGCCTTATGACGTTGATTTCATGGCTGAGTGATATTCCATTGTACATAAGGACCACAACTTCTTTATCCATTTTTCTCTTTCCTGGGATATTTAAGGTGTAACGAAGTGGAGGTTCTTGTCAACAGAGCAGCCCTCAACTTTGGGGTGCCTGTGTCTTGCTGATTTTTAGTTTTCCCAATTTATACGCCCATGACTGGAAGTGCCCTATGCTCTCTAAGCTGAGTTTTTTCGATGTTTCAGGACACACCGGACACTTCTCCAGAGTGGCTGTTGGCAATTTACATCCCGCCCATCAGCGTAGCAAGGCTCCCGTTTCTCCATGGCCTGTCCTGCATTTCTGGGTTTGACACTTTATTCAGCGTGGCCTATTTGACCGATGGGAAGCGAGACTTCTTTGTAGCGCTGATTTGCCTTTCCAGGTTGCTTGGTTGGCCAAAAAGGGCGTATGTGTTTTTTCCTGAATATACTCAGGAAAAAACGCATACGCCCTTTTTGGCCAAGGGCATCATTGTCGAGGTTTTGCCGCTTTTCCCGTGCTTTAAAGGCGATTCGAATCTACCTCCTGAAATCTGTTTCCTGCAATTCTGCCTTGCTTTCAAATCCTCTTCGTTGTCTTCCGTCAATATATTTGTGGACGAGAGTTATCATTTATAACTCTGCAGGTTTGTGAATTGCAGTGCCCCTGAGCTCCATTTTTCAACTCGCTTTCTTGGGAGCTGGCCGCAAAAGCGCAGGATTACTTCAGGCCCTATTTTGGTCCCGGGCGGCAGGCTGAGCCTGTGGTTAATTCTTCTTCCTGATGGGAAAATAGAGTGACCTGTGCCTTTCCCCACACCTAGAGCTAGTGTCTCATTGGTTCCCCCTCTTCCCGTTCATCCTCAGGACAAATTGCAACCTGTACGGAACAGGAGGTTAAAGGTGCTGATTTTCCAAGGAGGGTGATTGCTAGTAAAGCGGCTGGAATGGCGAACCCGAGCACAAGGAGATGAGAAATGAGGTGCGTTTTAGAAACCTTTCCCGATCACACGGTGTACCATCTTCTGGGTTTCTCATGCACGTTTTCGAAATACGAAGATGCCCTTGAACCTGGAGATTTGGGACCCATGGGATGGGTACCACGCAGTATTACTCTAAAGGGTCTGCGTTTGCTCACCCAACCTCACCAAACCTCTCAGCCCCAAGAGTGTCCACCCTTATGTCTCAATCAGCTGTGGGTCTAGATATGGTCAATCCAGGTGGCATCACAGCCCCTGAACGAATTTAGTAAGAATTTCTCTATCTTTCACTGTCTTTGTTTCACGGGTTTTTAAAAGTGATTGATTTTTATAAAGGGGTTTAGCTGCTTTTCACTGCTGTGTTTATGCCGCTTTACACCCACTTGACTCACTTACAGAGACATATCAATACATAGGTTTTAAGATTCTTACTAGTCAGATATATTCTTGGGCGGTGAATAGGGGGTGTTGAGTCCAGTTCACTGAGCAAGGAGTACGTCGTGTCTACTACATATTGGGTTTATGGAACGGTCTCTGAGCTAATTTGAAACCCTTGTTTTATGCATCACCCCACCTCACCTTTCCCGTTAAGCAGCCATAGTGTGTTTTCTAAACGTGCGACTCTGTTCTGTTTTGTAATTCAGTTCAAGGGTAGCGGTTTTTACATTCCCTCTATAAGTGATATCTTATGATAAGTGTCTTTTTCTGTGTGACTTATTTCACTTAGAATCGTCGTACCTAAATCCACTCATCATGCTGCTACTAGCCTTATGACGTTGATTTCATGGCTGAGTGATATTCCATTGTACATAAGGACCACAACTTCTTTATCCATTTTTCTCTTTCCTGGGATATTTAAGGTGTAACGAAGTGGAGGTTCTTGTCAACAGAGCAGCCCTCAACTTTGGGGTGCCTGTGTCTTGCTGATTTTTAGTTTTCCCAATTTATACGCCCATGAGTGGAAGTGCCCTATGCTCTCTAAGCTGAGTTTTTTCGATGTTTCAGGACACACCAGACACTTCTCCAGAGTGGCTGTTGGCAATTTACATCCCGCCCATCAGCGTAGCAAGGCTCCCGTTTCTCCATGGCCTGTCCTGCATTTCTGGGTTTGACACTTTATTCAGCGTGGCCTATTTGACCGATGGGAAGCGAGACTTCTTTGTAGCGCTGATTTGCCTTTCCAGGTTGCTTGGTTGGCCAAAAAGGGCGTATGCGTTTTTCCCTGAATATATTCAGGGAAAAACGCATACGCACTTTTTGGCCAAGGGCATCATTGTCGAGGTTTTGCCGCTTTTCCCGTGCTTTAAAGGCGATTCGAATCTACCTCCTGAAATCTGTTTCCTGCAATTCTGCCTTGCTTTCAAATCCTCTTCGTTGTCTTCCGTCAATATATTTGTGGACGAGAGTTATCATTTATAACTCTGCAGGTTTGTGAATTGCAGTGCCCCTGAGCTCCATTTTTCAACTCGCTTTCTTGGGAGCTGGCCGCAAAAGCGCAGGATTACTTCAGGCCCTATTTTGGTCCCGGGCGGCAGGCTGAGCCTGTGGTTAATTCTTCTTCCTGATGGGAAAATAGAGTGACCTGTGCCTTTCCCCACACCTAGAGCTAGTGTCTCATTGGTTCCCCCTCTTCCCGTTCATCCTCAGGACAAATTGCAACCTGTACGGAACAGGAGGTTAAAGGTGCTGATTTTCCAAGGAGGGTGATTGCTAGTAAAGCGGCTGGAATGGCGAACCCGAGCACAAGGAGATGAGAAATGAGGTGCGTTTTAGAAACCTTTCCCGATCACACGGTGTACCATCTTCTGGGTTTCTCATGCACGTTTTCGAAATAGGAAGATGCCCTTGAACCTGGAGATTTGGGACCCATGGGATGGGTACCACGCAGTATTACTCTAAAGGGTCTGCGTTTGCTCACCCAACCTCACCAAACCTCTCAGCCCCAAGAGTGTCCACCCTTATGTCTCAATCAGCTGTGGGTCTAGATATGGTCAATCCAGGTGGCATCACAGCCCCTGAACGAATTTAGTAAGAATTTCTCTATCTTTCACTGTCTTTGTTTCACGGGTTTTTAAAAGTGATTGATTTTTATAAAGGGGTTTAGCTGCTTTTCACTGCTGTGTTTATGCCGCTTTACACCCACTTGACTCACTTACAGAGACATATCAATACATAGGTTTTAAGATTCTTACTAGTCAGATATATTCTTGGGCGGTGAATAGGGGGTGTTGAGTCCAGTTCACTGAGCAAGGAGTACGTCGTGTCTACTACATATTGGGTTTATGGAACGGTCTCTGAGCTAATTTGAAACCCTTGTTTTATGCATCACCCCACCTCACCTTTCCCGTTAAGCAGCCATAGTGTGTTTTCTAAACGTGCGACTCTGTTCTGTTTTGTAATTCAGTTCAAGGGTAGCGGGTTTTACATTCCCTCTATAAGTGATATCTTATGATAAGTGTCTTTTTCTGTGTGACTTATTTCACTTAGAATCGTCGTACCTAAATCCACTCATCATGCTGCTACTAGCCTTATGACGTTGATTTCATGGCTGAGTGATATTCCATTGTACATAAGGACCACAACTTCTTTATCCATTTTTCTCTTTCCTGGGATATTTAAGGTGTAACGAAGTGGAGGTTCTTGTCAACAGAGCAGCCCTCAACTTTGGGGTGCCTGTGTCTTGCTGATTTTTAGTTTTCCCAATTTATACGCCCATGAGTGGAAGTGCCCTATGCTCTCTAAGCTGAGTTTTTTCGATGTTTCAGGACACACCAGACACTTCTCCAGAGTGGCTGTTGGCAATTTACATCCCGCCCATCAGCGTAGCAAGGCTCCCGTTTCTCCATGGCCTGTCCTGCATTTCTGGGTTTGACACTTTATTCAGCGTGGCCTATTTGACCGATGGGAAGCGAGACTTCTTTGTAGCGCTGATTTGCCTTTCCAGGTTGCTTGGTTGGCCAAAAAGGGCGTATGCGTTTTTCCCTGAATATATTCAGGGAAAAACGCATACGCACTTTTTGGCCAAGGGCATCATTGTCGAGGTTTTGCCGCTTTTCCCGTGCTTTAAAGGCGATTCGAATCTACCTCCTGAAATCTGTTTCCTGCAATTCTGCCTTGCTTTCAAATCCTCTTCGTTGTCTTCCGTCAATATATTTGTGGACGAGAGTTATCATTTATAACTCTGCAGGTTTGTGAATTGCAGTGCCCCTGAGCTCCATTTTTCAACTCGCTTTCTTGGGAGCTGGCCGCAAAAGCGCAGGATTACTTCAGGCCCTATTTTGGTCCTGGGCGGCAGGCTGAGCCTGCGGTTAATTCTTCTTCCTGATGGGAAAATAGAGTGACCTGTGCCTTTCCCCACACCTAGAGCTAGTGTCTCATTGGTTCCCCCTCTTCCCGTTCATCCTCAGGACAAATTGCAACCTGTACGGAACAGGAGGTTAAAGGTGCTGATTTTCCAAGGAGGGTGATTGCTAGTAAAGCGGCTGGAATGGCGAACCCAAGCACAAGGAGATGAGAAATGAGGTGCGTTTTAGAAACCTTTCCCGATCACACGGTGTACCATCTTCTGGGTTTCTCATGCACGTTTTCGAAATAGGAAGATGCCCTTGAACCTGGAGATTTGGGACCCATGGGATGGGTACCACGCAGTATTACTCTAAAGGGTCTGCGTTTGCTCACCCAACCTCACCAAACCTCTCAGCCCCAAGAGTGTCCACCCTTATGTCTCAATCAGCTGTGGGTCTAGATATGGTCAATCCAGGTGGCATCACAGCCCCTGAACGAATTTAGTAAGAATTTCTCTATCTTTCACTGTCTTTGTTTCACGGGTTTTTAAAAGTGATTGATTTTTATAAAGGGGTTTAGCTGCTTTTCACTGCTGTGTTTATGCCCCTTTACACCCACTTGACTCACTTACAGAGACATATCAATACATAGGTTTTAAGATTCTTACTAGTCAGATATATTCTTGGGCGGTGGATAGGGGGTGTTGAGTCCAGTTCACTGAGCAAGGAGTAGGTCGTGTCTACTACATATTGGGTTTATGGAACGGTCTCTGAGCTAATTTGAAACCCTTGTTTTATGCATCACCCCACCTCACCTTTCCCGTTAAGCAGCCATAGTGTGTTTTCTAAACGTGCGACTCTGTTCTGTTTTGTAATTCAGTTCAAGGGTAGCGGTTTTTACATTCCCTCTATAAGTGATATCTTATGATAAGTGTCTTTTTCTGTGTGACTTATTTCACTTAGAATCGTCGTACCTAAATCCACTCATCATGCTGCTACTAGCCTTATGACGTTGATTTCATGGCTGAGTGATATTCCATTGTACATAAGGACCACAACTTCTTTATCCATTTTTCTCTTTCCTGGGATATTTAAGGTGTAACGAAGTGGAGGTTCTTGTCAACAGAGCAGCCCTAAACTTTGGGGTGCCTGTGTCTTGCTGATTTTTAGTTTTCCCAATTTATACGCCCATGAGTGGAAGTGCCCTATGCTCTCTAAGCTGAGTTTTTTCGATGTTTCAGGACACACCAGACACTTCTCCAGAGTGGCTGTTGGCAATTTACATCCCGCCCATCAGCGTAGCAAGGCTCCCGTTTCTCCATGGCCTGTCCTGCATTTCTGGGTTTGACACTTTATTCAGCGTGGCCTATTTGACCGATGGGAAGCGAGACTTCTTTGTAGCGCTGATTTGCCTTTCCAGGTTGCTTGGTTGGCCAAAAAGGGCGTATGCGTTTTTTCCTGAATATATTCAGGAAAAAACGCATACGCCCTTTTTGGCCAAGGGCATCATTGTCGAGGTTTTGCCGCTTTTCCCGTGCTTTAAAGGCGATTCGAATCTACCTCCTGAAATCTGTTTCCTGCAATTCTGCCTTGCTTTCAAATCCTCTTCGTTGCCTACCCTCAATATATTTGAGGACGAGAGTTATCATTTATAACTCTGCAGGTTTGTGAATTGCAGTGCCCCTGAGCTCCATTTTTCAACTCGCTTTCTTGGGAGCTGGCCGCAAAAGCGCAGGATTGCTTCAGGCCCTATTCTGGTCCCGGGCGGCAGGCTGAGCCTGTGGTTAATTCTTCTTCCTGATGGGAAAATAGAGTGACCTGTGCCTGTCCCAACACCTAAAGCTAGTGTCTCATTGGTTCCCCCTCTTCCCGTTCATCCTCAGGACAAATTGCAACCTGTACGGAACAGGAGGTTAAAGGTGCTGATTCTCCAAGGAGGGAGATTGCTAATAAAGCGGCTGGAATGGCGAACCCGAGCACAAGGAGATGAGAAATGAGGTGCGTTTTAGAAACCTTTCCCGATCACACGGTGTACCATCTTCTGGGTTTCTCATGCACGTTTTCGAAGTAGGAAGATGCCCTTGAACCTGGAGATTTGGGACCCATGGGATGGGTACCACGCAGTATTACTCTAAAGGGTCTGCGTTTGCTCACCCAACCTCACCAAACCTCTCAGCCCCAAGAGTGTCCACCCTTATGTCTCAATCAGCTGTGGGTCTAGATATGGTCAATCCAGGTGGCATCACAGCCCCTGAACGAATTTAGTAAGAATTTCTCTATCTTTCACTGTCTTTGTTTCACGGGTTTTTAAAAGTGATTGATTTTTATAAAGGGGTTTAGCTGCTTTTCACTGCTGTGTTTATGCCGCTTTACACCCACTTGACTCACTTACAGAGAGATATCAATACATAGGTTTTAAGATTCTTACTAGTCAGATATATTCTTGGGCGGTGAATAGGGGGTGTTGAGTCCAGTTCACTGAGCAAGGAGTAGGTCGTGTCTACTACATATTGGGTTTATGGAACGGTATCTGAGCTAATTTGAAACCCTTGTTTTATGCATCACCCCACCTCACCTTTCCCGTTAAGCAGCCATAGTGTGTTTTCTAAACGTGCGACACTGTTCTGTTTTGTAATTCAGTTCAAGGGTAGCGGTTTTTACATTCCCTCTATAAGTGATATCTTATGATAAGTGTCTTTTTCTGTGTGACTTATTTCACTTAGAATCGTCGTACCTAAATCCACTCATCATGCTGCTACTAGCCTTATGACGTTGATTTCATGGCTGAGTGATATTCCATTGTACATAAGGACCACAACTTCTTTATCCATTTTTCTCTTTCCTGGGATATTTAAGGTGTAACGAAGTGGAGGTTCTTGTCAACAGAGCAGCCCTAAACTTTGGGGTGCCTGTGTCTTGCTGATTTTTAGTTTTCCCAATTTATACGCCCATGACTGAAAGTGCCCTATGGTCTCTAAGCTGAGTTTTTTCAATGTTTCAGGACACACCGTACACTTCTCCAGAGTGGCTGTTGGCAATTTACATCCCGCCCATCAGCGTAGCAAGGCTCCCGTTTCTCCATGGCCTGTCCTGCATTTCTGGGTTTGACACTTTATTCAGCGTGGCCTATTTGACCGATGGGAAGTGAGACTTCTTTGTAGCGCTGATTTCCCTTTCCAGGTTGCTTGGTTGGCCAAAAAGGGCGTATGCGTTTTTTCCTGAATATATTCAGGAAAAAACGCATACGCCCTTTTTGGCCAAGGGCATCATTGTCGAGGTTTTGCCGCTTTTCCCGTGCTTTAAAGGCGATTCGAATCTACCTCCTGAAATCTGTTTCCTGCAATTCTGCCTTGCTTTCAAATCCTCTTCGTTGTCTTCCGTCAATATATTTGTGGACGAGAGTTATCATTTATAACTCTGCAGGTTTGTGAATTGCAGTGCCCCTGAGCTCCATTTTTCAACTCGCTTTCTCGGGAGCTGGCCGCAAAAGCGCAGGATTACTTCAGGCCCTATTCTGGTCCCGGGCGGAAGGCTGAGCCTGTGGTTAATTCTTCTTCCTGATGGGAAAATAGAGTGACCTGTGCCTGTCCCCACACCTAGAGCTAGTGTCTCATTGGTTCCCCCTCTTCCCGTTCATCCTCAGGACAAATTGCAACCTGTACGGAACAGGAGGTTAAAGGTGCTGATTCTCCAAGGAGGGTGATTGCTAGTAAAACGGCTGTAATGGCGAACCCGAACACAAGGAGATGAGAAATGAGGTGCGTTTTAGAAACCTTTCCCGATCACACAGTGTACCATCTTCTGGGTTTCTCATGCATGTTTTCGATGTAGGAAGATGCCCTTGAACCAGAATTTGGGACCCATGGGACGGGTACCACGCAGTATTACTCTAAAGGTTCTGCGTTTGCTCACCCAACCTCACCAAACCTCTCAGCCCCAAGAGTGTCCACCCTTATGTCTCAATCAGCTGTGGGTCTAGATATGATTAATCCAGGTGGCATCACAGCCCCTGAACGAATTTAGTAGGAATTTCTCTATCTTTCACTGTCTTTGTTTCACGGGTTTTTAAAAGTGATTGATTTTCATAAAGGGGTTTAGCTGCTTTTCACTGCTGTGTTTATGCCGCTTTACACCCACTTGACTCACTTACAGAGAGATATCAATACATAGGTTTTAAGATTCTTACTAGTCAGATATAATCTTGGGCAGTGAATAGGTGGTGTTGAGTCCAGTTCACTGAGCAAGGAGTACGTCGTGTCTATTACATATTGGGTTTATGGAACGGTATCTGAGCTAATTTGAAACCCTTGTTTTATGCATCACCCCACCTCACCTTTCCCTTTAAGCAGCCATAGTGTGTTTTCTAAACGTGTGACTCTGTTCTGTTTTGTAATTCAGTTCAAGGGTAGCGGTTTTTACATTCCCTCTATAAGTGATATCTTATGATAAGTGTCTTTTTCTGTGTGACTTATTTCACTTAGAATCGTCATACCTAAATTCACTCATCATGCTGCTACTAGCCTTATGACGTTGATTTCATGGCTGAGTGATATCCCATTGTACATAAGGACTACAACTTCTTTATCCATTTTTCTGTTTCTTGGGATATTTACGTTGCAACGAAGTGGAGGTTCTTGTCAACAGAGCAGCCCTAAATTTTGGGGTGCCTGTGTCTTGCTGATTTTTAGTTTTCCCAATTTATACGCCCATGAGTGGAAGTGCCCTATGCTCTCTAAGCTGAGTTTTTTCGATGTTTCAGGACACACCGTACACTTCTCGAGAGTGGCGGTTCGCAATTTACATCCCGCCCATCAGCGTAGCAAGGCTCCCGTTTCTCCATGGCCTCTTCTGCATTTCTGGTTTTGACACTTTATTCAGCATGGCCCTTTTGACCGAAGGGAAGCGAGACTTCTTTGTAGCGCTGATTTGCCTTTCCAGGTTGCTTGGTTGGCCAAAAAGGGCGTATGCGTTTTTTCCTGAATATATTCAGGAAAAAACGCATACGCCCTTTTTGGCCAAGGGCATCATTGTCGAGGTTTTGCCGCTTTTCCCGTGCTTTAAAGGCGATTCGAATCTACCTCCTGAAATCTGTTTCCTGCAATTTTGCCTTGCTTTTAAATCCTCTTCGTTGTCTTCCATCAATATATTTGTGGACGAGAGTTATCATTCATAACTCTGCAGGTTTGTGAATTGCAGTGCCCCTGAGCTCCATTTTTCAACTCGCTTTCTTGGGAGCTGGCCGCAAAAGCGCAGGATTGCTTTAGGCCCTATTCTGGTTCCGGGCGGAAGGCTGAGCCTGTGGTTAATTCTTCTTCCTGATGGGAAAATAGAGTGACCTGTGCCTGTCCCAACACCTAAAGCTAGTGTCTCATTGGTTCCCCCTCTTCCCGTTCATCCTCAGGACAAATTGCAACCTGTACGGAACAGGAGGTTAAAGGTGCTGATTCTCCAAGGAGGGAGATTGCTAGTAAAGCGGCTGGAATGGCGAACCCGAGCACAAGGAGATGAGAAATGAGGTGCATTTTAGAAACCTTTCCCGATCACACGGTGTACCATCTTCTGGGTTTCTCATGCACGTTTTCGAAGTAGGAAGATGCCCTTGAACCTGGAGATTTGGGACCCATGGGATGGGAACCACGCAGTTTTACTTTAAAGGGTCTGCGTTTGCTCACCCAACCTCACCAAACCTCTCAGCCCCAAGAGTGTCCACCCTTATGTCTCAATCAGCTGTGGGTCTAGATATGGTCAATCCAGGTGGCATCACAGCCCCTGAACGAATTTAGTAAGAATTTCTCTATCTTTCACTGTCTTTGTTTCACGGGTTTTTAATAGTGATGGATTTTTATAAAGGGGTTTAGCTGCTTTTCACTGCAGTGTTTATGCCTCTTTACACCCACTTGACTCACTTACAGTGAGATATCAATACATAGGTTTTAAGATTCTTACTAGTCAGATATAATCTTGGGCGGTGAATAGGTGGTGTTGAGTCCAGTTCACTGAGCAAGGAGTACGTCGTGTCTATTACATATTGGGTTTATGGAACGGTATCTGAGCTAATTTGAAACCCTTGTTTTATGCATCACCCCACCTCACCTTTCCCATTAAGCAGCCATAGTGTGTTTTCTAAACGTGTGACTCTGTTCTGTTTTGTAATTCAGTTCAAGGGTAGCGGTTTTTACATTCCCTCTATAAGTGATATCTTATGATAAGTGTCTTTTTCTGTGTGACTTATTTCACTTAGAATCGTCATACCTAAATTCACTCATCATGCTGCTACTAGCCTTATGACGTTGATTTCATGGCTGAGTGATATCCCATTGTACATAAGGACTACAACTTCTTTATCCATTTTTCTCTTTGTTGGGATATTTACGTTGCAACGAAGTGGAGGTTCTTGTCAACAGAGCAGCCCTAAATTTTGGGGTGCCTGTGTCTTGCTGATTTTTAGTTTTCCCAATTTATACGCCCATGAGTGGAAGTGCCCTATGCTCTCTAAGCTGAGTTTTTTCGATGTTTCAGGACACACCGTACACTTCTCCAGAGTGGCGGTTCGCAATTTACATCCCGCCCATCAGCGTAGCAAGGCTCCCGTTTCTCCATGGCCTGTCCTGCATTTCTGGTTTTGACACTTTATTCAGCATGGCCCTTTTGACCGATGGGAAGCGAGACTTCTTTGTAGCGCTGATTTGCCTTTCCAGGTTGCTTGGTTGGCCAAAAAGGGCGTATGCGTTTTTTCCTGAATATATTCAGGAAAAAACGCATACGCCCTTTTTGGCCAAGGGCATCATTGTCGAGGTTTTGCCGCTTTTCCCGTGCTTTAAAGGCGATTCCAATCTACCTCCTGAAATCTGTTTCCTGCAATTCTGCCTTGCTTTCAAATCCTCTTTGTTGTCTTCCATCAATATATTTGTGGACGAGAATTATCATTTATAACTCTGCAGGTTTGTGAATTGCAGTGCCCCTGAGCTCCATTTTTCAACTCGCTTTCTTGGGAGCTGGCCGCAAAAGCGCAGGATTGCTTTAGGCCCTATTCTAGTTCCGGCCGGAAGGCTGAGCCTGTGGTTAATTCTTCTTCCTGATGGGAAAATAGAGTGACCTGTGCCTGTCCCAACACCTAAAGCTAGTGTCTCATTGGTTCCCCCTCTTCCCGTTCATCCTCAGGACAAATTGCAACCTGTACGGAACAGAAGGTTAAAGGTGCTGATTCTCCAAGGAGGGAGATTGCTAGTAAAGCGGCTGGAATGGCGAACCCGAGCACAAGGAGATGAGAAATGAGGTGCGTTTTAGAAACCTTTCCCGATCACACGGTGTACCATCTTCTGCGTTTCTCATGCACGTTTTCGAAGTAGGAAGATGCCCTTGAACCTGGAATTTTGGGACCCCTGGGATGGGAACCACGCAGTATTCCTTTAAAGGGTCTGCGTTTGCTCACCCAACCTCACCAAACCTCTCAGCCCCAAGAGTGTCCACCCTTATGTCTCAATCAGCTGTGGGTCTAGATATGGTCAATCCAGGTGGCATCACAGCCCCTGAACGAATTTAGTAAGAATTTCTCTATCTTTCACTGTCTTTGTTTCACGGGTTTTTAAAAGTGATTGATTTTTATAAAGGGGTTTAGCTGCTTTTCACTGCTGTGTTTATGCCGCTTTACACCCAATTGACTCACTTACAGAGAGATATCAATACATAGGTTTTAAGATTCTTAACTAGTCAGATATATTCTTGGGCGGTGAATAGGGGGTGTTGAGTCCAGTTCACTGAGCAAGGATTAGGTCGTGTCTATTACATATTGGGTTTATGGAACGGTATCTGAGCTAATTTGAAACCCTTGTTTTATGCATCACCCCACCTCACCTTTCCCGTTAAGCAGCCATAGTGTGTTTTCTAAACGTGTGACTCTGTTCTGTTTTGTAATTCAGTTCAAGGGTAGCGGTTTTTACATTCCCTCTATAAGTGATATCTTATGATAAGTGTCTTTTTCTGTGTGACTTATTTCACTTAGAATCGTCGTACCTAAATCCACTCATCATGCTGCTACTAGCCTTATGACGTTGATTTCATGGCTGAGTGATATTCCATTGTACATAAGGACCACAACTTCTTTATCCATTTTTCTCTTTCCTGGGATATTTAAGGTGTAACGAAGTGGAGGTTCTTGTCAACAGAGCAGCCCTAAACTTTGGGGTGCCTGTGTCTTGCTGATTTTTAGTTTTCCCAATTTATACGCCCATGAGTGGAAGTGCCCTATGCTCTCTAAGCTGAGTTTTTTAGATGTTTCAGGATACACCGTACACTTCTCCAGAGTGGCTGTTGGCAATTTACATCCCGCCCATCAGCGTAGCAAGGCTCCCGTTTCTCCATGGCCTGTCCTGCATTTCTGGGTTTGACACTTTATTCAGCGTGGCCTATTTGACCGATGGGAAGCGAGACTTCTTTGTAGTGCTGATTGGCCTTTCCAGGTTGCTTGGTTGGCCAAAAAGGGCGTATGCGTTTTTTCCTGAATATATTCAGGAAAAAACGCATACGCCCTTTTTGGCCAAGGGCATCATTGTCGAGGTTTTGCCGCTTTTCCCGTGCTTTAAAGGCGATTCGAATTTACCTCCTGAAATTTGTTTCCTGCAATTCTGCCTTGCTTTCAAATCCTCTTCGTTGTCTTCCGTCAATATATTTGTGGACGAGAGTTATCATTTATAACTCTGCAGGTTTGTGAATTGCAGTGCCCCTGAGCTCCATTTTTCAACTCGCTTTCTTGGGAGCTGGCCGCAAAAGCGCAGGATTGCTTCAGGCCCTATTCTGATCCCGGGCGGCAGGCTGAGCCTGTGGTTAATTCTTCTTTCTGATGGGAAAATAGAGTGACCTGTGCCTGTCCCAACACCTAGAGCTAGTGTCTCATTGGTTCCCCCTCTTCCCGTTCATCCTCAGGACAAATTGCAACCTGTACGGAACAGGAGGTTAAAGGTGCTGATTCTCCAAGGAGGGAGATTGCTAGTAAAGCGGCTGGAATGGCGAACCCGAGCACAAGGAGATGAGAAATGAGGTGCGTTTTAGAAACCTTTCCCGATCACACGGTGTACCATCTTCTGGGTTTCTCATGCACGTTGTCGAAGTAGGAAGATGCCCTTGAACCTGGAGATTTGGGACCCATGGGATGGGAACCACGCAGTATTACTTTAAAGGGTCTGCGTTTGCTCACCCAACCTCACCAAACCTCTCAGCCCCAAGAGTGTCCACCCTTATGTCTCAATCAGCTGTGGGTCTAGATATGGTCAATCCAGGTGGCATCACAGCCCGTGAACGAATTTAGTAAGAATTTCTCTATCTTTCACTGTCTTTGTTTCACGGGTTTTTAATAGTGATTGATTTTTATAAAGGGGTTTAGCTGCTTTTCACTGCTGTGTTTATGCCGCTTTACACCCACTTGACTCACTTACAGAGAGATATCAATACATAGGTTTTAAGATTCTTACTAGTCAGATATATTCTTGGGCGGTGAATAGGGGGTGTTGAGTCCAGTTCACTGAGCAAGGAGTAGGTCGTGTCTATTACATATTGGGTTTATGGAACGGTATCTGAGCTAATTTGAAACCCTTGTTTTATGCATCACCCCACCTCACCTTTCCCGTTAAGCAGCCATAGTGTGTTTTCTAAACGTGCGACACTGTTCTGTTTTGTAATTCAGTTCAAGGGTAGCGGTTTTTACATTCCCTCTATAAGTGATATCTTATGATAAGTGTCTTTTTCTGTGTGACTTATTTCACTTAGAATCGTCGTACCTAAATCCACTCATCATGCTGCTACTAGCCTTATGACGTTGATTTCATGGCTGAGTGATATTCCATTGTACATAAGGACCACAACTTCTTTATCCATTTTTCTCTTTCCTGGGATATTTAAGGTGTAACGAAGTGGAGGTTATTGTCAACAGAGCAGCCCTAAACTTTGGGGTGCCTGTGTCTTGCTGATTTTTAGTTTTCCCAATTTATACGCCCATGACTGGAAGTGCCCTATGCTCTCTAAGCTGAGTTTTTTCGATGTTTCAGGACACACCGTACACTTCTCCAGAGTGGCTGTTGGCAATTTACATCCCGCCCATCAGCGTAGCAAGGCTCCCGTTTCTCCATGGCCTGTCCTGCATTTCTGGGTTTGACACTTTATTCAGCGTGGCCTATTTGACCGATGGGAAGTGAGACTTCTTTGTAGCGCTGATTTGCCTTTCCAGGTTGCTTGGTTGGCCAAAAAGGGCGTATGCGTTTTTTCCTGAATATATTCAGGAAAATACGCATACGCCCTTTTTGGCCAAGGGCATCATTGTCGAGGTTTTGCCACTTTTCCCGTGCTTTAAAGGCGATTCGAATCTACCTCCTGAAATCTGTTTCCTGCAATTCTGCCTTGCTTTCAAATCCTCTTCGTTGTCTTCCGTCAATATATTTGTGGACGAGAGTTATCATTTATAACTCTGCAGGTTTGTGAATTGCAGTGCCCCTGAGCTCCATTTTTCAACTCGCTTTCTCGGGAGCTGGCCGCAAAAGCGCAGGATTACTTCAGGCCCTATTCTGGTCCCGGGCGGAAGGCTGAGCCTGTGGTTAATTCTTCTTCCTGATGGGAAAATAGAGTGACCTGTGCCTGTCCCCACACCTAGAGCTAGTGTCTCATTGGTTCCCCCTCTTCCCGTTCATCCTCAGGACAAATTGCAACCTGTACGGAACAGGAGGTTAAAGGTGCTGATTCTCCAAGGAGGGTGATTGCTAGTAAAGCGGCTGGAATGGCGAACCCGAGCACAAGGAGATGAGAAATGAGGTGCGTTTTAGAAACCTTTCCCGATCACACGGTGTACCATCTTCTGGGTTTCTCGTGCATGTTTTCGATGTAGGAAGATGCCCTTGAACCTGGAGATTTGGGACCCATGGGATGGGTACCACGCAGTATTACTCTAAAGGGTCTGCGTTTGCTCACCCAACCTCACCAAACCTCTCAGCCCCAAGAGTGTCCACCCTTATGTCTCAATCAGCTGTGGGTCTAGATATGGTTAATCCAGGTGGCATCACAGCCCCTGAACGAATTTAGTAAGAATTTCTCTATCTTTCACTGTCTTTGTTTCACGGGTTTTTAAAAGTGATTGATTTTTATAAAGGGGTTTAGCTGCTTTTCACTGCTGTGTTTATGCCGCTTTACACCCACTTGACTCACTTACAGAGAGATATCAATATATAGGTTTTAAGATTCTTACTAATCAGATATATTCTTGGGCGGTGAATAGGTGGTGTTGAGTCCAGTTCACTGAGCAAGGAGTACGTCGTGTCTATTACATATTGGGTTTATGGAACGGTATCTGAGCTAATTTGAAACCCTTGTTTTATGCATCACCCCACCTCACCTTTCCCATTAAGCAGCCATAGTGTGTTTTCTAAACGTGTGACTCTGTTCTGTTTTGTAATTCAGTTCAAGGGTAGCGGTTTTTACATTCCCTCTATAAGTGATATCTTATGATAAGTGTCTTTTTCTGTGTGACTTATTTCACTTAGAATCGTCATACCTAAATTCACTCATCATGCTGCTACTAGCCTTATGACGTTGATTTCATGGCTGAGTGATATCCCATTGTACATAAGGACTACAACTTCTTTATCCATTTTTCTCTTTGTTGGGATATTTACGTTGCAACGAAGTGGAGGTTCTTGTCAACAGAGCAGCCCTAAATTTTGGGGTGCCTGTGTCTTGCTGATTTTTAGTTTTCCCAATTTATACGCCCATGAGTGGAAGTGCCCTATGCTCTCTAAGCTGAGTTTTTTCGATGTTTCAGGACACACCGTACACTTCTCCAGAGTGGCGGTTCGCAATTTACATCCCGCCCATCAGCGTAGCAAGGCTCCCGTTTCTCCATGGCCTGTCCTGCATTTCTGGTTTTGACACTTTATTCAGCATGGCCCTTTTGACCGATGGGAAGCGAGACTTCTTTGTAGCGCTGATTTGCCTTTCCAGGTTGCTTGGTTGGCCAAAAAGGGCGTATGCGTTTTTTCCTGAATATATTCAGGAAAAAACGCATACGCCCTTTTTGGCCAAGGGCATCATTGTCGAGGTTTTGCCGCTTTTCCCGTGCTTTAAAGGCGATTCGAATCTACCTCCTGAAATCTGTTTCCTGCAATTCTGCCTTGCTTTCAAATCCTCTTTGTTGTCTTCCATCAATATATTTGTGGACGAGAATTATCATTTATAACTCTGCAGGTTTGTGAATTGCAGTGCCCCTGAGCTCCATTTTTCAACTCGCTTTCTTGGGAGCTGGCCGCAAAAGCGCAGGATTGCTTTAGGCCCTATTCTAGTTCCGGCCGGAAGGCTGAGCCTGTGGTTAATTCTTCTTCCTGATGGGAAAATAGAGTGACCTGTGCCTGTCCCAACACCTAAAGCTAGTGTCTCATTGGTTCCCCCTCTTCCCGTTCATCCTCAGGACAAATTGAAACCTGTACGGAACAGAAGGTTAAAGGTGCTGATTCTCCAAGGAGGGAGATTGCTAGTAAAGCGGCTGGAATGGCGAACCCGAGCACAAGGAGATGAGAAATGAGGTGCGTTTTAGAAACCTTTCCCGATCACACGGTGTACCATCTTCTGCGTTTCTCATGCACGTTTTCGAAGTAGGAAGATGCCCTTGAACCTGGAATTTTGGGACCCATGGGATGGGAACCACGCAGTATTACTTTGAAGGGTCTGCGTTTGCTCACCCAACCTCACGAAACCTCTCAGCCCCAAGAGTGTCCACCCTTATGTCTCAATCAGCTGTGGGTCTAGATATGGTCAATCCAGGTGGCATCACAGCCCCTGAACGAATTTAGTAAGAATTTCTCTATCTTTCACTGTCTTTGTTTCACGGGTTTTTAAAAGTGATTGATTTTTATAAAGGGGTTTAGCTGCTTTTCACTGCTGTGTTTATGCCGCTTTACACCCACTTGACTCACTTACAGAGAGATATCAATACATAGGTTTTAAGATTCTTACTAGTCAGATATATTCTTGGGCGGTGAATAGGGGGTGTTGAGTCCAGTTCACTGAGCAAGGAGTAGGTCGTGTCTATTACATATTGGGTTTATGGAACGGTATCTGAGCTAATTTGAAACCCTTGTTTTATGCATCACCCCACCTCACCTTTCCCGTTAAGCAGCCATAGTGTGTTTTCTAAACGTGCGACACTGTTCTGTTTTGTAATTCAGTTCAAGGGTAGCGGTTTTTACATTCCCTCTATAAGTGATATCTTATGATAAGTGTCTTTTTCTGTGTGACTTATTTCACTTAGAATCGTCGTACCTAAATCCACTCATCATGCTGCTACTAGCCTTATGACGTTGATTTCATGGCTGAGTGATATTCCATTGTACATAAGGACCACAACTTCTTTATCCATTTTTCTCTTTCCTGGGATATTTAAGGTGTAACGAAGTGGAGGTTATTGTCAACAGAGCAGCCCTAAACTTTGGGGTGCCTGTGTCTTGCTGATTTTTAGTTTTCCCAATTTATACGCCCATGACTGGAAGTGCCCTATGCTCTCTAAGCTGAGTTTTTTCGATGTTTCAGGACACACCGTACACTTCTCCAGAGTGGCTGTTGGCAATTTACATCCCGCCCATCAGCGTAGCAAGGCTCCCGTTTCTCCATGGCCTGTCCTGCATTTCTGGGTTTGACACTTTATTCAGCGTGGCCTATTTGACCGATGGGAAGTGAGACTTCTTTGTAGCGCTGATTTGCCTTTCCAGGTTGCTTGGTTGGCCAAAAAGGGCGTATGCGTTTTTTCCTGAATATATTCAGGAAAATACGCATACGCCCTTTTTGGCCAAGGGCATCATTGTCGAGGTTTTGCCACTTTTCCCGTGCTTTAAAGGCGATTCGAATCTACCTCCTGAAATCTGTTTCCTGCAATTCTGCCTTGCTTTCAAATCCTCTTCGTTGTCTTCCGTCAATATATTTGTGGACGAGAGTTATCATTTATAACTCTGCAGGTTTGTGAATTGCAGTGCCCCTGAGCTCCATTTTTCAACTCGCTTTCTCGGGAGCTGGCCGCAAAAGCGCAGGATTACTTCAGGCCCTATTCTGGTCCCGGGCGGAAGGCTGAGCCTGTGGTTAATTCTTCTTCCTGATGGGAAAATAGAGTGACCTGTGCCTGTCCCCACACCTAGAGCTAGTGTCTCATTGGTTCCCCCTCTTCCCGTTCATCCTCAGGACAAATTGCAACCTGTACGGAACAGGAGGTTAAAGGTGCTGATTCTCCAAGGAGGGTGATTGCTAGTAAAGCGGCTGGAATGGCGAACCCGAGCACAAGGAGATGAGAAATGAGGTGCGTTTTAGAAACCTTTCCCGATCACACGGTGTACCATCTTCTGGGTTTCTCGTGCATGTTTTCGATGTAGGAAGATGCCCTTGAACCTGGAGATTTGGGACCCATGGGATGGGTACCACGCAGTATTACTCTAAAGGGTCTGCGTTTGCTCACCCAACCTCACCAAACCTCTCAGCCCCAAGAGTGTCCACCCTTATGTCTCAATCAGCTGTGGGTCTAGATATGGTTAATCCAGGTGGCATCACAGCCCCTGAACGAATTTAGTAAGAATTTCTCTATCTTTCACTGTCTTTGTTTCACGGGTTTTTAAAAGTGATTGATTTTTATAAAGGGGTTTAGCTGCTTTTCACTGCTGTGTTTATGCCGCTTTACACCCACTTGACTCACTTACAGAGAGATATCAATATATAGGTTTTAAGATTCTTACTAATCAGATATATTCTTGGGCGGTGAATAGGTGGTGTTGAGTCCAGTTCACTGAGCAAGGAGTACGTCGTGTCTATTACATATTGGGTTTATGGAACGGTATCTGAGCTAATTTGAAACCCTTGTTTTATGCATCACCCCACCTCACCTTTCCCATTAAGCAGCCATAGTGTGTTTTCTAAACGTGTGACTCTGTTCTGTTTTGTAATTCAGTTCAAGGGTAGCGGTTTTTACATTCCCTCTATAAGTGATATCTTATGATAAGTGTCTTTTTCTGTGTGACTTATTTCACTTAGAATCGTCATACCTAAATTCACTCATCATGCTGCTACTAGCCTTATGACGTTGATTTCATGGCTGAGTGATATCCCATTGTACATAAGGACTACAACTTCTTTATCCATTTTTCTCTTTGTTGGGATATTTACGTTGCAACGAAGTGGAGGTTCTTGTCAACAGAGCAGCCCTAAATTTTGGGGTGCCTGTGTCTTGCTGATTTTTAGTTTTCCCAATTTATACGCCCATGAGTGGAAGTGCCCTATGCTCTCTAAGCTGAGTTTTTTCGATGTTTCAGGACACACCGTACACTTCTCCAGAGTGGCGGTTCGCAATTTACATCCCGCCCATCAGCGTAGCAAGGCTCCCGTTTCTCCATGGCCTGTCCTGCATTTCTGGTTTTGACACTTTATTCAGCATGGCCCTTTTGACCGATGGGAAGCGAGACTTCTTTGTAGCGCTGATTTGCCTTTCCAGGTTGCTTGGTTGGCCAAAAAGGGCGTATGCGTTTTTTCCTGAATATATTCAGGAAAAAACGCATACGCCCTTTTTGGCCAAGGGCATCATTGTCGAGGTTTTGCCGCTTTTCCCGTGCTTTAAAGGCGATTCGAATCTACCTCCTGAAATCTGTTTCCTGCAATTCTGCCTTGCTTTCAAATCCTCTTTGTTGTCTTCCATCAATATATTTGTGGACGAGAATTATCATTTATAACTCTGCAGGTTTGTGAATTGCAGTGCCCCTGAGCTCCATTTTTCAACTCGCTTTCTTGGGAGCTGGCCGCAAAAGCGCAGGATTGCTTTAGGCCCTATTCTAGTTCCGGCCGGAAGGCTGAGCCTGTGGTTAATTCTTCTTCCTGATGGGAAAATAGAGTGACCTGTGCCTGTCCCAACACCTAAAGCTAGTGTCTCATTGGTTCCCCCTCTTCCCGTTCATCCTCAGGACAAATTGAAACCTGTACGGAACAGAAGGTTAAAGGTGCTGATTCTCCAAGGAGGGAGATTGCTAGTAAAGCGGCTGGAATGGCGAACCCGAGCACAAGGAGATGAGAAATGAGGTGCGTTTTAGAAACCTTTCCCGATCACACGGTGTACCATCTTCTGCGTTTCTCATGCACGTTTTCGAAGTAGGAAGATGCCCTTGAACCTGGAATTTTGGGACCCATGGGATGGGAACCACGCAGTATTACTTTGAAGGGTCTGCGTTTGCTCACCCAACCTCACGAAACCTCTCAGCCCCAAGAGTGTCCACCCTTATGTCTCAATCAGCTGTGGGTCTAGATATGGTCAATCCAGGTGGCATCACAGCCCCTGAACGAATTTAGTAAGAATTTCTCTATCTTTCACTGTCTTTGTTTCACGGGTTTTTAAAAGTGATTGATTTTTATAAAGGGGTTTAGCTGCTTTTCACTGCTGTGTTTATGCCGCTTTACACCCAATTGACTCACTTACAGAGAGATATCAATACATAGGTTTTAAGATTCTTAACTAGTCAGATATATTCTTGGGCGGTGAATAGGGGGTGTTGAGTCCAGTTCACTGAGCAAGGATTAGGTCGTGTCTATTACATATTGGGTTTATGGAACGGTATCTGAGCTAATTTGAAACCCTTGTTTTATGCATCACCCCACCTCACCTTTCCCGTTAAGCAGCCATAGTGTGTTTTCTAAACGTGTGACTCTGTTCTGTTTTGTAATTCAGTTCAAGGGTAGCGGTTTTTACATTCCCTCTATAAGTGATATCTTATGGTAAGTGTCTTTTTCTGTGTGACTTATTTCACTTAGAATCGTCGTACCTAAATCCACTCATCATGCTGCTACTAGCCTTATGACGTTGATTTCATGGCTGAGTGATATTCCATTGTACATAAGGACCACAACTTCTTTATCCATTTTTCTCTTTCCTGGGATATTTAAGGTGTAACGAAGTGGAGGTTCTTGTCAACAGAGCAGCCCTAAACTTTGGGGTGCCTGTGTCTTGCTGATTTTTAGTTTTCCCAATTTATACGCCCATGAGTGGAAGTGCCCTATGCTCTCTAAGCTGAGTTTTTTCGATGTCTCAGGACACACCGTACACTTCTCCAGAGTGGCTGTTGGCAATTTACATCCCGCCCATCAGCGTAGCAAGGCTCCCGTTTCTCCATGGCCTGTCCTGCATTTCTGGGTTTGACACTTTATTCAGCGTGGCCTATTTGACCGATGGGAAGCGAGACTTCTTTGTAGCGCTGATTTGCCTTTCCAGGTTGCTTGGTTGGCCAAAAAGGGCGTATGCGTTTTTTCCTGAATATATTCAGGAAAAAACGCATACGCCCTTTTTGGCCAAGGGCATCATTGTCGAGGTTTTGCCGCTTTTCCTGTGCTTTAAAGGCGATTCGAATCTACCTCCTGAAATCTGTTTCCTGCAATTCTGCCTTGCTTTCAAATCCTCTTCGTTGCCCACCCTCAATATATTTGTGGACGAGATTTATCATTTATAACTCTGCAGGTTTGTGAATTGCAGTGCCCCTGAGCTCCATTTTTCAACTCGCTTTCTTGGGAGCTGGCCGCAAAAGCGCAGGATTGCTTCAGGCCCTATTCTGGTTCCGGGCGGAAGGCTGAGCCTGTGGTTAATTCTTCTTCCTGATGGGAAAATAGAGTGACCTGTGCCTGTCCCAACACCTAAAGCTAGTGTCTCATTGGTTCCCCCTCTTCCCGTTCATCCTCAGGACAAATTGCAACCTGTACGGAACAGGAGGTTAAAGGTGCTGATTCTCCAAGGAGGGAGATTGCTAGTAAAGCGGCTGGAATGGCGAACCCGAGCACAAGGAGATGAGAAATGAGGTGCGTTTTAGAAACCTTTCCCGATCACACGGTGTACCATCTTCTGCGTTTCTCATGCACGTTTTCGAAGTAGGAAGATGCCCTTGAACCTGGAGATTTGGGACCCATGGGATGGGAACCACGCAGTTTTACTTTAAAGGGTCTGCCTTTGCTCACCCAACCTCACCAAACCTCTCAGCCCCAAGAGTGTCCACCCTTATGCCTCAATCAGCTGTGGGTCTAGATATGGTCAATCCAGGTGGCATCACAGCCCCTGAACGAATTTAGTAAGAATTTCTCTATCTTTCACTGTCTTTGTTTCACGGGTTTTTAAAAGTGATTGATTTTTATAAAGGGGTTTAGCTGCTTTTCACTGCTGTGTTTATGCCGCTTTACACCCACTTGACTCACTTACAGAGAGATATCAATACATAGGTTTTAAGATTCTTACTAGTCAGATATATTCTTGGGTGGTGAATAGGGGGTGTTGAGTCCAGTTCACTGAGCAAGGAGTAGGTCGTGTCTATTACATATTGGGTTTATGGAACGGTATCTGAGCTAATTTGAAACCCTTGTTTTATGCATCACCCCACCTCACCTTTCCCGTTAAGCAGCCATAGTGTGTTTTCTAAACGTGTGACTCTGTTCTGTTTTGTAATTCAGTTCAAGGGTAGCGGTTTTTACATTCCCTCTATAAGTGATATCTTATGGTAAGTGTCTTTTTCTGTGTGACTTATTTCACTTAGAATCGTCATACCTAAATTCACTCATCATGCTGCTACTAGCCTTATGACGTTGATTTCATGGCTGAGTAATATCCCATTGTACATAAGGACTACAACTTCTTTATCCATTTTTCTCTTTCTTGGGATATTTACGTTGCAACGAAGTGGAGGTTCTTGTCAACAGAGCAGCCCTAAATTTTGGGGTGCCTGTGTCTTGCTGATTTTTAGTTTTCCCAATTTATACGCCCATGAGTGGAAGTGCCCTATGCTCTCTAAGCTGAGTTTTTTCGATGTTTCAGGACACACCGTACACTTCTCCAGAGTGGCGGTTCGCAATTTACATCCCGCCCATCAGCGTAGCAAGGCTCCCGTTTCTCCATGGCCTGTCCTGCATTTCTGGTTTTGACACTTTATTCAGCATGGCCCTTTTGACCGATGGGAAGCGAGACTTCTTTGTAGCGCTGATTTGCCTTTCCAGGTTGCTTGGTTGGCCAAAAAGGGCGTATGCGTTTTTTCCTGAATATATTCAGGAAAAAACGCATACGCCCTTTTTGGCCAAGGGCATCATTGTCGAGGTTTTGCCGCTTTTCCCGTGCTTTAAAGGCGATTCGAATCTACCTCCTGAAATCTGTTTCCTGCAATTCTGCCTTGCTTTCAAATCCTCTTCGTTGTCTTCCATCAATATATTTGTGGAGGAGAGTTATCATTTATAACTCTGAAGGTTTGTGAATTGCAGTGCCCCTGAGCTCCATTTTTCAACTCGCTTTCTTGGGAGCTGGCCGCAAAAGCGCAGGATTGCTTCAGGCCCTATTCTGGTCCCGGGCGGCAGGCTGAGCCTGTGGTTAATTCTTCTTTCTGATGGGAAAATAGAGTGACCTGTGCCTGTCCCAACACCTAGAGCTAGTGTCTCATTGGTTCCCCCTCTTCCCGTTCATCCTCAGGACAAATTGCAACCTGTACGGAACAGGAGGTTAAAGGTGCTGATTCTCCAAGGAGGGAGATTGCTAGTAAAGCGGCTGGAATGGCGAACCCGAGCACAAGGAGATGAGAAATGAGGTGCGTTTTAGAAACCTTTCCCGATCACACGGTGTACCATCTTCTGCGTTTCTCATGCAGGTTTTCGAAGTAGGAAGATGCCCTTGAACCTGGAGATTTGGGACCCATGGGATGGGAACCACGCAGTATTACTTTAAAGGGTCTGCGTTTGCTCACCCAACCTCACCAAACCTCTCAGCCCCAAGAGTGTCCACCCTTATGTCTCAATCAGCTGTGGGTCTAGATATGGTCAATCCAGGTGGCATCACAGCCCCTGAACGAATTTAGTAAGAATTTCTCTATCTTTCACAGTCTTTGTTTCACGGGTTTTTAATAGTGATTGATTTTTATAAAGGGGTTTAGCTGCTTTTCACTGCTGTGTTTATGCCGCTTTACACCCACTTGACTCACTTACAGAGAGATATCAATACATAGGTTTTAAGATTCTTACTAGTCAGATATAATCTTGGGCGGTGAATAGGGGGTGTTGAGTCCAGTTCACTGAGCAAGGATTAGGTCGTGTCTATTACATATTGGGTTTATGGAACGGTATCTGAGCTAATTTGAAACCCTTGTTTTATGCATCACCCCACCTCACCTTTCCCGTTAAGCAGCCATAGTGTGTTTTCTAAACGTGTGACTCTGTTCTGTTTTGTAATTCAGTTCAAGGGTCACGGTTTTTACATTCCCTCTATAAGTGATATCTTATGGTAAGTGTCTTTTTCTGTGTGACTTATTTCACTTAGAATCGTCATACCTAAATTCACTCATCATGCTGCTACTAGCCTTATGACGTTGATTTCATGGCTGAGTGATATCCCATTGTACATAAGGACTACAACTTCTTTATCTATTTTTCTCTTTGTTGGGATATTTATGTTGCAACGAAGTGGAGGTTCTTGTCAACAGAGCAGCCCTAAATTTTGGGGTGCCTGTGTCTTGCTGATTTTTAGTTTTCCCAATTTATACGCCCATGAGTGGAAGTGCCCTATGCTCTCTAAGCTGAGTTTTTTCGATGTTTCAGGACACACCGTACACTTCTCCAGAGTGGCGGTTCGCAATTTACATCCCGCCCATCAGCGTAGCAAGGCTCCCGTTTCTCCATGGCCTGTCCTGCATTTCTGGTTTTGACACTTTATTCAGCATGGCCCTTTTGACCGATGGGAAGCGAGACTTCTTTGTAGCGCTGATTTGCCTTTCCAGGTTGCTTGGTTGGCCAAAAAGGGCGTATGCGTTTTTTCCTGAATATATTCAGGAAAAAACGCATACGCCCTTTTTGGCCAAGGGCATCATTGTCGAGGTTTTGCCGCTTTTCCCATGCTTTAAAGGCGATTCGAATCTACCTCCTGAAATCTGTTTCCTGCAATTCTGCCTTGCTTTCAAATCCTCTTCGTTGTCTTCCATCAATATATTTGTGGACGAGAGTTATCATTGATAACTCTGCAGGTTTGTGAATTGCAGTGCCCCTGAGCTCCATTTTTCAACTCGCTTTCTTGGGAGCTGCCCGCAAAAGCGCAGGATTGCTTTAGGCCCTATTCTGGTTCCGGGCGGAAGGCTGAGCCTGTGGTTAATTCTTCTTCCTGATGGGAAAATAGAGTGACCTGTGCCTGTCCCAACACCTAAAGCTAGTGTCTCATTGGTTCCCCCTCTTCCCGTTCATCCTCAGGACAAATTGCAACCTGTACGGAACAGGAGGTTAAAGGTGCTGATTCTCCAAGGAGGGAGATTGCTAGTAAAGCGGCTGGAATGGCGAACCCGAGCACAAGGAGATGAGAAATGAGGTGCGTTTTAGAAACCTTTCCCGATCACACGGTGTACCATCTTCTGGGTTTCTCATGCACGTTTTCGAAGTAGGAAGATTCCCTTGAACCTGGAGATTTGGGACCGATGGGATGGGAACCACGCAGTTTTAATTTAAAGGGTCTGCGTTTGCTCACCCAACCTCACCAAACCTCTCAGCCCCAAGAGTGTCCACCCTTATGTCTCAATCAGCTGTGGGTCTACATATGGTCAATCCAGGTGGCATCACAGCCCCTGAACGAATTTAGTAAGAATTTCTCTATCTTTCACTGTCTTTGTTTCACGGGTTTTTAAAAGTGATTGATTTTTATAAAGGGGTTTAGCTGCTTTTCACTGCTGTGTTTATGCCGCTTTACAGCCAATTGACTCACTTACAGTGAGATATCAATACATAGGTTTTAAGATTCTTACTAGTCAGATATTATCTTGGGCGGTGAATAGGGGGTGTTGAGTCCAGTTCACTGAGCAAGGAGTAGGTCGTGTCTATTACATATTGGGTTTATGGAACGGTATCTGAGCTAATTTGAAACCCTTGTTTTATGCATCACCCCACCTCACCTTTCCCGTTAAGCAGCCATAGTGTGTTTTCTAAACGTGTGACTCTGTTCTGTTTTGTAATTCAGTTCAAGGGTAGCGGTTTTTACATTCCCTCTATAAGTGATATCTTATGATAAGTGTCTTTTTCTGTGTGACTTATTTCACTTAGAATCGTCATACCTAAATTCACTCATCATGCTGCTACTAGCCTTATGACGTTGATTTCATGGCTGAGTGATATCCCATTGTACATAAGGACTACAACTTCTTTATCCATTTTTCTCTTTCTTGGGATATTTACGTTGCAACGAAGTGGAGGTTCTTGTCAACAGAGCAGCCCTAAATTTTGGGGTGCCTGTGTCTTGCTGATTTTTAGTTTTCCCAATTTATACGCCCATGAGTGGAAGTGCCCTATGCTCTCTAAGCTGAGTTTTTTCGATGTTTCAGGACACACCGTACACTTCTCCAGAGTGGCGGTTCGCAGTTTACATCCCGCCCATCAGCGTAGCAAGGCTCCCGTTTCTCCATGGCCTGTCCTGCATTTCTGGTTTTGACACTTTATTCAGCATGGCCCTTTTGACCGATGGGAAGCGAGACTTCTTTGTAGCGCTGATTTGCCTTTCCAGGTTGCTTGGTTGGCCAAAAAGGGCGTATGCGTTTTTTCCTGAATATATTCAGGAAAAAACGCATACGCCCTTTTTGGCCAAGGGCATCATTGTCGAGGTTTTGCCGCTTTTCCCGTGCTTTAAAGGCGATTCGAATCTACCTCCTGAAATCTGTTTCCTGCAATTCTGCCTTGCTTTCAAATCCTCTTCGTTGTCTTCCATCAATATATTTGTGGACGAGAGTTATCATTTATAACTCTGCAGGTTTGTGAATTGCAGTGCCCCTGAGCTCCATTTTTCAACTCGCTTTTTTGGCAGCTGGCCGCAAAAGCGCAGGATTGCTTTAGGCCCTATTCTGGTTCCGGGCGGAAGGCTGAGCCTGTGGTTAATTCTTCTTCCTGATGGGAAAATAGAGTGACCTGTGCCTGTCCCAACACCTAAAGCTAGTGTCTCATTGGTTCCCCCTCTTCCCGTTCATCCTCAGGACAAATTGCAACCTGTACGGAACAGGAGGTTAAAGGTGCTGATTCTCCAAGGAGGGAGATTGCTAGTAAAGCGGCTGGAATGGCGAACCCGAGCACAAGGAGATGAGAAATGAGGTGCGTTTTAGAAACCTTTCCCGATCACACGGTGTACCATCTTCTGGGTTTCTCATGCACGTTTTCGAAGTAGGAAGATGCCCTTGAACCTGGAGATTTGGGACCCATGGGATGGGAACCACGCAGTATTACTTTAAAGGGTCTGCGTTTGCTCACCCAACCTCACGAAACCTCTCAGGCCAAGAGTGTCCACCCTTATGTCTCAATCAGCTGTGGGTCTAGATATGGTCAATCCAGGTGGCATCACAGCCCCTGAACGAATTTAGTAAGAATTTCTCTATCTTTCACTGTCTTTGTTTCACGGGTTTTTAATAGTGATTGATTTTTATAAAGGGGTTTAGCTGCTTTTCACTGCTGTGTTTATGCCGCTTTACACCCAATTGACTCACTTACAGAGAGATATCAATACATAGGTTTTAAGATTCTTAACTAGTCAGATATATTCTTGGGTGGTGAATAGGGGGTGTTGAGTCCAGTTCACTGAGCAAGGATTAGGTCGTGTCTATTACATATTGGGTTTATGGAACGGTATCTGAGCTAATTTGAAACCCTTGTTTTATGCATCACCCCACCTCACCTTTCCCGTTAAGCAGCCATAGTGTGTTTTCTAAACGTGTGACTCTGTTCTGTTTTGTAATTCAGTTCAAGGGTCGCGGTTTTTACATTCCCTCTATAAGTGATATCTTATGGTAAGTGTCTTTTTCTGTGTGACTTATTTCACTTAGAATCGTCGTACCTAAATCCACTCATCATGCTGCTACTAGCCTTATGACGTTGATTTCATGGCTGAGTGATATTCCATTGTACATAAGGACCACAACTTCTTTATCCATTTTTCTCTTTCCTGGGATATTTAAGGTGTAACGAAGTGGAGGTTCTTGTCAACAGAGCAGCCCTAAACTTTGGGGTGCCTGTGTCTTGCTGATTTTTAGTTTTCCCAATTTATACGCCCATGACTGGAAGTGCCCTATGCTCTCTAAGCTGAGTTTTTTCGATGTTTCAGGACACACCGTACACTTCTCCAGAGTGGCTGTTGGCAATTTACATCCCGCCCATCAGCGTAGCAAGGCTCCCGTTTCTCCATGGCCTGTCCTGCATTTCTGGGTTTGACACTTTATTCAGCGTGGCCTATTTGACCGATGGGAAGTGAGACTTCTTTGTAGCGCTGATTTGCCTTTCCAGGTTGCTTGGTTGGCCAAAAAGGGCGTATGCGTTTTTTCCTGAATATATTCAGGAAAATACGCATACGCCCTTTTTGGCCAAGGGCATCATTGTCGAGGTTTTGCCACTTTTCCCGTGCTTTAAAGGCGATTCGAATCTACCTCCTGAAATCTGTTTCCTGCAATTCTGCCTTGCTTTCAAATCCTCTTCGTTGTCTTCCGTCAATATATTTGTGGACGAGAGTTATCATTTATAACTCTGCAGGTTTGTGAATTGCAGTGCCCCTGACCTCCATTTTTCAACTCGCTTTCTCGGGAGCTGGCCGCAAAAGCGCAGGATTACTTCAGGCCCTATTCTGGTCCCGGGCGGAAGGCTGAGCCTGTGGTTAATTCTTCTTCCTGATGGGAAAATAGAGTGACCTGTGCCTGTCCCCACACCTAGAGCTAGTGTCTCATTGGTTCCCCCTCTTCCCGTTCATCCTCAGGACAAATTGCAACCTGTACGGAACAGGAGGTTAAAGGTGCTGATTCTCCAAGGAGGGTGATTGCTAGTAAAGCGGCTGGAATGGCGAACCCGAGCACAAGGAGATGAGAAATGAGGTGCGTTTTAGAAACCTTTCCCGATCACACGGTGTACCATCTTCTGGGATTCTCATGCATGTTTTCGATGTAGGAAGATGCCCTTGAACCAGGAGATTTGGGACCCATGGGATGGGTACCACGCAGTATTACTCTAAAGGGTCTGCGTTTGCTCACCCAACCTCACCAAACCTCTCAGCCCCAAGAGTGTCCACCCTTATGTCTCAATCAGCTGTGGGTCTAGATATGGTTAATCCAGGTGGCATCACAGCCCCTGAACGAATTTAGTAAGTATTTCTCTATCTTTCACTGTCTTTGTTTCACGGGTTTTTAAAAGTGATTGATTTTTATAAAGGGGTTTAGCTGCTTTTCACTGCTGTGTTTATGCCGCTTTACACCCACTTGACTCACTTACAGAGAGATATCAATATATAGGTTTTAAGATTCTTACTAATCAGATATATTCTTGGGCGGTGAATAGGTGGTGTTGAGTCCAGTTCACTGAGCAAGGAGTACGTCGTGTCTATTACATATTGGGTTTATGGAACGGTATCTGAGCTAATTTGAAACCCTTGTTTTATGCATCACCCCACCTCACCTTTCCCTTTAAGCAGCCATAGTGTGTTTTCTAAACGTGTGACTCTGTTCTGTTTTGTAATTCAGTTCAAGGGTAGCGGTTTTTACATTCCCTCTATAAGTGATATCTTATGATAAGTGTCTTTTTCTGTGTGACTTATTTCACTTAGAATCGTCATACCTAAATTCACTCATCATGCTGCTACTAGCCTTATGACGTTGATTTCATGGCTGAGTGATATCCCATTGTACATAAGGACTACAACTTCTTTATCCATTTTTCTCTTTGTTGGGATATTTACGTTGCAACGAAGTGGAGGTTCTTGTCAACAGAGCAGCCCTAAATTTTGGGGTGCCTGTGTCTTGCTGATTTTTAGTTTTCCCAATTTATACGCCCATGAGTGGAAGTGCCCTATGCTCTCTAAGCTGAGTTTTTTCGATGTTTCAGGACACACCGTACACTTCTCCAGAGTGGCGGTTCGCAATTTACATCCCGCCCATCAGCGTAGCAAGGCTCCCGTTTCTCCATGGCCTGTCCTGCATTTCTGGTTTTGACACTTTATTCAGCATGGCCCTTTTGACCGATGGGAAGCGAGACTTCTTTGTAGCGCTGATTTGCCTTTCCAGGTTGCTTGGTTGGCCAAAAAGGGCGTATGCGTTTTTTCCTGAATATATTCAGGAAAAAACGCATACGGCCTTTTTGGCCAAGGGCATCATTGTCGAGGTTTTGCCGCTTTTCCCGTGCTTTAAAGGCGATTCGAATCTACCTCCTGAAATCTGTTTCCTGCAATTCTGCCTTGCTTTCAAATCCTCTTTGTTGTCTTCCATCAATATATTTGTGGACGAGAGTTATCATTTATAACTCTGCAGGTTTGTGAATTGCAGTGCCCCTGAGCTACATTTTTCAACTCGCTTTCTTGGGAGCTGGCCGCAAAAGCGCAGGATTGCTTTAGGCCCTATTCTGGTTCCGGGCGGAAGGCTGAGCCTGTGGTTAATTCTTCTTCCTGATGGGAAAATAGAGTGACCTGTGCCTGTCCCAACACCTAAAGCTAGTGTCTCATTGGTTCCCCCTCTTCCCGTTCATCCTCAGGACAAATTGCAACCTGTACGGAACAGGAGGTTAAAGGTGCTGATTCTCCAAGGAGGGAGATTGCTAGTAAAGCGGCTGGAATGGCGAACCCGAGCACAAGGAGATGAGAAATGAGGTGCGTTTTAGAAACCTTTCCCGATCACACGGTGTACCATCTTCTGCGTTTCTCATGCACGTTTTCGAAGTAGGAAGATGCCCTTGAACCTGGAGATTTGGGACCCATGGGATGGGAACCACGCAGTTTTACTTTAAAGGGTCTGCCTTTGCTCACCCAACCCCACCAAACCTCTCAGCCCCAAGAGTGTCCACCCTTATGTCTCAATCAGCTGTGGGTCTAGATATGGTCAATCCAGGTGGCATCACAGCCCCTGAACGAATTTAGTAAGAATTTCTCTCTCTTTCACTGTCTTTGTTTCACGGGTTTTTAAAAGTGATTGATTTTTATAAAGGGGTTTAGCTGCTTTTCACTGCTGTGTTTATGCCGCTTTACACCCACTTGACTCACTTACAGAGAGATATCAATACATAGGTTTTAAGATTCTTACTAGTCAGATATATTCTTGGGCGGTGAATAGGGGGTGTTGAGTCCAGTTCACTGAGCAAGGAGTACGTCGTGTCTATTACATATTGGGTTTATGGAACGGTATCTGAGCTAATTTGAAACCCTTGTTTTATGCATCACCCCACCTCACCTTTCCCGTTAAGCAGCCATAGTGTGTTTTCTAAACGTGTGACTCTGTTCTGTTTTGTAATTCAGTTCAAGGGTAGCGGTTTTTACATTCCCTCTATAAGTGATATCTTATGATAAGTGTCTTTTTCTGTGTGACTTATTTCACTTAGAATCGTCGTACCTAAATCCACTCATCCTGCTGCTACTAGCCTTATGACGTTGATTTCATGGCTGAGTGATATCCCATTGCACATAAGGACTACAACTTCTTTATCCATTTTTCTCTTTGTTGGGATATTTACGTTGCAACGAAGTGGAGGTTCTTGTCAACAGAGCAGCCCTAAATTTTGGGGTGCCTGTGTCTTGCTGATTTTTAGTTTTCCCAATTTATACGCCCATGAGTGGAAGTGCCCTATGCTCTCTAAGCTGAGTTTTTTCGATGTTTCAGGACACACCGTACACTTCTCCAGAGTGGCGGTTCGCAATTTACATCCCGCCCATCAGCGTAGCAAGGCTCCCGTTTCTCCATGGCCTGTCCTGCATTTCTGGTTTTGACACTTTATTCAGCATGGCCCTTTTGACCGATGGGAAGCGAGACTTCTTTGTAGCGCTGATTTGCCTTTCCAGGTTGCTTGGTTGGCCAAAAAGGGCGTATGCGTTTTTTCCTGAATATATTCAGGAAAAAACGCATACGCCCTTTTTGGCCAAGGGCATCATTGTCGAGGTTTTGCCGCTTTTCCCGTGCTTTAAAGGCGATTCGAATCTACCTCCTGAAATCTGTTTCCTGCAATTCTGCCTTGCTTTCAAATCCTCTTCGTTGTCTTCCATCAATATATTTGTGGACGAGAGTTATCATTTATAACTCTGCAGGTTTGTGAATTGCAGTGCCCCTGAGCTCCATTTTTCAACTCGCTTTCTCGGGAGCTGGCCGCAAAAGCGCAGGATTACTTCAGGCCCTATTCTGGTCCCGGGCGGAAGGCTGAGCCTGTGGTTAATTCTTCTTCCTGATGGGAAAATAGAGTGACCTGTGCCTGTCCCAACACCTAAAGCTAGTGTCTCATTGGTTCCCCCTCTTCCCGTTCATCCTCAGGACAAATTGCAACCTGTACGGAACAGGAGGTTAAAGGTGCTGATTCTCCAAGGAGGGAGATTGCTAGTAAAGCGGCTGGAATGGCGAACCCGAGCACAAGGAGATGAGAAATGAGGTGCGTTTTAGAAACCTTTCCCGATCACACGGTGTACCATCTTCTGCGTTTCTCATGCACGTTTTCGAAGTAGGAAGATGCCCTTGAACCTGGAGATTTGGGACCCATGGGATGGGAACCACGCAGTATTACTTTAAAGGGTCTGCGTTTGCTCACCCAACCTCACCAAACCTCTCAGCCCCAAGAGTGTCCACCCTTATGTCTCAATCAGCTGTGGGTCTAGATATGGTCAATCCAGGTGGCATCACAGCCCCTGAACGAATTTAGTAAGAATTTCTCTCTCTTTCACTGTCTTTGTTTCACGGGTTTTTAAAAGTGATTGATTTTTATAAAGGGGTTTAGCTGCTTTTCACTGCTGTGTTTATGCCGCTTTACACCCACTTGACTCACTTACAGAGAGATATCAACACATAGGTTTTAAGATTCTTACTAGTCAGATATATTCTTGGGCGGTGAATAGGGGGTGTTGAGTCCAGTTCACTGAGCAAGGAGTAGGTCGTGTCTATTACATATTGGGTTTATGGAACGGTATCTGAGCTAATTTGAAACCCTTGTTTTATGCATCACCCCACCTCACCTTTCCCGTTAAGCAGCCATAGTGTGTTTTCTAAACGTGTGACTCTGTTCTGTTTTGTAATTCAGTTCAAGGGTAGCGGTTTTTACATTCCCTCTATAAGTGATATCTTATGATAAGTGTCTTTTTCTGTGTGACTTATTTCACTTAGAATCGTCGTACCTAAATCCACTCATCATGCTGCTACTAGCCTTATGACGTTGATTTCATGTCTGAGTGATATTCCATTGTACATAAGGACCACAACTTCTTTATCCATTTTTCTCTTTCCTGGGATATTTAAGGTGTAACGAAGTGGAGGTTCTTGTCAACAGAGCAGCCCTAAACTTTGGGGTGCCTGTGTCTTGCTGATTTTTAGTTTTCCCAATTTATACGCCCATGAGTGGAAGTGCCCTATGCTCTCTAAGCTGAGTTTTTTCGATGTCTCAGGACACACCGTACACTTCTCCAGAGTGGCTGTTGGCAATTTACATCCCGCCCATCAGCGTAGCAAGGCTCCCGTTTCTCCATGGCCTGTCCTGCATTTCTGGGTTTGACACTTTATTCAGCGTGGCCTATTTGACCGATGGGAAGCGAGACTTCTTTGTAGCGCTGATTTGCCTTTCCAGGTTGCTTGGTTGGCCAAAAAGGGCGTATGCGTTTTTTCCTGAATATATTCAGGAAAAAACGCATACGCCCTTTTTGGCCAAGGGCATCATTGTCGAGGTTTTGCCGCTTTTCCCGTGCTTTAAAGGCGATTCGAATCTACCTCCTGAAATCTGTTTCCTGCAATTCTGCCTTGCTTTCAAATCCTCTTCGTTGCCCACCCTCAATATATTTGTGGACGAGATTTATCATTTATAACTCTGCAGGTTTGTGAATTGCAGTGCCCCTGAGCTCCATTTTTCAACTCGCTTTCTTGGGAGCTGGCCGCAAAAGCGCAGGATTGCTTCAGGCCCTATTCTGGTTCCGGGCGGAAGGCTGAGCCTGTGGTTAATTCTTCTTCCTGATGGGAAAATAGAGTGACCTGTGCCTGTCCCAACACCTAAAGCTAGTGTCTCATTGGTTCCCCCTCTTCCCGTTCATCCTCAGGACAAATTGCAACCTGTACGGAACAGGAGGTTAAAGGTGCTGATTCTCCAAGGAGGGAGATTGCTAGTAAAGCGGCTGGAATGGCGAACCCGAGCACAAGGAGATGAGAAATGAGGTGCGTTTTAGAAACCTTTCCCGATCACACGGTGTACCATCTTCTGCGTTTCTCATGCACGTTTTCGAAGTAGGAAGATGCCCTTGAACCTGGAGATTTGGGACCCATGGGATGGGAACCACGCAGTTTTACTTTAAAGGGTCTGCCTTTGCTCACCCAACCTCACCAAACCTCTCAGCCCCAAGAGTGTCCACCCTTATGCCTCAATCAGCTGTGGGTCTAGATATGGTCAATCCAGGTGGCATCACAGCCCCTGAACGAATTTAGTAAGAATTTCTCTATCTTTCACTGTCTTTGTTTCACGGGTTTTTAAAAGTGATTGATTTTTATAAAGGGGTTTAGCTGCTTTTCACTGCTGTGTTTATGCCGCTTTACACCCACTTGACTCACTTACAGAGAGATATCAATACATAGGTTTTAAGATTCTTACTAGTCAGATATATTCTTGGGCGGTGAATAGGGGGTGTTGAGTCCAGTTCACTGAGCAAGGAGTAGGTCGTGTCTATTACATATTGGGTTTATGGAACGGTATCTGAGCTAATTTGAAACCCTTGTTTTATGCATCACCCCACCTCACCTTTCCCGTTAAGCAGCCATAGTGTGTTTTCTAAACGTGTGACTCTGTTCTGTTTTGTAATTCAGTTCAAGGGTAGCGGTTTTTACATTCCCTCTATAAGTGATATCTTATGATAAGTGTCTTTTTCTGTGTGACTTATTTCACTTAGAATCGTCGTACCTAAATCCACTCATCATGCTGCTACTAGCCTTATGACGTTGATTTCATGTCTGAGTGATATTCCATTGTACATAAGGACCACAACTTCTTTATCCATTTTTCTCTTTCCTGGGATATTTAAGGTGTAACGAAGTGGAGGTTCTTGTCAACAGAGCAGCCCTAAACTTTGGGGTGCCTGTGTCTTGCTGATTTTTAGTTTTCCCAATTTATACGCCCATGAGTGGAAGTGCCCTATGCTCTCTAAGCTGAGTTTTTTCGATGTCTCAGGACACACCGTACACTTCTCCAGAGTGGCTGTTGGCAATTTACATCCCGCCCATCAGCGTAGCAAGGCTCCCGTTTCTCCATGGCCTGTCCTGCATTTCTGGGTTTGACACTTTATTCAGCGTGGCCTATTTGACCGATGGGAAGCGAGACTTCTTTGTAGCGCTGATTTGCCTTTCCAGGTTGCTTGGTTGGCCAAAAAGGGCGTATGCGTTTTTTCCTGAATATATTCAGGAAAAAACGCATACGCCCTTTTTGGCCAAGGGCATCATTGTCGAGGTTTTGCCGCTTTTCCCGTGCTTTAAAGGCGATTCGAATCTACCTCCTGAAATCTGTTTCCTGCAATTCTGCCTTGCTTTCAAATCCTCTTCGTTGCCCACCCTCAATATATTTGTGGACGAGATTTATCATTTATAACTCTGCAGGTTTGTGAATTGCAGTGCCCCTGAGCTCCATTTTTCAACTCGCTTTCTTGGGAGCTGGCCGCAAAAGCGCAGGATTGCTTCAGGCCCTATTCTGGTTCCGGGCGGAAGGCTGAGCCTGTGGTTAATTCTTCTTCCTGATGGGAAAATAGAGTGACCTGTGCCTGTCCCAACACCTAAAGCTAGTGTCTCATTGGTTCCCCCTCTTCCCGTTCATCCTCAGGACAAATTGCAACCTGTACGGAACAGGAGGTTAAAGGTGCTGATTCTCCAAGGAGGGAGATTGCTAGTAAAGCGGCTGGAATGGCGAACCCGAGCACAAGGAGATGAGAAATGAGGTGCGTTTTAGAAACCTTTCCCGATCACACGGTGTACCATCTTCTGCGTTTCTCATGCACGTTTTCGAAGTAGGAAGATGCCCTTGAACCTGGAGATTTGGGACCCATGGGATGGGAACCACGCAGTTTTACTTTAAAGGGTCTGCCTTTGCTCACCCAACCTCACCAAACCTCTCAGCCCCAAGAGTGTCCACCCTTATGCCTCAATCAGCTGTGGGTCTAGATATGGTCAATCCAGGTGGCATCACAGCCCCTGAACGAATTTAGTAAGAATTTCTCTATCTTTCACTGTCTTTGTTTCACGGGTTTTTAAAAGTGATTGATTTTTATAAAGGGGTTTAGCTGCTTTTCACTGCTGTGTTTATGCCGCTTTACACCCACTTGACTCACTTACAGAGAGATATCAATACATAGGTTTTAAGATTCTTACTAGTCAGATATATTCTTGGGCGGTGAATAGGGGGTGTTGAGTCCAGTTCACTGAGCAAGGAGTAGGTCGTGTCTATTACATATTGGGTTTATGGAACGGTATCTGAGCTAATTTGAAACCCTTGTTTTATGCATCACCCCACCTCACCTTTCCCGTTAAGCAGCCATAGTGTGTTTTCTAAACGTGTGACTCTGTTCTGTTTTGTAATTCAGTTCAAGGGTAGCGGTTTTTACATTCCCTCTATAAGTGATATCTTATGGTAAGTGTCTTTTTCTGTGTGACTTATTTCACTTAGAATCGTCATACCTAAATTCACTCATCATGCTGCTACTAGCCTTATGACGTTGATTTCATGGCTGAGTAATATCCCATTGTACATAAGGACTACAACTTCTTTATCCATTTTTCTCTTTCTTGGGATATTTACGTTGCAACGAAGTGGAGGTTCTTGTCAACAGAGCAGCCCTAAATTTTGGGGTGCCTGTGTCTTGCTGATTTTTAGTTTTCCCAATTTATACGCCCATGAGTGGAAGTGCCCTATGCTCTCTAAGCTGAGTTTTTTCGATGTTTCAGGACACACCGTACACTTCTCCAGAGTGGCGGTTCGCAATTTACATCCCGCCCATCAGCGTAGCAAGGCTCCCGTTTCTCCATGGCCTGTCCTGCATTTCTGGTTTTGACACTTTATTCAGCATGGCCCTTTTGACCGATGGGAAGCGAGACTTCTTTGTAGCGCTGATTTGCCTTTCCAGGTTGCTTGGTTGGCCAAAAAGGGCGTATGCGTTTTTTCCTGAATATATTCAGGAAAAAACGCATACGCCCTTTTTGGCCAAGGGCATCATTGTCGAGGTTTTGCCGCTTTTCCCGTGCTTTAAAGGCGATTCGAATCTACCTCCTGAAATCTGTTTCCTGCAATTCTGCCTTGCTTTCAAATCCTCTTCGTTGTCTTCCATCAATATATTTGTGGACGAGAGTTATCATTTATAACTCTGCAGGTTTGTGAATTGCAGTGCCCCTGAGCTCCATTTTTCAACTCGCTTTCTTGGGAGCTGGCCGCAAAAGCGCAGGATTGCTTCAGGCCCTATTCTGGTCCCGGGCGGCAGGCTGAGCCTGTGGTTAATTCTTCTTTCTGATGGGAAAATAGAGTGACCTGTGCCTGTCCCAACACCTAGAGCTAGTGTCTCATTGGTTCCCCCTCTTCCCGTTCATCCTCAGGACAAATTGCAACCTGTACGGAACAGGAGGTTAAAGGTGCTGATTCTCCAAGGAGGGAGATTGCTAGTAAAGCGGCTGGAATGGCGAACCCGAGCACAAGGAGATGAGAAATGAGGTGCGTTTTAGAAACCTTTCCCGATCACACGGTGTACCATCTTCTGCGTTTCTCATGCAGGTTTTCGAAGTAGGAAGATGCCCTTGAACCTGGAGATTTGGGACCCATGGGATGGGAACCACGCAGTATTACTTTAAAGGGTCTGCGTTTGCTCACCCAACCTCACCAAACCTCTCAGCCCCAAGAGTGTCCACCCTTATGTCTCAATCAGCTGTGGGTCTAGATATGGTCAATCCAGGTGGCATCACAGCCCCTGAACGAATTTAGTAAGAATTTCTCTATCTTTCACAGTCTTTGTTTCACGGGTTTTTAATAGTGATTGATTTTTATAAAGGGGTTTAGCTGCTTTTCACTGCTGTGTTTATGCCGCTTTACACCCACTTGACTCACTTACAGAGAGATATCAATACATAGGTTTTAAGATTCTTACTAGTCAGATATAATCTTGGGCGGTGAATAGGGGGTGTTGAGTCCAGTTCACTGAGCAAGGATTAGGTCGTGTCTATTACATATTGGGTTTATGGAACGGTATCTGAGCTAATTTGAAACCCTTGTTTTATGCATCACCCCACCTCACCTTTCCCGTTAAGCAGCCATAGTGTGTTTTCTAAACGTGTGACTCTGTTCTGTTTTGTAATTCAGTTCAAGGGTCACGGTTTTTACATTCCCTCTATAAGTGATATCTTATGGTAAGTGTCTTTTTCTGTGTGACTTATTTCACTTAGAATCGTCATACCTAAATTCACTCATCATGCTGCTACTAGCCTTATGACGTTGATTTCATGGCTGAGTGATATCCCATTGTACATAAGGACTACAACTTCTTTATCTATTTTTCTCTTTGTTGGGATATTTACGTTGCAACGAAGTGGAGGTTCTTGTCAACAGAGCAGCCCTAAATTTTGGGGTGCCTGTGTCTTGCTGATTTTTAGTTTTCCCAATTTATACGCCCATGAGTGGAAGTGCCCTATGCTCTCTAAGCTGAGTTTTTTCGATGTTTCAGGACACACCGTACACTTCTCCAGAGTGGCGGTTCGCAATTTACATCCCGCCCATCAGCGTAGCAAGGCTCCCGTTTCTCCATGGCCTGTCCTGCATTTCTGGTTTTGACACTTTATTCAGCATGGCCCTTTTGACCGATGGGAAGCGAGACTTCTTTGTAGCGCTGATTTGCCTTTCCAGGTTGCTTGGTTGGCCAAAAAGGGCGTATGCGTTTTTTCCTGAATATATTCAGGAAAAAACGCATACGCCCTTTTTGGCCAAGGGCATCATTGTCGAGGTTTTGCCGCATTTCCCATGCTTTAAAGGCGATTCGAATCTACCTCCTGAAATCTGTTTCCTGCAATTCTGCCTTGCTTTCAAATCCTCTTCGTTGTCTTCCATCAATATATTTGTGGACGAGAGTTATCATTTATAACTCTGCAGGTTTGTGAATTGCAGTGCCCCTGAGCTCCATTTTTCAACTCGCTTTCTTGGGAGCTGGCCGCAAAAGCGCAGGATTGCTTCAGGCCCTATTCTGGTTCCGGGCGGAAGGCTGAGCCTGTGGTTAATTCTTCTTCCTGATGGGAAAATAGAGTGACCTGTGCCTGTCCCAACACCTAAAGCTAGTGTCTCATTGGTTCCCCCTCTTCCCGTTCATCCTCAGGACAAATTGCAACCTGTACGGAACAGGAGGTTAAAGGTGCTGATTCTCCAAGGAGGGAGATTGCTAGTAAAGCGGCTGGAATGGCGAACCCGAGCACAAGGAGATGAGAAATGAGGTGCGTTTTAGAAACCTTTCCCGATCACACGGTGTACCATCTTCTGGGTTTCTCATGCACGTTTTCGAAGTAGGAAGATGCCCTTGAACCTGGAGATTTGGGACCGATGGGATGGGAACCACGCAGTTTTAATTTAAAGGGTCTGCGTTTGCTCACCCAACCTCACCAAACCTCTCAGCCCCAAGAGTGTCCACCCTTATGTCTCAATCAGCTGTGGGTCTACATATGGTCAATCCAGGTGGCATCACAGCCCCTGAACGAATTTAGTAAGAATTTCTCTATCTTTCACTGTCTTTGTTTCACGGGTTTTTAAAAGTGATTGATTTTTATAAAGGGGTTTAGCTGCTTTTCACTGCTGTGTTTATGCCGCTTTACAGCCAATTGACTCACTTACAGTGAGATATCAATACATAGGTTTTAAGATTCTTACTAGTCAGATATTATCTTGGGCGGTGAATAGGGGGTGTTGAGTCCAGTTCACTGAGCAAGGAGTACGTCGTGTCTATTACATATTGGGTTTATGGAACGGTATCTGAACTAATTTGAAACCCTTGTTTTATGCATCACCCCACCTCACCTTTCCCGTTAAGCAGCCATAGTGTGTTTTCTAAACGTGTGACTCTGTTCTGTTTTGTAATTCAGTTCAAGGGTAGCGGTTTTTACATTCCCTCTATAAGTGATATCTTATGATAAGTGTCTTTTTCTGTGTGACTTATTTCACTTAGAATCGTCATACCTAAATTCACTCATCATGCTGCTACTAGCCTTATGACGTTGATTTCATGGCTGAGTGATATCCCATTGTACATAAGGACTACAACTTCTTTATCCATTTTTCTCTTTCTTGGGATATTTACGTTGCAACGAAGTGGAGGTTCTTGTCAACAGAGCAGCCCTAAATTTTGGGGTGCCTGTGTCTTGCTGATTTTTAGTTTTCCCAATTTATACGCCCATGAGTGGAAGTGCCCTATGCTCTCTAAGCTGAGTTTTTTCGATGTTTCAGGACACACCGTACACTTCTCCAGAGTGGCGGTTCGCAATTTACATCCCGCCCATCAGCGTAGCAAGGCTCCCGTTTCTCCATGGCCTGTCCTGCATTTCTGGTTTTGACACTTTATTCAGCATGGCCCTTTTGACCGATGGGAAGCGAGACTTCTTTGTAGCGCTGATTTGCCTTTCCAGGTTGCTTGGTTGGCCAAAAAGGGCGTATGCGTTTTTTCCTGAATATATTCAGGAAAAAACGCATACGCCCTTTTTGGCCAAGGGCATCATTGTCGAGGTTTTGCCGCTTTTCCCGTGCTTTAAAGGCGATTCGAATCTACCTCCTGAAATCTGTTTCCTGCAATTCTGCCTTGCTTTCAAATCCTCTTCGTTGTCTTCCATCAATATATTTGTGGACGAGAGTTATCATTTATAACTCTGCAGGTTTGTGAATTGCAGTGCCCCTGAGCTCCATTTTTCAACTCGCTTTTTTGGCAGCTGGCCGCAAAAGCGCAGGATTGCTTTAGGCCCTATTCTGGTTCCGGGCGGAAGGCTGAGCCTGTGGTTAATTCTTCTTCCTGATGGGAAAATAGAGTGACCTGTGCCTGTCCCAACACCTAAAGCTAGTGTCTCATTGGTTCCCCCTCTTCCCGTTCATCCTCAGGACAAATTGCAACCTGTACGGAACAGGAGGTTAAAGGTGCTGATTCTCCAAGGAGGGAGATTGCTAGTAAAGCGGCTGGAATGGCGAACCCGAGCACAAGGAGATGAGAAATGAGGTGCGTTTTAGAAACCTTTCCCGATCACACGGTGTACCATCTTCTGGGTTTCTCATGCACGTTTTCGAAGTAGGAAGATGCCCTTGAACCTGGAGATTTGGGACCCATGGGATGGGAACCACGCAGTATTACTTTAAAGGGTCTGCGTTTGCTCACCCAACCTCACGAAACCTCTCAGCCCCAAGAGTGTCCACCCTTATGTCTCAATCAGCTGTGGGTCTAGATATGGTCAATCCAGGTGGCATCACAGCCCCTGAACGAATTTAGTAAGAATTTCTCTATCTTTCACAGTCTTTGTTTCACGGGTTTTTAATAGTGATTGATTTTTATAAAGGGGTTTAGCTGCTTTTCACTGCTGTGTTTATGCCGCTTTACACCCACTTGACTCACTTACAGAGAGATATCAATACATAGGTTTTAAGATTCTTACTAGTCAGATATAATCTTGGGCGGTGAATAGGGGGTGTTGAGTCCAGTTCACTGAGCAAGGATTAGGTCGTGTCTATTACATATTGGGTTTATGGAACGCTATCTGAGCTAATTTGAAACCCTTGTTTTATGCATCACCCCACCTCACCTTTCCCGTTAAGCAGCCATAGTGTGTTTTCTAAACGTGTGACTCTGTTCTGTTTTGTAATTCAGTTCAAGGGTCACGGTTTTTACATTCCCTCTATAAGTGATATCTTATGGTAAGTGTCTTTTTCTGTGTGACTTATTTCACTTAGAATCGTCATACCTAAATTCACTCATCATGCTGCTACTAGCCTTATGACGTTGATTTCATGGCTGAGTGATATCCCATTGTACATAAGGACTACAACTTCTTTATCTATTTTTCTCTTTGTTGGGATATTTACGTTGCAACGAAGTGGAGGTTCTTGTCAACAGAGCAGCCCTAAATTTTGGGGTGCCTGTGTCTTGCTGATTTTTAGTTTTCCCAATTTATACGCCCATGAGTGGAAGTGCCCTATGCTCTCTAAGCTGAGTTTTTTCGATGTTTCAGGACACACCGTACACTTCTCCAGAGTGGCGGTTCGCAATTTACATCCCGCCCATCAGCGTAGCAAGGCTCCCGTTTCTCCATGGCCTGTCCTGCATTTCTGGTTTTGACACTTTATTCAGCATGGCCCTTTTGACCGATGGGAAGCGAGACTTCTTTGTAGCGCTGATTTGCCTTTCCAGGTTGCTTGGTTGGCCAAAAAGGGCGTATGCGTTTTTTCCTGAATATATTCAGGAAAAAACGCATACGCCCTTTTTGGCCAAGGGCATCATTGTCGAGGTTTTGCCGCTTTTCCCATGCTTTAAAGGCGATTCGAATCTACCTCCTGAAATCTGTTTCCTGCAATTCTGCCTTGCTTTCAAATCCTCTTCGTTGTCTTCCATCAATATATTTGTGGACGAGAGTTATCATTTATAACTCTGCAGGTTTGTGAATTGCAGTGCCCCTGAGCTCCATTTTTCAACTCGCTTTCTTGGGAGCTGGCCGCAAAAGCGCAGGATTGCTTTAGGCCCTATTCTGGTTCCGGGCGGAAGGCTGAGCCTGTGGTTAATTCTTCTTCCTGATGGGAAAATAGAGTGACCTGTGCCTGTCCCAACACCTAAAGCTAGTGTCTCATTGGTTCCCCCTCTTCCCGTTCATCCTCAGGACAAATTGCAACCTGTACGGAACAGGAGGTTAAAGGTGCTGATTCTCCAAGGAGGGAGATTGCTAGTAAAGCGGCTGGAATGGCGAACCCGAGCACAAGGAGATGAGAAATGAGGTGCGTTTTAGAAACCTTTCCCGATCACACGGTGTACCATCTTCTGGGTTTCTCATGCACGTTTTCGAAGTAGGAAGATGCCCTTGAACCTGGAGATTTGGGACCGATGGGATGGGAACCACGCAGTTTTAATTTAAAGGGTCTGCGTTTGCTCACCCAACCTCACCAAACCTCTCAGCCCCAAGAGTGTCCACCCTTATGTCTCAATCAGCTGTGGGTCTACATATGGTCAATCCAGGTGGCATCACAGCCCCTGAACGAATTTAGTAAGAATTTCTCTATCTTTCACTGTCTTTGTTTCACGGGTTTTTAAAAGTGATTGATTTTTATAAAGGGGTTTAGCTGCTTTTCACTGCTGTGTTTATGCCGCTTTACAGCCAATTGACTCACTTACAGTGAGATATCAATACATAGGTTTTAAGATTCTTACTAGTCAGATATTATCTTGGGCGGTGAATAGGGGGTGTTGAGTCCAGTTCACTGAGCAAGGAGTACGTCGTGTCTATTACATATTGGGTTTATGGAACGGTATCTGAGCTAATTTGAAACCCTTGTTTTATGCATCACCCCACCTCACCTTTCCCGTTAAGCAGCCATAGTGTGTTTTCTAAACGTGTGACTCTGTTCTGTTTTGTAATTCAGTTCAAGGGTAGCGGTTTTTACATTCCCTCTATAAGTGATATCTTATGATAAGTGTCTTTTTCTGTGTGACTTATTTCACTTAGAATCGTCATACCTAAATTCACTCATCATGCTGCTACTAGCCTTATGACGTTGATTTCATGGCTGAGTGATATCCCATTGTACATAAGGACTACAACTTCTTTATCCATTTTTCTCTTTCTTGGGATATTTACGTTGCAACGAAGTGGAGGTTCTTGTCAACAGAGCAGCCCTAAATTTTGGGGTGCCTGTGTCTTGCTGATTTTTAGTTTTCCCAATTTATACGCCCATGAGTGGAAGTGCCCTATGCTCTCTAAGCTGAGTTTTTTCGATGTTTCAGGACACACCGTACACTTCTCCAGAGTGGCGGTTCGCAATTTACATCCCGCCCATCAGCGTAGCAAGGCTCCCGTTTCTCCATGGCCTGTCCTGCATTTCTGGTTTTGACACTTTATTCAGCATGGCCCTTTTGACCGATGGGAAGCGAGACTTCTTTGTAGCGCTGATTTGCCTTTCCAGGTTGCTTGGTTGGCCAAAAAGGGCGTATGCGTTTTTTCCTGAATATATTCAGGAAAAAACGCATACGCCCTTTTTGGCCAAGGGCATCATTGTCGAGGTTTTGCCGCTTTTCCCGTGCTTTAAAGGCGATTCGAATCTACCTCCTGAAATCTGTTTCCTGCAATTCTGCCTTGCTTTCAAATCCTCTTCGTTGTCTTCCGTCAATATATTTGTGGACGAGAGTTATCATTTATAACTCTGCAGGTTTGTGAATTGCAGTGCCCCTGAGCTCCATTTTTCAACTCGCTTTCTTGGGAGCTGGCCGCAAAAGCGCAGGATTACTTCAGGCCCTATTTTGGTCCCGGGCGGCAGGCTGAGCCTGTGGTTAATTCTTCTTCCTGATGGGAAAATAGAGTGACCTGTGCCTTTCCCCACACCTAGAGCTAGTGTCTCATTGGTTCCCCCTCTTCCCGTTCATCCTCAGGACAAATTGCAACCTGTACGGAACAGGAGGTTAAAGGTGCTGATTTTCCAAGGAGGGTGATTGCTAGTAAAGCGGCTGGAATGGCGAACCCGAGCACAAGGAGATGAGAAATGAGGTGCGTTTTAGAAACCTTTCCCGATCACACGGTGTACCATCTTCTGGGTTTCTCATGCACGTTTTCGAAATAGGAAGATGCCCTTGAACCTGGAATTTTGGGACCCCTGGGATGGGAACCACGCAGTATTCCTTTAAAGGGTCTGCGTTTGCTCACCCAACCTCACCAAACCTCTCAGCCCCAAGAGTGTCCACCCTTATGTCTCAATCAGCTGTGGGTCTAGATATGGTCAATCCAGGTGGCATCACAGCCCCTGAACGAATTTAGTAAGAATTTCTCTATCTTTCACTGTCTTTGTTTCACGGGTTTTTAAAAGTGATTGATTTTTATAAAGGGGTGTAGCTGCTTTTCACTGCTGTGTTTATGCCGCTTTACACCCAATTGACTCACTTACAGAGAGATATCAATACATAGGTTTTAAGATTCTTAACTAGTCAGATATATTCTTGGGCGGTGAATAGGGGGTGTTGAGTCCAGTTCACTGAGCAAGGATTAGGTCGTGTCTATTACATATTGGGTTTATGGAACGGTATCTGAGCTAATTTGAAACCCTTGTTTTATGCATCACCCCACCTCACCTTTCCCGTTAAGCAGCCATAGTGTGTTTTCTAAACGTGTGACTCTGTTCTGTTTTGTAATTCAGTTCAAGGGTAGCGGTTTTTACATTCCCTCTATAAGTGATATCTTATGATAAGTGTCTTTTTCTGTGTGACTTATTTCACTTAGAATCGTCGTACCTAAATCCACTCATCATGCTGCTACTAGCCTTATGACGTTGATTTCATGGCTGAGTGATATTCCATTGTACATAAGGACCACAACTTCTTTATCCATTTTTCTCTTTCCTGGGATATTTAAGGTGTAACGAAGTGGAGGTTCTTGTCAACAGAGCAGCCCTAAACTTTGGGGTGCCTGTGTCTTGCTGATTTTTAGTTTTCCCAATTTATACGCCCATGAGTGGAAGTGCCCTATGCTCTCTAAGCTGAGTTTTTTAGATGTTTCAGGATACACCGTACACTTCTCCAGAGTGGCTGTTGGCAATTTACATCCCGCCCATCAGCGTAGCAAGGCTCCCGTTTCTCCATGGCCTGTCCTGCATTTCTGGGTTTGACACTTTATTCAGCGTGGCCTATTTGACCGATGGGAAGCGAGACTTCTTTGTAGTGCTGATTGGCCTTTCCAGGTTGCCATGTTGGCCAAAAAGGGCGTATGCGTTTTTTCCTGAATATATTCAGGAAAAAACGCATACGCCCTTTTTGGCCAAGGGCATCATTGTCGAGGTTTTGCCGCTTTTCCCGTGCTTTAAAGGCGATTCGAATTTACCTCCTGAAATTTGTTTCCTGCAATTCTGCCTTGCTTTCAAATCCTCTTCGTTGCCCACCCTCAATATATTTGTGGACGAGATTTATCATTTATAACTCTGCAGGTTTGTGAATTGCAGTGCCCCTGAGCTCCATTTTTCAACTCGCTTTCTCGGGAGCTGGCCGCAAAAGCGCAGGATTACTTCAGGCCCTATTCTGGTCCCGGGCGGAAGGCTGAGCCTGTGGTTAATTCTTCTTCCTGATGGGAAAATAGAGTGACCTGTGCCTGTCCCCACACCTAGAGCTAGTGTCTCATTGGTTCCCCCTCTTCCCGTTCATCCTCAGGACAAATTGCAACCTGTACGGAACAGGAGGTTAAAGGTGCTGATTCTCCAAGGAGGGTGATTGCTAGTAAAGCGGCTAGAATGGCGAACCCGAGCACAAGGAGATGAGAAATGAGGTGCGTTTTAGAAACCTTTCCCGATCACACGGTGTACCATCTTCTGGGTTTCTCATGCATGTTTTCGATGTAGGAAGATGCCCTTGAACCAGGAGATTTTGGACCCATGGGATGGGTACCACGCAGTATTACTCTAAAGGGTCTGGGTTTGCTCACCCAACCTCACCAAACCTCTCAGCCCCAATAGTGTCCACCCTTATGTCTCAATCAGCTGTGGGTCTAGATATGGTTAATCCAGGTGGCATCACAGCCCCTGAACGAATTTAGTAAGAATTTCTCTATCTTTCACTGTCTTTGTTTCACGGGTTTTTAAAAGTGATTGATTTTTATAAAGGGCTTTAGCTGCTTTTCACTGCTGTGTTTATGCCGCTTTACACCCACTTGACTCACTTACAGAGAGATATCAATATATAGGTTTTAAGATTCTTACTAGTCAGATATATTCTTGGGCGGTGAATAGGGGGTGTTGAGTCTAGTTCACTGAGCAAGGAGTACGTCGTGTCTATTACATATTGGGTTTATGGAACGGTATCAGAGCTAATTTGAAACCCTTGTTTTATGCATCACCCCACCTCACCTTTCCCGTTACGCAGCCACAGTGTGTTTTCTAAACGTGTGACTCTGTTCTGTTTTGTAATTCAGTTCAAGGGTAGCGGCTTTTACATTCCCTCTATAAGTGATATCTTATGATAAGTGTCTTTTTCTGTGTGACTTATTTCACTTAGAATCGTCGTACCTAAATCCACTCATCATGCTGCTACTAGCCTTATGACGTTGATTTCATGGCTGAGTGATATTCCATTGTACATAAGGACCACAACTTCTTTATCCATTTTTCTCTTTCCTGGGATATTTAAGGTGTAACGAAGTGGAGGTTCTTGTCAACAGAGCAGCCCTAAACTTTGGGGTGCCTGTGTCTTGCTGATTTTTAGTTTTCCCAATTTATACGCCCATGAGTGGAAGTGCCCTATGCTCTCTAAGCTGAGTTTTTTCGATGTTTCAGGACACACCGTACACTTCTCCAGAGTGGCTGTTGGCAATTTACATCCCGCCCATCAGCGTAGCAAGGCTCCCGTTTCTCCATGGCTTGTCCTGCATTTCTGGGTTTGACACTTTATTCAGCGTGGCCTATTTGACCGATGGGAAGCGAGACTTCTTTGTAGCGCTGATTTGCCTTTCCAGGTTGCTTGGTTGGCCAAAAAGGGCGTATGCGTTTTTTCCTGAATATATTCAGGAAAAAACGCATACGCCCTTTTTGGCCAAGGGCATCATTGTCGAGGTTTTGCCGCTTTTCCCGTGCTTTAAAGGCGATTCGAATCTACCTCCTGAAATCTGTTTCCTGCAATTCTGCCTTGCTTTCAAATCCTCTTCGTTGTCTTCCGTCAATATATTTGTGGACGAGAGTTATCATTTATAACTCTGCAGGTTTGTGAATTGCAGTGCCCCTGAGCTCCATTTTTCAACTCGCTTTCTTGGGAGCTGGCCGCAAAAGCGCAGGATTGCTTCAGGCCCTATTCTGATCCCGGGCGGCAGGCTGAGCCTGTGGTTAATTCTTCTTTCTGATGGGAAAATAGAGTGACCTGTGCCTGTCCCAACACCTAGAGCTAGTGTCTCATTGGTTCCCCCTCTTCCCGTTCATCCTCAGGACAAATTGCAACCTGTACGGAACAGGAGGTTAAAGGTGCTGATTCTCCAAGGAGGGAGATTGCTAGTAAAGCGGCTGGAATGGCGAACCCGAGCACAAGGAGATGAGAAATGAGGTGCGTTTTAGAAACCTTTCCCGATCACACGGTGTACCATCTTCTGGGTTTCTCATGCACGTTGTCGAAGTAGGAAGATGCCCTTGAACCTGGAGATTTGGGACCCATGGGATGGGAACCACGCAGTATTCCTTTAAAGGGTCTGCGTTTGCTCACCCAACCTCACCAAACCTCTCAGCCCCAAGAGTGTCCACCCTTATGTCTCAATCAGCTGTGGGTCTAGATATGGTCAATCCAGGTGGCATCACAGCCCGTGAACGAATTTAGTAAGAATTTCTCTATCTTTCACTGTCTTTGTTTCACGGGTTTTTAATAGTGATTGATTTTTATAAAGGGGTTTAGCTGCTTTTCACTGCTGTGTTTATGCCGCTTTACACCCACTTGACTCACTTACAGAGAGATATCAATACATAGGTTTTAAGATTCTTACTAGTCAGATATATTCTTGGGCGGTGAATAGGGGGTGTTGAGTCCAGTTCACTGAGCAAGGAGTAGGTCGTGTCTATTACATATTGGGTTTATGGAACGGTATCTGAGCTAATTTGAAACCCTTGTTTTATGCATCACCCCACCTCACCTTTCCCGTTAAGCAGCCATAGTGTGTTTTCTAAACGTGCGACACTGTTCTGTTTTGTAATTCAGTTCAAGGGTAGCGGTTTTTACATTCCCTCTATAAGTGATATCTTATGATAAGTGTCTTTTTCTGTGTGACTTATTTCACTTAGAATCGTCGTACCTAAATCCACTCATCATGCTGCTACTAGCCTTATGACGTTGATTTCATGGCTGAGTGATATTCCATTGTACATAAGGACCACAACTTCTTTATCCATTTTTCTCTTTCCTGGGATATTTAAGGTGTAACGAAGTGGAGGTTATTGTCAACAGAGCAGCCCTAAACTTTGGGGTGCCTGTGTCTTGCTGATTTTTAGTTTTCCCAATTTATACGCCCATGACTGGAAGTGCCCTATGCTCTCTAAGCTGAGTTTTTTCGATGTTTCAGGACACACCGTACACTTCTCCAGAGTGGCTGTTGGCAATTTACATCCCGCCCATCAGCGTAGCAAGGCTCCCGTTTCTCCATGGCCTGTCCTGCATTTCTGGGTTTGACACTTTATTCAGCGTGGCCTATTTGACCGATGGGAAGTGAGACTTCTTTGTAGCGCTGATTTGCCTTTCCAGGTTGCTTGGTTGGCCAAAAAGGGCGTATGCGTTTTTTCCTGAATATATTCAGGAAAATACGCATACGCCCTTTTTGGCCAAGGGCATCATTGTCGAGGTTTTGCCACTTTTCCCGTGCTTTAAAGGCGATTCGAATCTACCTCCTGAAATCTGTTTCCTGCAATTCTGCCTTGCTTTCAAATCCTCTTCGTTGTCTTCCGTCAATATATTTGTGGACGAGAGTTATCATTTATAACTCTGCAGGTTTGTGAATTGCAGTGCCCCTGAGCTCCATTTTTCAACTCGCTTTCTCGGGAGCTGGCCGCAAAAGCGCAGGATTACTTCAGGCCCTATTCTGGTCCCGGGCGGAAGGCTGAGCCTGTGGTTAATTCTTCTTCCTGATGGGAAAATAGAGTGACCTGTGCCTGTCCCCACACCTAGAGCTAGTGTCTCATTGGTTCCCCCTCTTCCCGTTCATCCTCAGGACAAATTGCAACCTGTACGGAACAGGAGGTTAAAGGTGCTGATTCTCCAAGGAGGGTGATTGCTAGTAAAGCGGCTGGAATGGCGAACCCGAGCACAAGGAGATGAGAAATGAGGTGCGTTTTAGAAACCTTTCCCGATCACACGGTGTACCATCTTCTGGGTTTCTCGTGCATGTTTTCGATGTAGGAAGATGCCCTTGAACCTGGAGATTTGGGACCCATGGGATGGGTACCACGCAGTATTACTCTAAAGGGTCTGCGTTTGCTCACCCAACCTCACCAAACCTCTCAGCCCCAAGAGTGTCCACCCTTATGTCTCAATCAGCTGTGGGTCTAGATATGGTTAATCCAGGTGGCATCACAGCCCCTGAACGAATTTAGTAAGAATTTCTCTCTCTTTCACTGTCTTTGTTTCACGGGTTTTTAAAAGTGATTGATTTTTATAAAGGGGTTTAGCTGCTTTTCACTGCTGTGTTTATGCCGCTTTACACCCACTTGACTCACTTACAGAGAGATATCAATATATAGGTTTTAAGATTCTTACTAATCAGATATATTCTTGGGCGGTGAATAGGTGGTGTTGAGTCCAGTTCACTGAGCAAGGAGTACGTCGTGTCTATTACATATTGGGTTTATGGAACGGTATCTGAGCTAATTTGAAACCCTTGTTTTATGCATCACCCCACCTCACCTTTCCCATTAAGCAGCCATAGTGTGTTTTCTAAACGTGTGACTCTGTTCTGTTTTGTAATTCAGTTCAAGGGTAGCGGTTTTTACATTCCCTCTATAAGTGATATCTTATGATAAGTGTCTTTTTCTGTGTGACTTATTTCACTTAGAATCGTCATACCTAAATTCACTCATCATGCTGCTACTAGCCTTATGACGTTGATTTCATGGCTGAGTGATATCCCATTGTACATAAGGACTACAACTTCTTTATCCATTTTTCTCTTTGTTGGGATATTTACGTTGCAACGAAGTGGAGGTTCTTGTCAACAGAGCAGCCCTAAATTTTGGGGTGCCTGTGTCTTGCTGATTTTTAGTTTTCCCAATTTATACGCCCATGAGTGGAAGTGCCCTATGCTCTCTAAGCTGAGTTTTTTCGATGTTTCAGGACACACCGTACACTTCTCCAGAGTGGCGGTTCGCAATTTACATCCCGCCCATCAGCGTAGCAAGGCTCCCGTTTCTCCATGGCCTGTCCTGCATTTCTGGTTTTGACACTTTATTCAGCATGGCCCTTTTGACCGATGGGAAGCGAGACTTCTTTGTAGCGCTGATTTGCCTTTCCAGGTTGCTTGGTTGGCCAAAAAGGGCGTATGCGTTTTTTCCTGAATATATTCAGGAAAAAACGCATACGCCCTTTTTGGCCAAGGGCATCATTGTCGAGGTTTTGCCGCTTTTCCCGTGCTTTAAAGGCGATTCGAATCTACCTCCTGAAATCTGTTTCCTGCAATTCTGCCTTGCTTTCAAATCCTCTTTGTTGTCTTCCATCAATATATTTGTGGACGAGAATTATCATTTATAACTCTGCAGGTTTGTGAATTGCAGTGCCCCTGAGCTCCATTTTTCAACTCGCTTTCTTGGGAGCTGGCCGCAAAAGCGCAGGATTGCTTTAGGCCCTATTCTAGTTCCGGCCGGAAGGCTGAGCCTGTGGTTAATTCTTCTTCCTGATGGGAAAATAGAGTGACCTGTGCCTGTCCCAACACCTAAAGCTAGTGTCTCATTGGTTCCCCCTCTTCCCGTTCATCCTCAGGACAAATTGCAACCTGTACGGAACAGAAGGTTAAAGGTGCTGATTCTCCAAGGAGGGAGATTGCTAGTAAAGTGGCTGGAATGGCGAACCCGAGCACAAGGAGATGAGAAATGAGGTGCGTTTTAGAAACCTTTCCCGATCACACGGTGTACCATCTTCTGCGTTTCTCATGCACGTTTTCGAAGTAGGAAGATGCCCTTGAACCTGGAATTTTGGGACCCATGGGATGGGAACCACGCAGTATTACTTTGAAGGGTCTGCGTTTGCTCACCCAACCTCACGAAACCTCTCAGCCCCAAGAGTGTCCACCCTTATGTCTCAATCAGCTGTGGGTCTAGATATGGTCAATCCAGGTGGCATCACAGCCCCTGAACGAATTTAGTAAGAATTTCTCTATCTTTCACTGTCTTTGTTTCACGGGTTTTTAAAAGTGATTGATTTTTATAAAGGGGTTTAGCTGCTTTTCACTGCTGTGTTTATGCCGCTTTACACCCAATTGACTCACTTACAGAGAGATATCAATACATAGGTTTTAAGATTCTTAACTAGTCAGATATATTCTTGGGCGGTGAATAGGGGGTGTTGAGTCCAGTTCACTGAGCAAGGATTAGGTCGTGTCTATTACATATTGGGTTTATGGAACGGTATCTGAGCTAATTTGAAACCCTTGTTTTATGCATCACCCCACCTCACCTTTCCCGTTAAGCAGCCATAGTGTGTTTTCTAAACGTGTGACTCTGTTCTGTTTTGTAATTCAGTTCAAGGGTAGCGGTTTTTACATTCCCTCTATAAGTGATATCTTATGGTAAGTGTCTTTTTCTGTGTGACTTATTTCACTTAGAATCGTCGTACCTAAATCCACTCATCATGCTGCTACTAGCCTTATGACGTTGATTTCATGGCTGAGTGATATTCCATTGTACATAAGGACCACAACTTCTTTATCCATTTTTCTCTTTCCTGGGATATTTAAGGTGTAACGAAGTGGAGGTTCTTGTCAACAGAGCAGCCCTAAACTTTGGGGTGCCTGTGTCTTGCTGATTTTTAGTTTTCCCAATTTATACGCCCATGAGTGGAAGTGCCCTATGCTCTCTAAGCTGAGTTTTTTCGATGTCTCAGGACACACCGTACACTTCTCCAGAGTGGCTGTTGGCAATTTACATCCCGCCCATCAGCGTAGCAAGGCTCCCGTTTCTCCATGGCCTGTCCTGCATTTCTGGGTTTGACACTTTATTCAGCGTGGCCTATTTGACCGATGGGAAGCGAGACTTCTTTGTAGCGCTGATTTGCCTTTCCAGGTTGCTTGGTTGGCCAAAAAGGGCGTATGCGTTTTTTCCTGAATATATTCAGGAAAAAACGCATACGCCCTTTTTGGCCAAGGGCATCATTGTCGAGGTTTTGCCGCTTTTCCTGTGCTTTAAAGGCGATTCGAATCTACCTCCTGAAATCTGTTTCCTGCAATTCTGCCTTGCTTTCAAATCCTCTTCGTTGCCCACCCTCAATATATTTGTGGACGAGATTTATCATTTATAACTCTGCAGGTTTGTGAATTGCAGTGCCCCTGAGCTCCATTTTTCAACTCGCTTTCTTGGGAGCTGGCCGCAAAAGCGCAGGATTGCTTCAGGCCCTATTCTGGTTCCGGGCGGAAGGCTGAGCCTGTGGTTAATTCTTCTTCCTGATGGGAAAATAGAGTGACCTGTGCCTGTCCCAACACCTAAAGCTAGTGTCTCATTGGTTCCCCCTCTTCCCGTTCATCCTCAGGACAAATTGCAACCTGTACGGAACAGGAGGTTAAAGGTGCTGATTCTCCAAGGAGGGAGATTGCTAGTAAAGCGGCTGGAATGGCGAACCCGAGCACAAGGAGATGAGAAATGAGGTGCGTTTTAGAAACCTTTCCCGATCACACGGTGTACCATCTTCTGCGTTTCTCATGCACGTTTTCGAAGTAGGAAGATGCCCTTGAACCTGGAGATTTGGGACCCATGGGATGGGAACCACGCAGTTTTACTTTAAAGGGTCTGCCTTTGCTCACCCAACCTCACCAAACCTCTCAGCCCCAAGAGTGTCCACCCTTATGCCTCAATCAGCTGTGGGTCTAGATATGGTCAATCCAGGTGGCATCACAGCCCCTGAACGAATTTAGTAAGAATTTCTCTATCTTTCACTGTCTTTGTTTCACGGGTTTTTAAAAGTGATTGATTTTTATAAAGGGGTTTAGCTGCTTTTCACTGCTGTGTTTATGCCGCTTTACACCCACTTGACTCACTTACAGAGAGATATCAATACATAGGTTTTAAGATTCTTACTAGTCAGATATATTCTTGGGTGGTGAATAGGGGGTGTTGAGTCCAGTTCACTGAGCAAGGAGTAGGTCGTGTCTATTACATATTGGGTTTATGGAACGGTATCTGAGCTAATTTGAAACCCTTGTTTTATGCATCACCCCACCTCACCTTTCCCGTTAAGCAGCCATAGTGTGTTTTCTAAACGTGTGACTCTGTTCTGTTTTGTAATTCAGTTCAAGGGTAGCGGTTTTTACATTCCCTCTATAAGTGATATCTTATGGTAAGTGTCTTTTTCTGTGTGACTTATTTCACTTAGAATCGTCATACCTAAATTCACTCATCATGCTGCTACTAGCCTTATGACGTTGATTTCATGGCTGAGTAATATCCCATTGTACATAAGGACTACAACTTCTTTATCCATTTTTCTCTTTCTTGGGATATTTACGTTGCAACGAAGTGGAGGTTCTTGTCAACAGAGCAGCCCTAAATTTTGGGGTGCCTGTGTCTTGCTGATTTTTAGTTTTCCCAATTTATACGCCCATGAGTGGAAGTGCCCTATGCTCTCTAAGCTGAGTTTTTTCGATGTTTCAGGACACACCGTACACTTCTCCAGAGTGGCGGTTCGCAATTTACATCCCGCCCATCAGCGTAGCAAGGCTCCCGTTTCTCCATGGCCTGTCCTGCATTTCTGGTTTTGACACTTTATTCAGCATGGCCCTTTTGACCGATGGGAAGCGAGACTTCTTTGTAGCGCTGATTTGCCTTTCCAGGTTGCTTGGTTGGCCAAAAAGGGCGTATGCGTTTTTTCCTGAATATATTCAGGAAAAAACGCATACGCCCTTTTTGGCCAAGGGCATCATTGTCGAGGTTTTGCCGCTTTTCCCGTGCTTTAAAGGCGATTCGAATCTACCTCCTGAAATCTGTTTCCTGCAATTCTGCCTTGCTTTCAAATCCTCTTCGTTGTCTTCCATCAATATATTTGTGGACGAGAGTTATCATTTATAACTCTGAAGGTTTGTGAATTGCAGTGCCCCTGAGCTCCATTTTTCAACTCGCTTTCTTGGGAGCTGGCCGCAAAAGCGCAGGATTGCTTCAGGCCCTATTCTGGTCCCGGGCGGCAGGCTGAGCCTGTGGTTAATTCTTCTTTCTGATGGGAAAATAGAGTGACCTGTGCCTGTCCCAACACCTAGAGCTAGTGTCTCATTGGTTCCCCCTCTTCCCGTTCATCCTCAGGACAAATTGCAACCTGTACGGAACAGGAGGTTAAAGGTGCTGATTCTCCAAGGAGGGAGATTGCTAGTAAAGCGGCTGGAATGGCGAACCCGAGCACAAGGAGATGAGAAATGAGGTGCGTTTTAGAAACCTTTCCCGATCACACGGTGTACCATCTTCTGCGTTTCTCATGCAGGTTTTCGAAGTAGGAAGATGCCCTTGAACCTGGAGATTTGGGACCCATGGGATGGGAACCACGCAGTATTACTTTAAAGGGTCTGCGTTTGCTCACCCAACCTCACCAAACCTCTCAGCCCCAAGAGTGTCCACCCTTATGTCTCAATCAGCTGTGGGTCTAGATATGGTCAATCCAGGTGGCATCACAGCCCCTGAACGAATTTAGTAAGAATTTCTCTATCTTTCACAGTCTTTGTTTCACGGGTTTTTAATAGTGATTGATTTTTATAAAGGGGTTTAGCTGCTTTTCACTGCTGTGTTTATGCCGCTTTACACCCACTTGACTCACTTACAGAGAGATATCAATACATAGGTTTTAAGATTCTTACTAGTCAGATATAATCTTGGGCGGTGAATAGGGGGTGTTGAGTCCAGTTCACTGAGCAAGGATTAGGTCGTGTCTATTACATATTGGGTTTATGGAACGGTATCTGAGCTAATTTGAAACCCTTGTTTTATGCATCACCCCACCTCACCTTTCCCGTTAAGCAGCCATAGTGTGTTTTCTAAACGTGTGACTCTGTTCTGTTTTGTAATTCAGTTCAAGGGTCACGGTTTTTACATTCCCTCTATAAGTGATATCTTATGGTAAGTGTCTTTTTCTGTGTGACTTATTTCACTTAGAATCGTCATACCTAAATTCACTCATCATGCTGCTACTAGCCTTATGACGTTGATTTCATGGCTGAGTGATATCCCATTGTACATAAGGACTACAACTTCTTTATCTATTTTTCTCTTTGTTGGGATATTTATGTTGCAACGAAGTGGAGGTTCTTGTCAACAGAGCAGCCCTAAATTTTGGGGTGCCTGTGTCTTGCTGATTTTTAGTTTTCCCAATTTATACGCCCATGAGTGGAAGTGCCCTATGCTCTCTAAGCTGAGTTTTTTCGATGTTTCAGGACACACCGTACACTTCTCCAGAGTGGCGGTTCGCAATTTACATCCCGCCCATCAGCGTAGCAAGGCTCCCGTTTCTCCATGGCCTGTCCTGCATTTCTGGTTTTGACACTTTATTCAGCATGGCCCTTTTGACCGATGGGAAGCGAGACTTCTTTGTAGCGCTGATTTGCCTTTCCAGGTTGCTTGGTTGGCCAAAAAGGGCGTATGCGTTTTTTCCTGAATATATTCAGGAAAAAACGCATACGCCCTTTTTGGCCAAGGGCATCATTGTCGAGGTTTTGCCGCTTTTCCCATGCTTTAAAGGCGATTCGAATCTACCTCCTGAAATCTGTTTCCTGCAATTCTGCCTTGCTTTCAAATCCTCTTCGTTGTCTTCCATCAATATATTTGTGGACGAGAGTTATCATTGATAACTCTGCAGGTTTGTGAATTGCAGTGCCCCTGAGCTCCATTTTTCAACTCGCTTTCTTGGGAGCTGCCCGCAAAAGCGCAGGATTGCTTTAGGCCCTATTCTGGTTCCGGGCGGAAGGCTGAGCCTGTGGTTAATTCTTCTTCCTGATGGGAAAATAGAGTGACCTGTGCCTGTCCCAACACCTAAAGCTAGTGTCTCATTGGTTCCCCCTCTTCCCGTTCATCCTCAGGACAAATTGCAACCTGTACGGAACAGGAGGTTAAAGGTGCTGATTCTCCAAGGAGGGAGATTGCTAGTAAAGCGGCTGGAATGGCGAACCCGAGCACAAGGAGATGAGAAATGAGGTGCGTTTTAGAAACCTTTCCCGATCACACGGTGTACCATCTTCTGGGTTTCTCATGCACGTTTTCGAAGTAGGAAGATTCCCTTGAACCTGGAGATTTGGGACCGATGGGATGGGAACCACGCAGTTTTAATTTAAAGGGTCTGCGTTTGCTCACCCAACCTCACCAAACCTCTCAGCCCCAAGAGTGTCCACCCTTATGTCTCAATCAGCTGTGGGTCTACATATGGTCAATCCAGGTGGCATCACAGCCCCTGAACGAATTTAGTAAGAATTTCTCTATCTTTCACTGTCTTTGTTTCACGGGTTTTTAAAAGTGATTGATTTTTATAAAGGGGTTTAGCTGCTTTTCACTGCTGTGTTTATGCCGCTTTACAGCCAATTGACTCACTTACAGTGAGATATCAATACATAGGTTTTAAGATTCTTACTAGTCAGATATTATCTTGGGCGGTGAATAGGGGGTGTTGAGTCCAGTTCACTGAGCAAGGAGTAGGTCGTGTCTATTACATATTGGGTTTATGGAACGGTATCTGAGCTAATTTGAAACCCTTGTTTTATGCATCACCCCACCTCACCTTTCCCGTTAAGCAGCCATAGTGTGTTTTCTAAACGTGTGACTCTGTTCTGTTTTGTAATTCAGTTCAAGGGTAGCGGTTTTTACATTCCCTCTATAAGTGATATCTTATGATAAGTGTCTTTTTCTGTGTGACTTATTTCACTTAGAATCGTCATACCTAAATTCACTCATCATGCTGCTACTAGCCTTATGACGTTGATTTCATGGCTGAGTGATATCCCATTGTACATAAGGACTACAACTTCTTTATCCATTTTTCTCTTTCTTGGGATATTTACGTTGCAACGAAGTGGAGGTTCTTGTCAACAGAGCAGCCCTAAATTTTGGGGTGCCTGTGTCTTGCTGATTTTTAGTTTTCCCAATTTATACGCCCATGAGTGGAAGTGCCCTATGCTCTCTAAGCTGAGTTTTTTCGATGTTTCAGGACACACCGTACACTTCTCCAGAGTGGCGGTTCGCAATTTACATCCCGCCCATCAGCGTAGCAAGGCTCCCGTTTCTCCATGGCCTGTCCTGCATTTCTGGTTTTGACACTTTATTCAGCATGGCCCTTTTGACCGATGGGAAGCGAGACTTCTTTGTAGCGCTGATTTGCCTTTCCAGGTTGCTTGGTTGGCCAAAAAGGGCGTATGCGTTTTTTCCTGAATATATTCAGGAAAAAACGCATACGCCCTTTTTGGCCAAGGGCATCATTGTCGAGGTTTTGCCGCTTTTCCCGTGCTTTAAAGGCGATTCGAATCTACCTCCTGAAATCTGTTTCCTGCAATTCTGCCTTGCTTTCAAATCCTCTTCGTTGTCTTCCATCAATATATTTGTGGACGAGAGTTATCATTTATAACTCTGCAGGTTTGTGAATTGCAGTGCCCCTGAGCTCCATTTTTCAACTCGCTTTTTTGGCAGCTGGCCGCAAAAGCGCAGGATTGCTTTAGGCCCTATTCTGGTTCCGGGCGGAAGGCTGAGCCTGTGGTTAATTCTTCTTCCTGATGGGAAAATAGAGTGACCTGTGCCTGTCCCAACACCTAAAGCTAGTGTCTCATTGGTTCCCCCTCTTCCCGTTCATCCTCAGGACAAATTGCAACCTGTACGGAACAGGAGGTTAAAGGTGCTGATTCTCCAAGGAGGGAGATTGCTAGTAAAGCGGCTGGAATGGCGAACCCGAGCACAAGGAGATGAGAAATGAGGTGCGTTTTAGAAACCTTTCCCGATCACACGGTGTACCATCTTCTGGGTTTCTCATGCACGTTTTCGAAGTAGGAAGATGCCCTTGAACCTGGAGATTTGGGACCCATGGGATGGGAACCACGCAGTATTACTTTAAAGGGTCTGCGTTTGCTCACCCAACCTCACGAAACCTCTCAGGCCAAGAGTGTCCACCCTTATGTCTCAATCAGCTGTGGGTCTAGATATGGTCAATCCAGGTGGCATCACAGCCCCTGAACGAATTTAGTAAGAATTTCTCTATCTTTCACTGTCTTTGTTTCACGGGTTTTTAATAGTGATTGATTTTTATAAAGGGGTTTAGCTGCTTTTCACTGCTGTGTTTATGCCGCTTTACACCCAATTGACTCACTTACAGAGAGATATCAATACATAGGTTTTAAGATTCTTAACTAGTCAGATATATTCTTGGGTGGTGAATAGGGGGTGTTGAGTCCAGTTCACTGAGCAAGGATTAGGTCGTGTCTATTACATATTGGGTTTATGGAACGGTATCTGAGCTAATTTGAAACCCTTGTTTTATGCATCACCCCACCTCACCTTTCCCGTTAAGCAGCCATAGTGTGTTTTCTAAACGTGTGACTCTGTTCTGTTTTGTAATTCAGTTCAAGGGTCGCGGTTTTTACATTCCCTCTATAAGTGATATCTTATGGTAAGTGTCTTTTTCTGTGTGACTTATTTCACTTAGAATCGTCGTACCTAAATCCACTCATCATGCTGCTACTAGCCTTATGACGTTGATTTCATGGCTGAGTGATATTCCATTGTACATAAGGACCACAACTTCTTTATCCATTTTTCTCTTTCCTGGGATATTTAAGGTGTAACGAAGTGGAGGTTCTTGTCAACAGAGCAGCCCTAAACTTTGGGGTGCCTGTGTCTTGCTGATTTTTAGTTTTCCCAATTTATACGCCCATGACTGGAAGTGCCCTATGCTCTCTAAGCTGAGTTTTTTCGATGTTTCAGGACACACCGTACACTTCTCCAGAGTGGCTGTTGGCAATTTACATCCCGCCCATCAGCGTAGCAAGGCTCCCGTTTCTCCATGGCCTGTCCTGCATTTCTGGGTTTGACACTTTATTCAGCGTGGCCTATTTGACCGATGGGAAGTGAGACTTCTTTGTAGCGCTGATTTGCCTTTCCAGGTTGCTTGGTTGGCCAAAAAGGGCGTATGCGTTTTTTCCTGAATATATTCAGGAAAATACGCATACGCCCTTTTTGGCCAAGGGCATCATTGTCGAGGTTTTGCCACTTTTCCCGTGCTTTAAAGGCGATTCGAATCTACCTCCTGAAATCTGTTTCCTGCAATTCTGCCTTGCTTTCAAATCCTCTTCGTTGTCTTCCGTCAATATATTTGTGGACGAGAGTTATCATTTATAACTCTGCAGGTTTGTGAATTGCAGTGCCCCTGACCTCCATTTTTCAACTCGCTTTCTCGGGAGCTGGCCGCAAAAGCGCAGGATTACTTCAGGCCCTATTCTGGTCCCGGGCGGAAGGCTGAGCCTGTGGTTAATTCTTCTTCCTGATGGGAAAATAGAGTGACCTGTGCCTGTCCCCACACCTAGAGCTAGTGTCTCATTGGTTCCCCCTCTTCCCGTTCATCCTCAGGACAAATTGCAACCTGTACGGAACAGGAGGTTAAAGGTGCTGATTCTCCAAGGAGGGTGATTGCTAGTAAAGCGGCTGGAATGGCGAACCCGAGCACAAGGAGATGAGAAATGAGGTGCGTTTTAGAAACCTTTCCCGATCACACGGTGTACCATCTTCTGGGATTCTCATGCATGTTTTCGATGTAGGAAGATGCCCTTGAACCAGGAGATTTGGGACCCATGGGATGGGTACCACGCAGTATTACTCTAAAGGGTCTGCGTTTGCTCACCCAACCTCACCAAACCTCTCAGCCCCAAGAGTGTCCACCCTTATGTCTCAATCAGCTGTGGGTCTAGATATGGTTAATCCAGGTGGCATCACAGCCCCTGAACGAATTTAGTAAGTATTTCTCTCTCTTTCACTGTCTTTGTTTCACGGGTTTTTAAAAGTGATTGATTTTTATAAAGGGGTTTAGCTGCTTTTCACTGCTGTGTTTATGCCGCTTTACACCCACTTGACTCACTTACAGAGAGATATCAATATATAGGTTTTAAGATTCTTACTAATCAGATATATTCTTGGGCGGTGAATAGGTGGTGTTGAGTCCAGTTCACTGAGCAAGGAGTACGTCGTGTCTATTACATATTGGGTTTATGGAACGGTATCTGAGCTAATTTGAAACCCTTGTTTTATGCATCACCCCACCTCACCTTTCCCTTTAAGCAGCCATAGTGTGTTTTCTAAACGTGTGACTCTGTTCTGTTTTGTAATTCAGTTCAAGGGTAGCGGTTTTTACATTCCCTCTATAAGTGATATCTTATGATAAGTGTCTTTTTCTGTGTGACTTATTTCACTTAGAATCGTCATACCTAAATTCACTCATCATGCTGCTACTAGCCTTATGACGTTGATTTCATGGCTGAGTGATATCCCATTGTACATAAGGACTACAACTTCTTTATCCATTTTTCTCTTTCTTGGGATATTTACGTTGCAACGAAGTGGAGGTTCTTGTCAACAGAGCAGCCCTAAATTTTGGGGTGCCTGTGTCTTGCTGATTTTTAGTTTTCCCAATTTATACGCCCATGAGTGGAAGTGCCCTATGCTCTCTAAGCTGAGTTTTTTCGATGTTTCAGGACACACCGTACACTTCTCCAGAGTGGCGGTTCGCAATTTACATCCCGCCCATCAGCGTAGCAAGGCTCCCGTTTCTCCATGGCCTGTCCTGCATTTCTGGTTTTGACACTTTATTCAGCATGGCCCTTTTGACCGATGGGAAGCGAGACTTCTTTGTAGCGCTGATTTGCCTTTCCAGGTTGCTTGGTTGGCCAAAAAGGGCGTATGCGTTTTTTCCTGAATATATTCAGGAAAAAACGCATACGGCCTTTTTGGCCAAGGGCATCATTGTCGAGGTTTTGCCGCTTTTCCCGTGCTTTAAAGGCGATTCGAATCTACCTCCTGAAATCTGTTTCCTGCAATTCTGCCTTGCTTTCAAATCCTCTTTGTTGTCTTCCATCAATATATTTGTGGACGAGAGTTATCATTTATAACTCTGCAGGTTTGTGAATTGCAGTGCCCCTGAGCTACATTTTTCAACTCGCTTTCTTGGGAGCTGGCCGCAAAAGCGCAGGATTGCTTTAGGCCCTATTCTGGTTCCGGGCGGAAGGCTGAGCCTGTGGTTAATTCTTCTTCCTGATGGGAAAATAGAGTGACCTGTGCCTGTCCCAACACCTAAAGCTAGTGTCTCATTGGTTCCCCCTCTTCCCGTTCATCCTCAGGACAAATTGCAACCTGTACGGAACAGGAGGTTAAAGGTGCTGATTCCCCAAGGAGGGAGATTGCTAGTAAAGCGGCTGGAATGGCGAACCCGAGCACAAGGAGATGAGAAATGAGGTGCGTTTTAGAAACCTTTCCCGATCACACGGTGTACCATCTTCTGCGTTTCTCATGCACGTTTTCGAAGTAGGAAGATGCCCTTGAACCTGGAGATTTGGGACCCATGGGATGGGAACCACGCAGTTTTACTTTAAAGGGTCTGCCTTTGCTCACCCAACCCCACCAAACCTCTCAGCCCCAAGAGTGTCCACCCTTATGTCTCAATCAGCTGTGGGTCTAGATATGGTCAATCCAGGTGGCATCACAGCCCCTGAACGAATTTAGTAAGAATTTCTCTCTCTTTCACTGTCTTTGTTTCACGGGTTTTTAAAAGTGATTGATTTTTATAAAGGGGTTTAGCTGCTTTTCACTGCTGTGTTTATGCCGCTTTACACCCACTTGACTCACTTACAGAGAGATATCAATACATAGGTTTTAAGATTCTTACTAGTCAGATATATTCTTGGGCGGTGAATAGGGGGTGTTGAGTCCAGTTCACTGAGCAAGGAGTAGGTCGTGTCTATTACATATTGGGTTTATGGAACGGTATCTGAGCTAATTTGAAACCCTTGTTTTATGCATCACCCCACCTCACCTTTCCCGTTAAGCAGCCATAGTGTGTTTTCTAAACGTGTGACTCTGTTCTGTTTTGTAATTCAGTTCAAGGGTAGCGGTTTTTACATTCCCTCTATAAGTGATATCTTATGATAAGTGTCTTTTTCTGTGTGACTTATTTCACTTAGAATCGTCGTACCTAAATCCACTCATCCTGCTGCTACTAGCCTTATGACGTTGATTTCATGGCTGAGTGATATCCCATTGCACATAAGGACTACAACTTCTTTATCCATTTTTCTCTTTGTTGGGATATTTACGTTGCAACGAAGTGGAGGTTCTTGTCAACAGAGCAGCCCTAAATTTTGGGGTGCCTGTGTCTTGCTGATTTTTAGTTTTCCCAATTTATACGCCCATGAGTGGAAGTGCCCTATGCTCTCTAAGCTGAGTTTTTTCGATGTTTCAGGACACACCGTACACTTCTCCAGAGTGGCGGTTCGCAATTTACATCCCGCCCATCAGCGTAGCAAGGCTCCCGTTTCTCCATGGCCTGTCCTGCATTTCTGGTTTTGACACTTTATTCAGCATGGCCCTTTTGACCGATGGGAAGCGAGACTTCTTTGTAGCGCTGATTTGCCTTTCCAGGTTGCTTGGTTGGCCAAAAAGGGCGTATGCGTTTTTTCCTGAATATATTCAGGAAAAAACGCATACGCCCTTTTTGGCCAAGGGCATCATTGTCGAGGTTTTGCCGCTTTTCCCGTGCTTTAAAGGCGATTCGAATCTACCTCCTGAAATCTGTTTCCTGCAATTCTGCCTTGCTTTCAAATCCTCTTCGTTGTCTTCCATCAATATATTTGTGGACGAGAGTTATCATTTATAACTCTGCAGGTTTGTGAATTGCAGTGCCCCTGAGCTCCATTTTTCAACTCGCTTTCTCGGGAGCTGGCCGCAAAAGCGCAGGATTACTTCAGGCCCTATTCTGGTCCCGGGCGGAAGGCTGAGCCTGTGGTTAATTCTTCTTCCTGATGGGAAAATAGAGTGACCTGTGCCTGTCCCAACACCTAAAGCTAGTGTCTCATTGGTTCCCCCTCTTCCCGTTCATCCTCAGGACAAATTGCAACCTGTACGGAACAGGAGGTTAAAGGTGCTGATTCTCCAAGGAGGGAGATTGCTAGTAAAGCGGCTGGAATGGCGAACCCGAGCACAAGGAGATGAGAAATGAGGTGCGTTTTAGAAACCTTTCCCGATCACACGGTGTACCATCTTCTGCGTTTCTCATGCACGTTTTCGAAGTAGGAAGATGCCCTTGAACCTGGAGATTTGGGACCCATGGGATGGGAACCACGCAGTATTACTTTAAAGGGTCTGCGTTTGCTCACCCAACCTCACCAAACCTCTCAGCCCCAAGAGTGTCCACCCTTATGTCTCAATCAGCTGTGGGTCTAGATATGGTCAATCCAGGTGGCATCACAGCCCCTGAACGAATTTAGTAAGAATTTCTCTCTCTTTCACTGTCTTTGTTTCACGGGTTTTTAAAAGTGATTGATTTTTATAAAGGGGTTTAGCTGCTTTTCACTGCTGTGTTTATGCCGCTTTACACCCACTTGACTCACTTACAGAGAGATATCAATACATAGGTTTTAAGATTCTTACTAGTCAGATATATTCTTGGGCGGTGAATAGGGGGTGTTGAGTCCAGTTCACTGAGCAAGGAGTAGGTCGTGTCTATTACATATTGGGTTTATGGAACGGTATCTGAGCTAATTTGAAACCCTTGTTTTATGCATCACCCCACCTCACCTTTCCCGTTAAGCAGCCATAGTGTGTTTTCTAAACGTGTGACTCTGTTCTGTTTTGTAATTCAGTTCAAGGGTAGCGGTTTTTACATTCCCTCTATAAGTGATATCTTATGATAAGTGTCTTTTTCTGTGTGACTTATTTCACTTAGAATCGTCGTACCTAAATCCACTCATCATGCTGCTACTAGCCTTATGACGTTGATTTCATGTCTGAGTGATATTCCATTGTACATAAGGACCACAACTTCTTTATCCATTTTTCTCTTTCCTGGGATATTTAAGGTGTAACGAAGTGGAGGTTCTTGTCAACAGAGCAGCCCTAAACTTTGGGGTGCCTGTGTCTTGCTGATTTTTAGTTTTCCCAATTTATACGCCCATGAGTGGAAGTGCCCTATGCTCTCTAAGCTGAGTTTTTTCGATGTCTCAGGACACACCGTACACTTCTCCAGAGTGGCTGTTGGCAATTTACATCCCGCCCATCAGCGTAGCAAGGCTCCCGTTTCTCCATGGCCTGTCCTGCATTTCTGGGTTTGACACTTTATTCAGCGTGGCCTATTTGACCGATGGGAAGCGAGACTTCTTTGTAGCGCTGATTTGCCTTTCCAGGTTGCTTGGTTGGCCAAAAAGGGCGTATGCGTTTTTTCCTGAATATATTCAGGAAAAAACGCATACGCCCTTTTTGGCCAAGGGCATCATTGTCGAGGTTTTGCCGCTTTTCCCGTGCTTTAAAGGCGATTCGAATCTACCTCCTGAAATCTGTTTCCTGCAATTCTGCCTTGCTTTCAAATCCTCTTCGTTGCCCACCCTCAATATATTTGTGGACGAGATTTATCATTTATAACTCTGCAGGTTTGTGAATTGCAGTGCCCCTGAGCTCCATTTTTCAACTCGCTTTCTTGGGAGCTGGCCGCAAAAGCGCAGGATTGCTTCAGGCCCTATTCTGGTTCCGGGCGGAAGGCTGAGCCTGTGGTTAATTCTTCTTCCTGATGGGAAAATAGAGTGACCTGTGCCTGTCCCAACACCTAAAGCTAGTGTCTCATTGGTTCCCCCTCTTCCCGTTCATCCTCAGGACAAATTGCAACCTGTACGGAACAGGAGGTTAAAGGTGCTGATTCTCCAAGGAGGGAGATTGCTAGTAAAGCGGCTGGAATGGCGAACCCGAGCACAAGGAGATGAGAAATGAGGTGCGTTTTAGAAACCTTTCCCGATCACACGGTGTACCATCTTCTGCGTTTCTCATGCACGTTTTCGAAGTAGGAAGATGCCCTTGAACCTGGAGATTTGGGACCCATGGGATGGGAACCACGCAGTTTTACTTTAAAGGGTCTGCCTTTGCTCACCCAACCTCACCAAACCTCTCAGCCCCAAGAGTGTCCACCCTTATGCCTCAATCAGCTGTGGGTCTAGATATGGTCAATCCAGGTGGCATCACAGCCCCTGAACGAATTTAGTAAGAATTTCTCTCTCTTTCACTGTCTTTGTTTCACGGGTTTTTAAAAGTGATTGATTTTTATAAAGGGGTTTAGCTGCTTTTCACTGCTGTGTTTATGCCGCTTTACACCCACTTGACTCACTTACAGAGAGATATCAATACATAGGTTTTAAGATTCTTACTAGTCAGATATATTCTTGGGCGGTGAATAGGGGGTGTTGAGTCCAGTTCACTGAGCAAGGAGTAGGTCGTGTCTATTACATATTGGGTTTATGGAACGGTATCTGAGCTAATTTGAAACCCTTGTTTTATGCATCACCCCACCTCACCTTTCCCGTTAAGCAGCCATAGTGTGTTTTCTAAACATGTGACTCTGTTCTGTTTTGTAATTCAGTTCAAGGGTAGCGGTTTTTACATTCCCTCTATAAGTGATATCTTATGATAAGTGTCTTTTTCTGTGTGACTTATTTCACTTAGAATCGTCGTACCTAAATCCACTCATCATGCTGCTACTAGCCTTATGACGTTGATTTCATGTCTGAGTGATATTCCATTGTACATAAGGACCACAACTTCTTTATCCATTTTTCTCTTTCCTGGGATATTTAAGGTGTAACGAAGTGGAGGTTCTTGTCAACAGAGCAGCCCTAAACTTTGGGGTGCCTGTGTCTTGCTGATTTTTAGTTTTCCCAATTTATACGCCCATGAGTGGAAGTGCCCTATGCTCTCTAAGCTGAGTTTTTTCGATGTCTCAGGACACACCGTACACTTCTCCAGAGTGGCTGTTGGCAATTTACATCCCGCCCATCAGCGTAGCAAGGCTCCCGTTTCTCCATGGCCTGTCCTGCATTTCTGGGTTTGACACTTTATTCAGCGTGGCCTATTTGACCGATGGGAAGCGAGACTTCTTTGTAGCGCTGATTTGCCTTTCCAGGTTGCTTGGTTGGCCAAAAAGGGCGTATGCGTTTTTTCCTGAATATATTCAGGAAAAAACGCATACGCCCTTTTTGGCCAAGGGCATCATTGTCGAGGTTTTGCCGCTTTTCCCGTGCTTTAAAGGCGATTCGAATCTACCTCCTGAAATCTGTTTCCTGCAATTCTGCCTTGCTTTCAAATCCTCTTCGTTGCCCACCCTCAATATATTTGTGGACGAGATTTATCATTTATAACTCTGCAGGTTTGTGAATTGCAGTGCCCCTGAGCTCCATTTTTCAACTCGCTTTCTTGGGAGCTGGCCGCAAAAGCGCAGGATTGCTTCAGGCCCTATTCTGGTTCCGGGCGGAAGGCTGAGCCTGTGGTTAATTCTTCTTCCTGATGGGAAAATAGAGTGACCTGTGCCTGTCCCAACACCTAAAGCTAGTGTCTCATTGGTTCCCCCTCTTCCCGTTCATCCTCAGGACAAATTGCAACCTGTACGGAACAGGAGGTTAAAGGTGCTGATTCTCCAAGGAGGGAGATTGCTAGTAAAGCGGCTGGAATGGCGAACCCGAGCACAAGGAGATGAGAAATGAGGTGCGTTTTAGAAACCTTTCCCGATCACACGGTGTACCATCTTCTGCGTTTCTCATGCACGTTTTCGAAGTAGGAAGATGCCCTTGAACCTGGAGATTTGGGACCCATGGGATGGGAACCACGCAGTTTTACTTTAAAGGGTCTGCCTTTGCTCACCCAACCTCACCAAACCTCTCAGCCCCAAGAGTGTCCACCCTTATGCCTCAATCAGCTGTGGGTCTAGATATGGTCAATCCAGGTGGCATCACAGCCCCTGAACGAATTTAGTAAGAATTTCTCTATCTTTCACTGTCTTTGTTTCACGGGTTTTTAAAAGTGATTGATTTTTATAAAGGGGTTTAGCTGCTTTTCACTGCTGTGTTTATGCCGCTTTACACCCACTTGACTCACTTACAGAGAGATATCAATACATAGGTTTTAAGATTCTTACTAGTCAGATATATTCTTGGGCGGTGAATAGGGGGTGTTGAGTCCAGTTCACTGAGCAAGGAGTAGGTCGTGTCTATTACATATTGGGTTTATGGAACGGTATCTGAGCTAATTTGAAACCCTTGTTTTATGCATCACCCCACCTCACCTTTCCCGTTAAGCAGCCATAGTGTGTTTTCTAAACGTGTGACTCTGTTCTGTTTTGTAATTCAGTTCAAGGGTAGCGGTTTTTACATTCCCTCTATAAGTGATATCTTATGGTAAGTGTCTTTTTCTGTGTGACTTATTTCACTTAGAATCGTCATACCTAAATTCACTCATCATGCTGCTACTAGCCTTATGACGTTGATTTCATGGCTGAGTAATATCCCATTGTACATAAGGACTACAACTTCTTTATCCATTTTTCTCTTTCTTGGGATATTTACGTTGCAACGAAGTGGAGGTTCTTGTCAACAGAGCAGCCCTAAATTTTGGGGTGCCTGTGTCTTGCTGATTTTTAGTTTTCCCAATTTATACGCCCATGAGTGGAAGTGCCCTATGCTCTCTAAGCTGAGTTTTTTCGATGTTTCAGGACACACCGTACACTTCTCCAGAGTGGCGGTTCGCAATTTACATCCCGCCCATCAGCGTAGCAAGGCTCCCGTTTCTCCATGGCCTGTCCTGCATTTCTGGTTTTGACACTTTATTCAGCATGGCCCTTTTGACCGATGGGAAGCGAGACTTCTTTGTAGCGCTGATTTGCCTTTCCAGGTTGCTTGGTTGGCCAAAAAGGGCGTATGCGTTTTTTCCTGAATATATTCAGGAAAAAACGCATACGCCCTTTTTGGCCAAGGGCATCATTGTCGAGGTTTTGCCGCTTTTCCCGTGCTTTAGAGGCGATTCGAATCTACCTCCTGAAATCTGTTTCCTGCAATTCTGCCTTGCTTTCAAATCCTCTTCGTTGTCTTCCATCAATATATTTGTGGACGAGAGTTATCATTTATAACTCTGCAGGTTTGTGAATTGCAGTGCCCCTGAGCTCCATTTTTCAACTCGCTTTCTTGGGAGCTGGCCGCAAAAGCGCAGGATTGCTTCAGGCCCTATTCTGGTCCCGGGCGGCAGGCTGAGCCTGTGGTTAATTCTTCTTTCTGATGGGAAAATAGAGTGACCTGTGCCTGTCCCAACACCTAGAGCTAGTGTCTCATTGGTTCGCCCTCTTCCCGTTCATCCTCAGGACAAATTGCAACCTGTACGGAACAGGAGGTTAAAGGTGCTGATTCTCCAAGGAGGGAGATTGCTAGTAAAGCGGCTGGAATGGCGAACCCGAGCACAAGGAGATGAGAAATGAGGTGCGTTTTAGAAACCTTTCCCGATCACACGGTGTACCATCTTCTGCGTTTCTCATGCAGGTTTTCGAAGTAGGAAGATGCCCTTGAACCTGGAGATTTGGGACCCATGGGATGGGAACCACGCAGTATTACTTTAAAGGGTCTGCGTTTGCTCACCCAACCTCACCAAACCTCTCAGCCCCAAGAGTGTCCACCCTTATGTCTCAATCAGCTGTGGGTCTAGATATGGTCAATCCAGGTGGCATCACAGCCCCTGAACGAATTTAGTAAGAATTTCTCTATCTTTCACAGTCTTTGTTTCACGGGTTTTTAATAGTGATTGATTTTTATAAAGGGGTTTAGCTGCTTTTCACTGCTGTGTTTATGCCGCTTTACACCCACTTGACTCACTTACAGAGAGATATCAATACATAGGTTTTAAGATTCTTACTAGTCAGATATAATCTTTGGCGGTGAATAGGGGGTGTTGAGTCCAGTTCACTGAGCAAGGATTAGGTCGTGTCTATTACATATTGGGTTTATGGAACGGTATCTGAGCTAATTTGAAACCCTTGTTTTATGCATCACCCCACCTCACCTTTCCCGTTAAGCAGCCATAGTGTGTTTTCTAAACGTGTGACTCTGTTCTGTTTTGTAATTCAGTTCAAGGGTCACGGTTTTTACATTCCCTCTATAAGTGATATCTTATGGTAAGTGTCTTTTTCTGTGTGACTTATTTCACTTAGAATCGTCATACCTAAATTCACTCATCATGCTGCTACTAGCCTTATGACGTTGATTTCATGGCTGAGTGATATCCCATTGTACATAAGGACTACAACTTCTTTATCTATTTTTCTCTTTGTTGGGATATTTACGTTGCAACGAAGTGGAGGTTCTTGTCAACAGAGCAGCCCTAAATTTTGGGGTGCCTGTGTCTTGCTGATTTTTAGTTTTCCCAATTTATACGCCCATGAGTGGAAGTGCCCTATGCTCTCTAAGCTGAGTTTTTTCGATGTTTCAGGACACACCGTACACTTCTCCAGAGTGGCGGTTCGCAATTTACATCCCGCCCATCAGCGTAGCAAGGCTCCCGTTTCTCCATGGCCTGTCCTGCATTTCTGGTTTTGACACTTTATTCAGCATGGCCCTTTTGACCGATGGGAAGCGAGACTTCTTTGTAGCGCTGATTTGCCTTTCCAGGTTGCTTGGTTGGCCAAAAAGGGCGTATGCGTTTTTTCCTGAATATATTCAGGAAAAAACGCATACGCCCTTTTTGGCCAAGGGCATCATTGTCGAGGTTTTGCCGCATTTCCCATGCTTTAAAGGCGATTCGAATCTACCTCCTGAAATCTGTTTCCTGCAATTCTGCCTTGCTTTCAAATCCTCTTCGTTGTCTTCCATCAATATATTTGTGGACGAGAGTTATCATTTATAACTCTGCAGGTTTGTGAATTGCAGTGCCCCTGAGCTCCATTTTTCAACTCGCTTTCTTGGGAGCTGGCCGCAAAAGCGCAGGATTGCTTTAGGCCCTATTCTGGTTCCGGGCGGAAGGCTGAGCCTGTGGTTAATTCTTCTTCCTGATGGGAAAATAGAGTGACCTGTGCCTGTCCCAACACCTAAAGCTAGTGTCTCATTGGTTCCCCCTCTTCCCGTTCATCCTCAGGACAAATTGCAACCTGTACGGAACAGGAGGTTAAAGGTGCTGATTCTCCAAGGAGGGAGATTGCTAGTAAAGCGGCTGGAATGGCGAACCCGAGCACAAGGAGATGAGAAATGAGGTGCGTTTTAGAAACCTTTCCCGATCACACGGTGTACCATCTTCTGGGTTTCTCATGCACGTTTTCGAAGTAGGAAGATGCCCTTGAACCTGGAGATTTGGGACCGATGGGATGGGAACCACGCAGTTTTAATTTAAAGGGTCTGCGTTTGCTCACCCAACCTCACCAAACCTCTCAGCCCCAAGAGTGTCCACCCTTATGTCTCAATCAGCTGTGGGTCTACATATGGTCAATCCAGGTGGCATCACAGCCCCTGAACGAATTTAGTAAGAATTTCTCTATCTTTCACTGTCTTTGTTTCACGGGTTTTTAAAAGTGATTGATTTTTATAAAGGGGTTTAGCTGCTTTTCACTGCTGTGTTTATGCCGCTTTACAGCCAATTGACTCACTTACAGTGAGATATCAATACATAGGTTTTAAGATTCTTACTAGTCAGATATTATCTTGGGCGGTGAATAGGGGGTGTTGAGTCCAGTTCACTGAGCAAGGAGTACGTCGTGTCTATTACATATTGGGTTTATGGAACGGTATCTGAACTAATTTGAAACCCTTGTTTTATGCATCACCCCACCTCACCTTTCCCGTTAAGCAGCCATAGTGTGTTTTCTAAACGTGTGACTCTGTTCTGTTTTGTAATTCAGTTCAAGGGTAGCGGTTTTTACATTCCCTCTATAAGTGATATCTTATGATAAGTGTCTTTTTCTGTGTGACTTATTTCACTTAGAATCGTCATACCTAAATTCACTCATCATGCTGCTACTAGCCTTATGACGTTGATTTCATGGCTGAGTGATATCCCATTGTACATAAGGACTACAACTTCTTTATCCATTTTTCTCTTTCTTGGGATATTTACGTTGCAACGAAGTGGAGGTTCTTGTCAACAGAGCAGCCCTAAATTTTGGGGTGCCTGTGTCTTGCTGATTTTTAGTTTTCCCAATTTATACGCCCATGAGTGGAAGTGCCCTATGCTCTCTAAGCTGAGTTTTTTCGATGTTTCAGGACACACCGTACACTTCTCCAGAGTGGCGGTTCGCAATTTACATCCCGCCCATCAGCGTAGCAAGGCTCCCGTTTCTCCATGGCCTGTCCTGCATTTCTGGTTTTGACACTTTATTCAGCATGGCCCTTTTGACCGATGGGAAGCGAGACTTCTTTGTAGCGCTGATTTGCCTTTCCAGGTTGCTTGGTTGGCCAAAAAGGGCGTATGCGTTTTTTCCTGAATATATTCAGGAAAAAACGCATACGCCCTTTTTGGCCAAGGGCATCATTGTCGAGGTTTTGCCGCTTTTCCCGTGCTTTAAAGGCGATTCGAATCTACCTCCTGAAATCTGTTTCCTGCAATTCTGCCTTGCTTTCAAATCCTCTTCGTTGTCTTCCATCAATATATTTGTGGACGAGAGTTATCATTTATAACTCTGCAGGTTTGTGAATTGCAGTGCCCCTGAGCTCCATTTTTCAACTCGCTTTTTTGGCAGCTGGCCGCAAAAGCGCAGGATTGCTTTAGGCCCTATTCTGGTTCCGGGCGGAAGGCTGAGCCTGTGGTTAATTCTTCTTCCTGATGGGAAAATAGAGTGACCTGTGCCTGTCCCAACACCTAAAGCTAGTGTCTCATTGGTTCCCCCTCTTCCCGTTCATCCTCAGGACAAATTGCAACCTGTACGGAACAGGAGGTTAAAGGTGCTGATTCTCCAAGGAGGGAGATTGCTAGTAAAGCGGCTGGAATGGCGAACCCGAGCACAAGGAGATGAGAAATGAGGTGCGTTTTAGAAACCTTTCCCGATCACACGGTGTACCATCTTCTGGGTTTCTCATGCACGTTTTCGAAGTAGGAAGATGCCCTTGAACCTGGAGATTTGGGACCCATGGGATGGGAACCACGCAGTATTACTTTAAAGGGTCTGCGTTTGCTCACCCAACCTCACGAAACCTCTCAGCCCCAAGAGTGTCCACCCTTATGTCTCAATCAGCTGTGGGTCTACATATGGTCAATCCAGGTGGCATCACAGCCCCTGAACGAATTTAGTAAGAATTTCTCTATCTTTCACAGTCTTTGTTTCACGGGTTTTTAATAGTGATTGATTTTTATAAAGGGGTTTAGCTGCTTTTCACTGCTGTGTTTATGCCGCTTTACACCCACTTGACTCACTTACAGAGAGATATCAATACATAGGTTTTAAGATTCTTACTAGTCAGATATAATCTTGGGCGGTGAATAGGGGGTGTTGAGTCCAGTTCACTGAGCAAGGATTAGGTCGTGTCTATTACATATTGGGTTTATGGAACGGTATCTGAGCTAATTTGAAACCCTTGTTTTATGCATCACCCCACCTCACCTTTCCCGTTAAGCAGCCATAGTGTGTTTTCTAAACGTGTGACTCTGTTCTGTTTTGTAATTCAGTTCAAGGGTCACGGTTTTTACATTCCCTCTATAAGTGATATCTTATGGTAAGTGTCTTTTTCTGTGTGACTTATTTCACTTAGAATCGTCATACCTAAATTCACTCATCATGCTGCTACTAGCCTTATGACGTTGATTTCATGGCTGAGTGATATCCCATTGTACATAAGGACTACAACTTCTTTATCTATTTTTCTCTTTGTTGGGATATTTACGTTGCAACGAAGTGGAGGTTCTTGTCAACAGAGCAGCCCTAAATTTTGGGGTGCCTGTGTCTTGCTGATTTTTAGTTTTCCCAATTTATACGCCCATGAGTGGAAGTGCCCTATGCTCTCTAAGCTGAGTTTTTTCGATGTTTCAGGACACACCGTACACTTCTCCAGAGTGGCGGTTCGCAATTTACATCCCGCCCATCAGCGTAGCAAGGCTCCCGTTTCTCCATGGCCTGTCCTGCATTTCTGGTTTTGACACTTTATTCAGCATGGCCCTTTTGACCGATGGGAAGCGAGACTTCTTTGTAGCGCTGATTTGCCTTTCCAGGTTGCTTGGTTGGCCAAAAAGGGCGTATGCGTTTTTTCCTGAATATATTCAGGAAAAAACGCATACGCCCTTTTTGGCCAAGGGCATCATTGTCGAGGTTTTGCCGCTTTTCCCATGCTTTAAAGGCGATTCGAATCTACCTCCTGAAATCTGTTTCCTGCAATTCTGCCTTGCTTTCAAATCCTCTTCGTTGTCTTCCATCAATATATTTGTGGACGAGAGTTATCATTTATAACTCTGCAGGTTTGTGAATTGCAGTGCCCCTGAGCTCCATTTTTCAACTCGCTTTCTTGGGAGCTGGCCGCAAAAGCGCAGGATTGCTTTAGGCCCTATTCTGGTTCCGGGCGGAAGGCTGAGCCTGTGGTTAATTCTTCTTCCTGATGGGAAAATAGAGTGACCTGTGCCTGTCCCAACACCTAAAGCTAGTGTCTCATTGGTTCCCCCTCTTCCCGTTCATCCTCAGGACAAATTGCAACCTGTACGGAACAGGAGGTTAAAGGTGCTGATTCTCCAAGGAGGGAGATTGCTAGTAAAGCGGCTGGAATGGCGAACCCGAGCACAAGGAGATGAGAAATGAGGTGCGTTTTAGAAACCTTTCCCGATCACACGGTGTACCATCTTCTGGGTTTCTCATGCACGTTTTCGAAGTAGGAAGATGCCCTTGAACCTGGAGATTTGGGACCGATGGGATGGGAACCACGCAGTTTTAATTTAAAGGGTCTGCGTTTGCTCACCCAACCTCACCAAACCTCTCAGCCCCAAGAGTGTCCACCCTTATGTCTCAATCAGCTGTGGGTCTACATATGGTCAATCCAGGTGGCATCACAGCCCCTGAACGAATTTAGTAAGAATTTCTCTATCTTTCACTGTCTTTGTTTCACGGGTTTTTAAAAGTGATTGATTTTTATAAAGGGGTTTAGCTGCTTTTCACTGCTGTGTTTATGCCGCTTTACAGCCAATTGACTCACTTACAGTGAGATATCAATACATAGGTTTTAAGATTCTTACTAGTCAGATATTATCTTGGGCGGTGAATAGGGGGTGTTGAGTCCAGTTCACTGAGCAAGGAGTACGTCGTGTCTATTACATATTGGGTTTATGGAACGGTATCTGAGCTAATTTGAAACCCTTGTTTTATGCATCACCCCACCTCACCTTTCCCGTTAAGCAGCCATAGTGTGTTTTCTAAACGTGTGACTCTGTTCTGTTTTGTAATTCAGTTCAAGGGTAGCGGTTTTTACATTCCCTCTATAAGTGATATCTTATGATAAGTGTCTTTTTCTGTGTGACTTATTTCACTTAGAATCGTCATACCTAAATTCACTCATCATGCTGCTACTAGCCTTATGACGTTGATTTCATGGCTGAGTGATATCCCATTGTACATAAGGACTACAACTTCTTTATCCATTTTTCTCTTTCTTGGGATATTTACGTTGCAACGAAGTGGAGGTTCTTGTCAACAGAGCAGCCCTAAATTTTGGGGTGCCTGTGTCTTGCTGATTTTTAGTTTTCCCAATTTATACGCCCATGAGTGGAAGTGCCCTATGCTCTCTAAGCTGAGTTTTTTCGATGTTTCAGGACACACCGTACACTTCTCCAGAGTGGCGGTTCGCAATTTACATCCCGCCCATCAGCGTAGCAAGGCTCCCGTTTCTCCATGGCCTGTCCTGCATTTCTGGTTTTGACACTTTATTCAGCATGGCCCTTTTGACCGATGGGAAGCGAGACTTCTTTGTAGCGCTGATTTGCCTTTCCAGGTTGCTTGGTTGGCCAAAAAGGGCGTATGCGTTTTTTCCTGAATATATTCAGGAAAAAACGCATACGCCCTTTTTGGCCAAGGGCATCATTGTCGAGGTTTTGCCGCTTTTCCCGTGCTTTAAAGGCGATTCGAATCTACCTCCTGAAATCTGTTTCCTGCAATTCTGCCTTGCTTTCAAATCCTCTTCGTTGTCTTCCATCAATATATTTGTGGACGAGAGTTATCATTTATAACTCTGCAGGTTTGTGAATTGCAGTGCCCCTGAGCTCCATTTTTCAACTCGCTTTTTTGGCAGCTGGCCGCAAAAGCGCAGGATTGCTTTAGGCCCTATTCTGGTTCCGGGCGGAAGGCTGAGCCTGTGGTTAATTCTTCTTCCTGATGGGAAAATAGAGTGACCTGTGCCTGTCCCAACACCTAGAGCTAGTGTCTCATTGGTTCCCCCTCTTCCCGTTCATCCTCAGGACAAATTGCAACCTGTACGGAACAGGAGGTTAAAGGTGCTGATTCTCCAAGGAGGGAGATTGCTAGTAAAGCGGCTGGAATGGCGAACCCGAGCACAAGGAGATGAGAAATGAGGTGCGTTTTAGAAACCTTTCCCGATCACACGGTGTACCATCTTCTGGGTTTCTCATGCACGTTTTCGAAGTAGGAAGATGCCCTTGAACCTGGAGATTTGGGACCCATGGGATGGGAACCACGCAGTATTACTTTAAAGGGTCTGCGTTTGCTCACCCAACCTCACGAAACCTCTCAGCCCCAAGAGTGTCCACCCTTATGTCTCAATCAGCTGTGGGTCTAGATATGGTCAATCCAGGTGGCATCACAGCCCCTGAACGAATTTAGTAAGAATTTCTCTATCTTTCACTGTCTTTGTTTCACGGGTTTTTAATAGTGATTGATTTTTATAAAGGGGTTTAGCTGCTTTTCACTGCTGTGTTTATGCCGCTTTACACCCACTTGACTCACTTACAGAGAGATATCAATACATAGGTTTTAAGATTCTTACTAGTCAGATATATTCTTGGGCGGTGAATAGGGGGTGTTGAGTCCAGTTCACTGAGCAAGGATTAGGTCGTGTCTATTACATATTGGGTTTATGGAACGGTATCTGAGCTAATTTGAAACCCTTGTTTTATGCATCACCCCACCTCACCTTTCCCGTTAAGCAGCCATAGTGTGTTTTCTAAACGTGTGACTCTGTTCTGTTTTGTAATTCAGTTCAAGGGTCACGGTTTTTACATTCCCTCTATAAGTGATATCTTATGGTAAGTGTCTTTTTCTGTGTGACTTATTTCACTTAGAATCGTCATACCTAAATTCACTCATCATGCTGCTACTAGCCTTATGACGTTGATTTCATGGCTGAGTGATATCCCATTGTACATAAGGACTACAACTTCTTTATCCATTTTTCTCTTTGTTGGGATATTTACGTTGCAGCGAAGTGGAGGTTCTTGTCAACAGAGCAGCCCTAAATTTTGGGGTGCCTGTGTCTTGCTGATTTTTAGTTTTCCCAATTTATACGCCCATGAGTGGAAGTGCCCTATGCTCTCTAAGCTGAGTTTTTTCGATGTTTCAGGACTCACCGTACACTTCTCAAGAGTGGCGGTTCGCAATTTACATCCCGCCCATCAGCGTAGCAAGGCTCCCGTTTCTCCATGGCCTGTCCTGCATTTCTGGTTTTGACACTTTATTCAGCATGGCCCTTTTGACCGATGGGAAGCGAGACTTCTTTGTAGCGCTGATTTGCCTTTCCAGGTTGCTTGGTTGGCCAAAAAGGGCGTATGCGTTTTTTCCTGAATATACTCAGGAAAAAACGCATACGCCCTTTTTGGCCAAGGGCATCATTGTCGAGGTTTTGCCGCTTTTCCCGTGCTTTAAAGGCGATTCGAATCTTCCTCCTGAAATCTGTTTCCTGCAATTCTGCCTTGCTTTCAAATCCTCTTTGTTGTCTTCCATCAATATATTTGTGGACGAGAGTTATCATTTATAACTCTGCAGGTTTGTGAATTGCAGTGCCCCTGAGCTCCATTTTTCAACTCGCTTTCTTGGGAGCTGGCCGCAAAAGCGCAGGATTGCTTTAGGCCCTATTCTGGTTCCGGGCGGAAGGCTGAGCCTGTGGTTAATTCTTCTTCCTGATGGGAAAATAGAGTGACCTGTGCCTGTCCCAACACCTAAAGCTAGTGTCTCATTGGTTCCCCCTCTTCCCGTTCATCCTCAGGACAAATTGCAACCTGTACGGAACAGGAGGTTAAAGGTGCTGATTCTCCAAGGAGGGAGATTGCTAGTAAAGCGGCTGGAATGGCGAACCCGAGCACAAGGAGATGAGAAATGAGGTGCGTTTTAGAAACCTTTCCCGATCACACGGTGTACCATCTTCTGCGTTTCTCATGCACGTTTTCGAAGTAGGAAGATGCCCTTGAACCTGGAGATTTGGGACCCATGGGATGGGAACCACGCAGTTTTACTTTAAAGGGTCTGCCTTTGCTCACCCAACCTCACGAAACCTCTCAGCCCCAAGAGTGTCCACCCTTATGTCTCAATCAGCTGTGGGTCTAGATATGGTCAATCCAGGTGGCATCACAGCCCCTGAACGAATTTAGTAAGAATTTCTCTATCTTTCACAGTCTTTGTTTCACGGGTTTTTAATAGTGATTGATTTTTATAAAGGGGTTTAGCTGCTTTTCACTGCTGTGTTTATGCCGCTTTACACCCACTTGACTCACTTACAGAGAGATATCAATACATAGGTTTTAAGATTCTTACTAGTCAGATATAATCTTGGGCGGTGAATAGGGGGTGTTGAGTCCAGTTCACTGAGCAAGGATTAGGTCGTGTCTATTACATATTGGGTTTATGGAACGGTATCTGAGCTAATTTGAAACCCTTGTTTTATGCATCACCCCACCTCACCTTTCCCGTTAAGCAGCCATAGTGTGTTTTCTAAACGTGTGACTCTGTTCTGTTTTGTAATTCAGTTCAAGGGTCACGGTTTTTACATTCCCTCTATAAGTGATATCTTATGGTAAGTGTCTTTTTCTGTGTGACTTATTTCACTTAGAATCGTCATACCTAAATTCACTCATCATGCTGCTACTAGCCTTATGACGTTGATTTCATGGCTGAGTGATATCCCATTGTACATAAGGACTACAACTTCTTTATCTATTTTTCTCTTTGTTGGGATATTTACGTTGCAACGAAGTGGAGGTTCTTGTCAACAGAGCAGCCCTAAATTTTGGGGTGCCTGTGTCTTGCTGATTTTTAGTTTTCCCAATTTATACGCCCATGAGTGGAAGTGCCCTATGCTCTCTAAGCTGAGTTTTTTCGATGTTTCAGGACACACCGTACACTTCTCCAGAGTGGCGGTTCGCAATTTACATCCCGCCCATCAGCGTAGCAAGGCTCCCGTTTCTCCATGGCCTGTCCTGCATTTCTGGTTTTGACACTTTATTCAGCATGGCCCTTTTGACCGATGGGAAGCGAGACTTCTTTGTAGCGCTGATTTGCCTTTCCAGGTTGCTTGGTTGGCCAAAAAGGGCGTATGCGTTTTTTCCTGAATATATTCAGGAAAAAACGCATACGCCCTTTTTGGCCAAGGGCATCATTGTCGAGGTTTTGCCGCTTTTCCCATGCTTTAAAGGCGATTCGAATCTACCTCCTGAAATCTGTTTCCTGCAATTCTGCCTTGCTTTCAAATCCTCTTCGTTGTCTTCCATCAATATATTTGTGGACGAGAGTTATCATTTATAACTCTGCAGGTTTGTGAATTGCAGTGCCCCTGAGCTCCATTTTTCAACTCGCTTTCTTGGGAGCTGGCCGCAAAAGCGCAGGATTGCTTTAGGCCCTATTCTGGTTCCGGGCGGAAGGCTGAGCCTGTGGTTAATTCTTCTTCCTGATGGGAAAATAGAGTGACCTATGCCTGTCCCAACACCTAAAGCTAGTGTCTCATTGGTTCCCCCTCTTCCCGTTCATCCTCAGGACAAATTGCAACCTGTACGGAACAGGAGGTTAAAGGTGCTGATTCTCCAAGGAGAGAGATTGCTAGTAAAGCGGCTGGAATGGCGAACCCGAGCACAAGGAGATGAGAAATGAGGTGCGTTTTAGAAACCTTTCCCGATCACACGGTGTACCATCTTCTGGGTTTCTCATGCACGTTTTCGAAGTAGGAAGATGCCCTTGAACCTGGAGATTTGGGACCGATGGGATGGGAACCACGCAGTTTTAATTTAAAGGGTCTGCGTTTGCTCACCCAACCTCACCAAACCTCTCAGCCCCAAGAGTGTCCACCCTTATGTCTCAATCAGCTGTGGGTCTACATATGGTCAATCCAGGTGGCATCACAGCCCCTGAACGAATTTAGTAAGAATTTCTCTATCTTTCACTGTCTTTGTTTCACGGGTTTTTAAAAGTGATTGATTTTTATAAAGGGGTTTAGCTGCTTTTCACTGCTGTGTTTATGCCGCTTTACAGCCAATTGACTCACTTACAGTGAGATATCAATACATAGGTTTTAAGATTCTTACTAGTCAGATATTATCTTGGGCGGTGAATAGGGGGTGTTGAGTCCAGTTCACTGAGCAAGGAGTACGTCGTGTCTATTACATATTGGGTTTATGGAACGGTATCTGAGCTAATTTGAAACCCTTGTTTTATGCATCACCCCACCTCACCTTTCCCGTTAAGCAGCCATAGTGTGTTTTCTAAACGTGTGACTCTGTTCTGTTTTGTAATTCAGTTCAAGGGTAGCGGTTTTTACATTCCCTCTATAAGTGATATCTTATGATAAGTGTCTTTTTCTGTGTGACTTATTTCACTTAGAATCGTCATACCTAAATTCACTCATCATGCTGCTACTAGCCTTATGACGTTGATTTCATGGCTGAGTGATATCCCATTGTACATAAGGACTACAACTTCTTTATCCATTTTTCTCTTTCTTGGGATATTTACGTTGCAACGAAGTGGAGGTTCTTGTCAACAGAGCAGCCCTAAATTTTGGGGTGCCTGTGTCTTGCTGATTTTTAGTTTTCCCAATTTATACGCCCATGAGTGGAAGTGCCCTATGCTCTCTAAGCTGAGTTTTTTCGATGTTTCAGGACACACCGTACACTTCTCCAGAGTGGCGGTTCGCAATTTACATCCCGCCCATCAGCGTAGCAAGGCTCCCGTTTCTCCATGGCCTGTCCTGCATTTCTGGTTTTGACACTTTATTCAGCATGGCCCTTTTGACCGATGGGAAGCGAGACTTCTTTGTAGCGCTGATTTGCCTTTCCAGGTTGCTTGGTTGGCCAAAAAGGGCGTATGCGTTTTTTCCTGAATATATTCAGGAAAAAACGCATACGCCCTTTTTGGCCAAGGGCATCATTGTCGAGGTTTTGCCGCTTTTCCCGTGCTTTAAAGGCGATTCGAATCTACCTCCTGAAATCTGTTTCCTGCAATTCTGCCTTGCTTTCAAATCCTCTTCGTTGTCTTCCATCAATATATTTGTGGACGAGAGTTATCATTTATAACTCTGCAGGTTTGTGAATTGCAGTGCCCCTGAGCTCCATTTTTCAACTCGCTTTTTTGGCAGCTGGCCGCAAAAGCGCAGGATTGCTTTAGGCCCTATTCTGGTTCCGGGCGGAAGGCTGAGCCTGTGGTTAATTCTTCTTCCTGATGGGAAAATAGAGTGACCTGTGCCTGTCCCAACACCTAAAGCTAGTGTCTCATTGGTTCCCCCTCTTCCCGTTCATCCTCAGGACAAATTGCAACCTGTACGGAACAGGAGGTTAAAGGTGCTGATTCTCCAAGGAGGGAGATTGCTAGTAAAGCGGCTGGAATGGCGAACCCGAGCACAAGGAGATGAGAAATGAGGTGCGTTTTAGAAACCTTTCCCGATCACACGGTGTACCATCTTCTGGGTTTCTCATGCACGTTTTCGAAGTAGGAAGATGCCCTTGAACCTGGAGATTTGGGACCCATGGGATGGGAACCACGCAGTATTACTTTAAAGGGTCTGCGTTTGCTCACCCAACCTCACGAAACCTCTCAGCCCCAAGAGTGTCCACCCTTATGTCTCAATCAGCTGTGGGTCTAGATATGGTCAATCCAGGTGGCATCACAGCCCCTGAACGAATTTAGTAAGAATTTCTCTATCTTTCACAGTCTTTGTTTCACGGGTTTTTAATAGTGATTGATTTTTATAAAGGGGTTTAGCTGCTTTTCACTGCTGTGTTTATGCCGCTTTACACCCACTTGACTCACTTACAGAGAGATATCAATACATAGGTTTTAAGATTCTTACTAGTCAGATATAATCTTGGGCGGTGAATAGGGGGTGTTGAGTCCAGTTCACTGAGCAAGGATTAGGTCGTGTCTATTACATATTGGGTTTATGGAACGGTATCTGAGCTAATTTGAAACCCTTGTTTTATGCATCACCCCACCTCACCTTTCCCGTTAAGCAGCCATAGTGTGTTTTCTAAACGTGTGACTCTGTTCTGTTTTGTAATTCAGTTCAAGGGTCACGGTTTTTACATTCCCTCTATAAGTGATATCTTATGGTAAGTGTCTTTTTCTGTGTGACTTATTTCACTTAGAATCGTCATACCTAAATTCACTCATCATGCTGCTACTAGCCTTATGACGTTGATTTCATGGCTGAGTGATATCCCATTGTACATAAGGACTACAACTTCTTTATCTATTTTTCTCTTTGTTGGGATATTTACGTTGCAGCGAAGTGGAGGTTCTTGTCAACAGAGCAGCCCTAAATTTTGGGGTGCCTGTGTCTTGCTGATTTTTAGTTTTCCCAATTTATACGCCCATGAGTGGAAGTGCCCTATGCTCTCTAAGCTGAGTTTTTTCGATGTTTCAGGACACACCGTACACTTCTCCAGAGTGGCGGTTCGCAATTTACATCCCGCCCATCAGCGTAGCAAGGCTCCCGTTTCTCCATGGCCTGTCCTGCATTTCTGGTTTTGACACTTTATTCAGCATGGCCCTTTTGACCGATGGGAAGCGAGACTTCTTTGTAGCGCTGATTTGCCTTTCCAGGTTGCTTGGTTGGCCAAAAAGGGCGTATGCGTTTTTTCCTGAATATATTCAGGAAAAAACGCATACGCCCTTTTTGGCCAAGGGCATCATTGTCGAGGTTTTGCCGCATTTCCCATGCTTTAAAGGCGATTCGAATCTACCTCCTGAAATCTGTTTCCTGCAATTCTGCCTTGCTTTCAAATCCTCTTCGTTGTCTTCCATCAATATATTTGTGGACGAGAGTTATCATTTATAACTCTGCAGGTTTGTGAATTGCAGTGCCCCTGAGCTCCATTTTTCAACTCGCTTTCTTGGGAGCTGGCCGCAAAAGCGCAGGATTGCTTTAGGCCCTATTCTGGTTCCGGGCGGAAGGCTGAGCCTGTGGTTAATTCTTCTTCCTGATGGGAAAATAGAGTGACCTGTGCCTGTCCCAACACCTAAAGCTAGTGTCTCATTGGTTCCCCCTCTTCCCGTTCATCCTCAGGACAAATTGCAACCTGTACGGAACAGGAGGTTAAAGGTGCTGATTCTCCAAGGAGGGAGATTGCTAGTAAAGCGGCTGGAATGGCGAACCCGAGCACAAGGAGATGAGAAATGAGGTGCGTTTTAGAAACCTTTCCCGATCACACGGTGTACCATCTTCTGGGTTTCTCATGCACGTTTTCGAAGTAGGAAGATGCCCTTGAACCTGGAGATTTGGGACCGATGGGATGGGAACCACGCAGTTTTAATTTAAAGGGTCTGCGTTTGCTCACCCAACCTCACCAAACCTCTCAGCCCCAAGAGTGTCCACCCTTATGTCTCAATCAGCTGTGGGTCTACATATGGTCAATCCAGGTGGCATCACAGCCCCTGAACGAATTTAGTAAGAATTTCTCTATCTTTCACTGTCTTTGTTTCACGGGTTTTTAAAAGTGATTGATTTTTATAAAGGGGTTTAGCTGCTTTTCACTGCTGTGTTTATGCCGCTTTACAGCCAATTGACTCACTTACAGTGAGATATCAATACATAGGTTTTAAGATTCTTACTAGTCAGATATTATCTTGGGCGGTGAATAGGGGGTGTTGAGTCCAGTTCACTGAGCAAGGAGTACGTCGTGTCTATTACATATTGGGTTTATGGAACGGTATCTGAGCTAATTTGAAACCCTTGTTTTATGCATCACCCCACCTCACCTTTCCCGTTAAGCAGCCATAGTGTGTTTTCTAAACGTGTGACTCTGTTCTGTTTTGTAATTCAGTTCAAGGGTAGCGGTTTTTACATTCCCTCTATAAGTGATATCTTATGATAAGTGTCTTTTTCTGTGTGACTTATTTCACTTAGAATCGTCATACCTAAATTCACTCATCATGCTGCTACTAGCCTTATGACGTTGATTTCATGGCTGAGTGATATCCCATTGTACATAAGGACTACAACTTCTTTATCCATTTTTCTCTTTCTTGGGATATTTACGTTGCAACGAAGTGGAGGTTCTTGTCAACAGAGCAGCCCTAAATTTTGGGGTGCCTGTGTCTTGCTGATTTTTAGTTTTCCCAATTTATACGCCCATGAGTGGAAGTGCCCTATGCTCTCTAAGCTGAGTTTTTTCGATGTTTCAGGACACACCGTACACTTCTCCAGAGTGGCGGTTCGCAATTTACATCCCGCCCATCAGCGTAGCAAGGCTCCCGTTTCTCCATGGCCTGTCCTGCATTTCTGGTTTTGACACTTTATTCAGCATGGCCCTTTTGACCGATGGGAAGCGAGACTTCTTTGTAGCGCTGATTTGCCTTTCCAGGTTGCTTGGTTGGCCAAAAAGGGCGTATGCGTTTTTTCCTGAATATATTCAGGAAAAAACGCATACGCCCTTTTTGGCCAAGGGCATCATTGTCGAGGTTTTGCCGCTTTTCCCGTGCTTTAAAGGCGATTCGAATCTACCTCCTGAAATCTGTTTCCTGCAATTCTGCCTTGCTTTCAAATCCTCTTCGTTGTCTTCCATCAATATATTTGTGGACGAGAGTTATCATTTATAACTCTGCAGGTTTGTGAATTGCAGTGCCCCTGAGCTCCATTTTTCAACTCGCTTTTTTGGCAGCTGGCCGCAAAAGCGCAGGATTGCTTTAGGCCCTATTCTGGTTCCGGGCGGAAGGCTGAGCCTGTGGTTAATTCTTCTTCCTGATGGGAAAATAGAGTGACCTGTGCCTGTCCCAACACCTAAAGCTAGTGTCTCATTGGTTCCCCCTCTTCCCGTTCATCCTCAGGACAAATTGCAACCTGTACGGAACAGGAGGTTAAAGGTGCTGATTCTCCAAGGAGGGAGATTGCTAGTAAAGCGGCTGGAATGGCGAACCCGAGCACAAGGAGATGAGAAATGAGGTGCGTTTTAGAAACCTTTCCCGATCACACGGTGTACCATCTTCTGGGTTTCTCATGCACGTTTTCGAAGTAGGAAGATGCCCTTGAACCTGGAGATTTGGGACCCATGGGATGGGAACCACGCAGTATTACTTTAAAGGGTCTGCGTTTGCTCACCCAACCTCACGAAACCTCTCAGCCCCAAGAGTGTCCACCCTTATGTCTCAATCAGCTGTGGGTCTAGATATGGTCAATCCAGGTGGCATCACAGCCCCTGAACGAATTTAGTAAGAATTTCTCTATCTTTCACTGTCTTTGTTTCACGGGTTTTTAATAGTGATTGATTTTTATAAAGGGGTTTAGCTGCTTTTCACTGCTGTGTTTATGCCGCTTTACACCCACTTGACTCACTTACAGAGAGATATCAATACATAGGTTTTAAGATTCTTACTAGTCAGATATATTCTTGGGCGGTGAATAGGGGGTGTTGAGTCCAGTTCACTGAGCAAGGATTAGGTCGTGTCTATTACATATTGGGTTTATGGAACGGTATCTGAGCTAATTTGAAACCCTTGTTTTATGCATCACCCCACCTCACCTTTCCCGTTAAGCAGCCATAGTGTGTTTTCTAAACGTGTGACTCTGTTCTGTTTTGTAATTCAGTTCAAGGGTCACGGTTTTTACATTCCCTCTATAAGTGATATCTTATGGTAAGTGTCTTTTTCTGTGTGACTTATTTCACTTAGAATCGTCATACCTAAATTCACTCATCATGCTGCTACTAGCCTTATGACGTTGATTTCATGGCTGAGTGATATCCCATTGTACATAAGGACTACAACTTCTTTATCCATTTTTCTCTTTGTTGGGATATTTACGTTGCAGCGAAGTGGAGGTTCTTGTCAACAGAGCAGCCCTAAATTTTGGGGTGCCTGTGTCTTGCTGATTTTTAGTTTTCCCAATTTATACGCCCATGAGTGGAAGTGCCCTATGCTCTCTAAGCTGAGTTTTTTCGATGTTTCAGGACTCACCGTACACTTCTCAAGAGTGGCGGTTCGCAATTTACATCCCGCCCATCAGCGTAGCAAGGCTCCCGTTTCTCCATGGCCTGTCCTGCATTTCTGGTTTTGACACTTTATTCAGCATGGCCCTTTTGACCGATGGGAAGCGAGACTTCTTTGTAGCGCTGATTTGCCTTTCCAGGTTGCTTGGTTGGCCAAAAAGGGCGTATGCGTTTTTTCCTGAATATACTCAGGAAAAAACGCATACGCCCTTTTTGGCCAAGGGCATCATTGTCGAGGTTTTGCCGCTTTTCCCGTGCTTTAAAGGCGATTCGAATCTTCCTCCTGAAATCTGTTTCCTGCAATTCTGCCTTGCTTTCAAATCCTCTTTGTTGTCTTCCATCAATATATTTGTGGACGAGAGTTATCATTTATAACTCTGCAGGTTTGTGAATTGCAGTGCCCCTGAGCTCCATTTTTCAACTCGCTTTCTTGGGAGCTGGCCGCAAAAGCGCAGGATTGCTTTAGGCCCTATTCTGGTTCCGGGCGGAAGGCTGAGCCTGTGGTTAATTCTTCTTCCTGATGGGAAAATAGAGTGACCTGTGCCTGTCCCAACACCTAAAGCTAGTGTCTCATTGGTTCCCCCTCTTCCCGTTCATCCTCAGGACAAATTGCAACCTGTACGGAACAGGAGGTTAAAGGTGCTGATTCTCCAAGGAGGGAGATTGCTAGTAAAGCGGCTGGAATGGCGAACCCGAGCACAAGGAGATGAGAAATGAGGTGCGTTTTAGAAACCTTTCCCGATCACACGGTGTACCATCTTCTGCGTTTCTCATGCACGTTTTCGAAGTAGGAAGATGCCCTTGAACCTGGAGATTTGGGACCCATGGGATGGGAACCACGCAGTTTTACTTTAAAGGGTCTGCCTTTGCTCACCCAACCTCACGAAACCTCTCAGCCCCAAGAGTGTCCACCCTTATGTCTCAATCAGCTGTGGGTCTAGATATGGTCAATCCAGGTGGCATCACAGCCCCTGAACGAATTTAGTAAGAATTTCTCTATCTTTCACAGTCTTTGTTTCACGGGTTTTTAATAGTGATTGATTTTTATAAAGGGGTTTAGCTGCTTTTCACTGCTGTGTTTATGCCGCTTTACACCCACTTGACTCACTTACAGAGAGATATCAATACATAGGTTTTAAGATTCTTACTAGTCAGATATAATCTTGGGCGGTGAATAGGGGGTGTTGAGTCCAGTTCACTGAGCAAGGATTAGGTCGTGTCTATTACATATTGGGTTTATGGAACGGTATCTGAGCTAATTTGAAACCCTTGTTTTATGCATCACCCCACCTCACCTTTCCCGTTAAGCAGCCATAGTGTGTTTTCTAAACGTGTGACTCTGTTCTGTTTTGTAATTCAGTTCAAGGGTCACGGTTTTTACATTCCCTCTATAAGTGATATCTTATGGTAAGTGTCTTTTTCTGTGTGACTTATTTCACTTAGAATCGTCATACCTAAATTCACTCATCATGCTGCTACTAGCCTTATGACGTTGATTTCATGGCTGAGTGATATCCCATTGTACATAAGGACTACAACTTCTTTATCTATTTTTCTCTTTGTTGGGATATTTACGTTGCAACGAAGTGGAGGTTCTTGTCAACAGAGCAGCCCTAAATTTTGGGGTGCCTGTGTCTTGCTGATTTTTAGTTTTCCCAATTTATACGCCCATGAGTGGAAGTGCCCTATGCTCTCTAAGCTGAGTTTTTTCGATGTTTCAGGACACACCGTACACTTCTCCAGAGTGGCGGTTCGCAATTTACATCCCGCCCATCAGCGTAGCAAGGCTCCCGTTTCTCCATGGCCTGTCCTGCATTTCTGGTTTTGACACTTTATTCAGCATGGCCCTTTTGACCGATGGGAAGCGAGACTTCTTTGTAGCGCTGATTTGCCTTTCCAGGTTGCTTGGTTGGCCAAAAAGGGCGTATGCGTTTTTTCCTGAATATATTCAGGAAAAAACGCATACGCCCTTTTTGGCCAAGGGCATCATTGTCGAGGTTTTGCCGCTTTTCCCATGCTTTAAAGGCGATTCGAATCTACCTCCTGAAATCTGTTTCCTGCAATTCTGCCTTGCTTTCAAATCCTCTTCGTTGTCTTCCATCAATATATTTGTGGACGAGAGTTATCATTTATAACTCTGCAGGTTTGTGAATTGCAGTGCCCCTGAGCTCCATTTTTCAACTCGCTTTCTTGGGAGCTGGCCGCAAAAGCGCAGGATTGCTTTAGGCCCTATTCTGGTTCCGGGCGGAAGGCTGAGCCTGTGGTTAATTCTTCTTCCTGATGGGAAAATAGAGTGACCTGTGCCTGTCCCAACACCTAAAGCTAGTGTCTCATTGGTTCCCCCTCTTCCCGTTCATCCTCAGGACAAATTGCAACCTGTACGGAACAGGAGGTTAAAGGTGCTGATTCTCCAAGGAGGGAGATTGCTAGTAAAGCGGCTGGAATGGCGAACCCGAGCACAAGGAGATGAGAAATGAGGTGCGTTTTAGAAACCTTTCCCGATCACACGGTGTACCATCTTCTGGGTTTCTCATGCACGTTTTCGAAGTAGGAAGATGCCCTTGAACCTGGAGATTTGGGACCGATGGGATGGGAACCACGCAGTTTTAATTTAAAGGGTCTGCGTTTGCTCACCCAACCTCACCAAACCTCTCAGCCCCAAGAGTGTCCACCCTTATGTCTCAATCAGCTGTGGGTCTACATATGGTCAATCCAGGTGGCATCACAGCCCCTGAACGAATTTAGTAAGAATTTCTCTATCTTTCACTGTCTTTGTTTCACGGGTTTTTAAAAGTGATTGATTTTTATAAAGGGGTTTAGCTGCTTTTCACTGCTGTGTTTATGCCGCTTTACAGCCAATTGACTCACTTACAGTGAGATATCAATACATAGGTTTTAAGATTCTTACTAGTCAGATATTATCTTGGGCGGTGAATAGGGGGTGTTGAGTCCAGTTCACTGAGCAAGGAGTACGTCGTGTCTATTACATATTGGGTTTATGGAACGGTATCTGAGCTAATTTGAAACCCTTGTTTTATGCATCACCCCACCTCACCTTTCCCGTTAAGCAGCCATAGTGTGTTTTCTAAACGTGTGACTCTGTTCTGTTTTGTAATTCAGTTCAAGGGTAGCGGTTTTTACATTCCCTCTATAAGTGATATCTTATGATAAGTGTCTTTTTCTGTGTGACTTATTTCACTTAGAATCGTCATACCTAAATTCACTCATCATGCTGCTACTAGCCTTATGACGTTGATTTCATGGCTGAGTGATATCCCATTGTACATAAGGACTACAACTTCTTTATCCATTTTTCTCTTTCTTGGGATATTTACGTTGCAACGAAGTGGAGGTTCTTGTCAACAGAGCAGCCCTAAATTTTGGGGTGCCTGTGTCTTGCTGATTTTTAGTTTTCCCAATTTATACGCCCATGAGTGGAAGTGCCCTATGCTCTCTAAGCTGAGTTTTTTCGATGTTTCAGGACACACCGTACACTTCTCCAGAGTGGCGGTTCGCAATTTACATCCCGCCCATCAGCGTAGCAAGGCTCCCGTTTCTCCATGGCCTGTCCTGCATTTCTGGTTTTGACACTTTATTCAGCATGGCCCTTTTGACCGATGGGAAGCGAGACTTCTTTGTAGCGCTGATTTGCCTTTCCAGGTTGCTTGGTTGGCCAAAAAGGGCGTATGCGTTTTTTCCTGAATATATTCAGGAAAAAACGCATACGCCCTTTTTGGCCAAGGGCATCATTGTCGAGGTTTTGCCGCTTTTCCCGTGCTTTAAAGGCGATTCGAATCTACCTCCTGAAATCTGTTTCCTGCAATTCTGCCTTGCTTTCAAATCCTCTTCGTTGTCTTCCATCAATATATTTGTGGACGAGAGTTATCATTTATAACTCTGCAGGTTTGTGAATTGCAGTGCCCCTGAGCTCCATTTTTCAACTCGCTTTTTTGGCAGCTGGCCGCAAAAGCGCAGGATTGCTTTAGGCCCTATTCTGGTTCCGGGCGGAAGGCTGAGCCTGTGGTTAATTCTTCTTCCTGATGGGAAAATAGAGTGACCTGTGCCTGTCCCAACACCTAAAGCTAGTGTCTCATTGGTTCCCCCTCTTCCCGTTCATCCTCAGGACAAATTGCAACCTGTACGGAACAGGAGGTTAAAGGTGCTGATTCTCCAAGGAGGGAGATTGCTAGTAAAGCGGCTGGAATGGCGAACCCGAGCACAAGGAGATGAGAAATGAGGTGCGTTTTAGAAACCTTTCCCGATCACACGGTGTACCATCTTCTGGGTTTCTCATGCACGTTTTCGAAGTAGGAAGATGCCCTTGAACCTGGAGATTTGGGACCCATGGGATGGGAACCACGCAGTATTACTTTAAAGGGTCTGCGTTTGCTCACCCAACCTCACGAAACCTCTCAGCCCCAAGAGTGTCCACCCTTATGTCTCAATCAGCTGTGGGTCTAGATATGGTCAATCCAGGTGGCATCACAGCCCCTGAACGAATTTAGTAAGAATTTCTCTATCTTTCACAGTCTTTGTTTCACGGGTTTTTAATAGTGATTGATTTTTATAAAGGGGTTTAGCTGCTTTTCACTGCTGTGTTTATGCCGCTTTACACCCACTTGACTCACTTACAGAGAGATATCAATACATAGGTTTTAAGATTCTTACTAGTCAGATATAATCTTGGGCGGTGAATAGGGGGTGTTGAGTCCAGTTCACTGAGCAAGGATTAGGTCGTGTCTATTACATATTGGGTTTATGGAACGGTATCTGAGCTAATTTGAAACCCTTGTTTTATGCATCACCCCACCTCACCTTTCCCGTTAAGCAGCCATAGTGTGTTTTCTAAACGTGTGACTCTGTTCTGTTTTGTAATTCAGTTCAAGGGTCACGGTTTTTACATTCCCTCTATAAGTGATATCTTATGGTAAGTGTCTTTTTCTGTGTGACTTATTTCACTTAGAATCGTCATACCTAAATTCACTCATCATGCTGCTACTAGCCTTATGACGTTGATTTCATGGCTGAGTGATATCCCATTGTACATAAGGACTACAACTTCTTTATCTATTTTTCTCTTTGTTGGGATATTTACGTTGCAACGAAGTGGAGGTTCTTGTCAACAGAGCAGCCCTAAATTTTGGGGTGCCTGTGTCTTGCTGATTTTTAGTTTTCCCAATTTATACGCCCATGAGTGGAAGTGCCCTATGCTCTCTAAGCTGAGTTTTTTCGATGTTTCAGGACACACCGTACACTTCTCCAGAGTGGCGGTTCGCAATTTACATCCCGCCCATCAGCGTAGCAAGGCTCCCGTTTCTCCATGGCCTGTCCTGCATTTCTGGTTTTGACACTTTATTCAGCATGGCCCTTTTGACCGATGGGAAGCGAGACTTCTTTGTAGCGCTGATTTGCCTTTCCAGGTTGCTTGGTTGGCCAAAAAGGGCGTATGCGTTTTTTCCTGAATATATTCAGGAAAAAACGCATACGCCCTTTTTGGCCAAGGGCATCATTGTCGAGGTTTTGCCGCTTTTCCCATGCTTTAAAGGCGATTCGAATCTACCTCCTGAAATCTGTTTCCTGCAATTCTGCCTTGCTTTCAAATCCTCTTCGTTGTCTTCCATCAATATATTTGTGGACGAGAGTTATCATTTATAACTCTGCAGGTTTGTGAATTGCAGTGCCCCTGAGCTCCATTTTTCAACTCGCTTTCTTGGGAGCTGGCCGCAAAAGCGCAGGATTGCTTTAGGCCCTATTCTGGTTCCGGGCGGAAGGCTGAGCCTGTGGTTAATTCTTCTTCCTGATGGGAAAATAGAGTGACCTGTGCCTGTCCCAACACCTAAAGCTAGTGTCTCATTGGTTCCCCCTCTTCCCGTTCATCCTCAGGACAAATTGCAACCTGTACGGAACAGGAGGTTAAAGGTGCTGATTCTCCAAGGAGGGAGATTGCTAGTAAAGCGGCTGGAATGGCGAACCCGAGCACAAGGAGATGAGAAATGAGGTGCGTTTTAGAAACCTTTCCCGATCACACGGTGTACCATCTTCTGGGTTTCTCATGCACGTTTTCGAAGTAGGAAGATGCCCTTGAACCTGGAGATTTGGGACCGATGGGATGGGAACCACGCAGTTTTAATTTAAAGGGTCTGCGTTTGCTCACCCAACCTCACCAAACCTCTCAGCCCCAAGAGTGTCCACCCTTATGTCTCAATCAGCTGTGGGTCTACATATGGTCAATCCAGGTGGCATCACAGCCCCTGAACGAATTTAGTAAGAATTTCTCTATCTTTCACTGTCTTTGTTTCACGGGTTTTTAAAAGTGATTGATTTTTATAAAGGGGTTTAGCTGCTTTTCACTGCTGTGTTTATGCCGCTTTACAGCCAATTGACTCACTTACAGTGAGATATCAATACATAGGTTTTAAGATTCTTACTAGTCAGATATTATCTTGGGCGGTGAATAGGGGGTGTTGAGTCCAGTTCACTGAGCAAGGAGTACGTCGTGTCTATTACATATTGGGTTTATGGAACGGTATCTGAGCTAATTTGAAACCCTTGTTTTATGCATCACCCCACCTCACCTTTCCCGTTAAGCAGCCATAGTGTGTTTTCTAAACGTGTGACTCTGTTCTGTTTTGTAATTCAGTTCAAGGGTAGCGGTTTTTACATTCCCTCTATAAGTGATATCTTATGATAAGTGTCTTTTTCTGTGTGACTTATTTCACTTAGAATCGTCATACCTAAATTCACTCATCATGCTGCTACTAGCCTTATGACGTTGATTTCATGGCTGAGTGATATCCCATTGTACATAAGGACTACAACTTCTTTATCCATTTTTCTCTTTCTTGGGATATTTACGTTGCAACGAAGTGGAGGTTCTTGTCAACAGAGCAGCCCTAAATTTTGGGGTGCCTGTGTCTTGCTGATTTTTAGTTTTCCCAATTTATACGCCCATGAGTGGAAGTGCCCTATGCTCTCTAAGCTGAGTTTTTTCGATGTTTCAGGACACACCGTACACTTCTCCAGAGTGGCGGTTCGCAATTTACATCCCGCCCATCAGCGTAGCAAGGCTCCCGTTTCTCCATGGCCTGTCCTGCATTTCTGGTTTTGACACTTTATTCAGCATGGCCCTTTTGACCGATGGGAAGCGAGACTTCTTTGTAGCGCTGATTTGCCTTTCCAGGTTGCTTGGTTGGCCAAAAAGGGCGTATGCGTTTTTTCCTGAATATATTCAGGAAAAAACGCATACGCCCTTTTTGGCCAAGGGCATCATTGTCGAGGTTTTGCCGCTTTTCCCGTGCTTTAAAGGCGATTCGAATCTACCTCCTGAAATCTGTTTCCTGCAATTCTGCCTTGCTTTCAAATCCTCTTCGTTGTCTTCCATCAATATATTTGTGGACGAGAGTTATCATTTATAACTCTGCAGGTTTGTGAATTGCAGTGCCCCTGAGCTCCATTTTTCAACTCGCTTTTTTGGCAGCTGGCCGCAAAAGCGCAGGATTGCTTTAGGCCCTATTCTGGTTCCGGGCGGAAGGCTGAGCCTGTGGTTAATTCTTCTTCCTGATGGGAAAATAGAGTGACCTGTGCCTGTCCCAACACCTAAAGCTAGTGTCTCATTGGTTCCCCCTCTTCCCGTTCATCCTCAGGACAAATTGCAACCTGTACGGAACAGGAGGTTAAAGGTGCTGATTCTCCAAGGAGGGAGATTGCTAGTAAAGCGGCTGGAATGGCGAACCCGAGCACAAGGAGATGAGAAATGAGGTGCGTTTTAGAAACCTTTCCCGATCACACGGTGTACCATCTTCTGGGTTTCTCATGCACGTTTTCGAAGTAGGAAGATGCCCTTGAACCTGGAGATTTGGGACCCATGGGATGGGAACCACGCAGTATTACTTTAAAGGGTCTGCGTTTGCTCACCCAACCTCACGAAACCTCTCAGCCCCAAGAGTGTCCACCCTTATGTCTCAATCAGCTGTGGGTCTAGATATGGTCAATCCAGGTGGCATCACAGCCCCTGAACGAATTTAGTAAGAATTTCTCTATCTTTCACTGTCTTTGTTTCACGGGTTTTTAATAGTGATTGATTTTTATAAAGGGGTTTAGCTGCTTTTCACTGCTGTGTTTATGCCGCTTTACACCCACTTGACTCACTTACAGAGAGATATCAATACATAGGTTTTAAGATTCTTACTAGTCAGATATATTCTTGGGCGGTGAATAGGGGGTGTTGAGTCCAGTTCACTGAGCAAGGATTAGGTCGTGTCTATTACATATTGGGTTTATGGAACGGTATCTGAGCTAATTTGAAACCCTTGTTTTATGCATCACCCCACCTCACCTTTCCCGTTAAGCAGCCATAGTGTGTTTTCTAAACGTGTGACTCTGTTCTGTTTTGTAATTCAGTTCAAGGGTCACGGTTTTTACATTCCCTCTATAAGTGATATCTTATGGTAAGTGTCTTTTTCTGTGTGACTTATTTCACTTAGAATCGTCATACCTAAATTCACTCATCATGCTGCTACTAGCCTTATGACGTTGATTTCATGGCTGAGTGATATCCCATTGTACATAAGGACTACAACTTCTTTATCCATTTTTCTCTTTGTTGGGATATTTACGTTGCAGCGAAGTGGAGGTTCTTGTCAACAGAGCAGCCCTAAATTTTGGGGTGCCTGTGTCTTGCTGATTTTTAGTTTTCCCAATTTATACGCCCATGAGTGGAAGTGCCCTATGCTCTCTAAGCTGAGTTTTTTCGATGTTTCAGGACTCACCGTACACTTCTCAAGAGTGGCGGTTCGCAATTTACATCCCGCCCATCAGCGTAGCAAGGCTCCCGTTTCTCCATGGCCTGTCCTGCATTTCTGGTTTTGACACTTTATTCAGCATGGCCCTTTTGACCGATGGGAAGCGAGACTTCTTTGTAGCGCTGATTTGCCTTTCCAGGTTGCTTGGTTGGCCAAAAAGGGCGTATGCGTTTTTTCCTGAATATACTCAGGAAAAAACGCATACGCCCTTTTTGGCCAAGGGCATCATTGTCGAGGTTTTGCCGCTTTTCCCGTGCTTTAAAGGCGATTCGAATCTTCCTCCTGAAATCTGTTTCCTGCAATTCTGCCTTGCTTTCAAATCCTCTTTGTTGTCTTCCATCAATATATTTGTGGACGAGAGTTATCATTTATAACTCTGCAGGTTTGTGAATTGCAGTGCCCCTGAGCTCCATTTTTCAACTCGCTTTCTTGGGAGCTGGCCGCAAAAGCGCAGGATTGCTTTAGGCCCTATTCTGGTTCCGGGCGGAAGGCTGAGCCTGTGGTTAATTCTTCTTCCTGATGGGAAAATAGAGTGACCTGTGCCTGTCCCAACACCTAAAGCTAGTGTCTCATTGGTTCCCCCTCTTCCCGTTCATCCTCAGGACAAATTGCAACCTGTACGGAACAGGAGGTTAAAGGTGCTGATTCTCCAAGGAGGGAGATTGCTAGTAAAGCGGCTGGAATGGCGAACCCGAGCACAAGGAGATGAGAAATGAGGTGCGTTTTAGAAACCTTTCCCGATCACACGGTGTACCATCTTCTGCGTTTCTCATGCACGTTTTCGAAGTAGGAAGATGCCCTTGAACCTGGAGATTTGGGACCCATGGGATGGGAACCACGCAGTTTTACTTTAAAGGGTCTGCCTTTGCTCACCCAACCTCACGAAACCTCTCAGCCCCAAGAGTGTCCACCCTTATGTCTCAATCAGCTGTGGGTCTAGATATGGTCAATCCAGGTGGCATCACAGCCCCTGAACGAATTTAGTAAGAATTTCTCTATCTTTCACAGTCTTTGTTTCACGGGTTTTTAATAGTGATTGATTTTTATAAAGGGGTTTAGCTGCTTTTCACTGCTGTGTTTATGCCGCTTTACACCCACTTGACTCACTTACAGAGAGATATCAATACATAGGTTTTAAGATTCTTACTAGTCAGATATAATCTTGGGCGGTGAATAGGGGGTGTTGAGTCCAGTTCACTGAGCAAGGATTAGGTCGTGTCTATTACATATTGGGTTTATGGAACGGTATCTGAGCTAATTTGAAACCCTTGTTTTATGCATCACCCCACCTCACCTTTCCCGTTAAGCAGCCATAGTGTGTTTTCTAAACGTGTGACTCTGTTCTGTTTTGTAATTCAGTTCAAGGGTCACGGTTTTTACATTCCCTCTATAAGTGATATCTTATGGTAAGTGTCTTTTTCTGTGTGACTTATTTCACTTAGAATCGTCATACCTAAATTCACTCATCATGCTGCTACTAGCCTTATGACGTTGATTTCATGGCTGAGTGATATCCCATTGTACATAAGGACTACAACTTCTTTATCTATTTTTCTCTTTGTTGGGATATTTACGTTGCAACGAAGTGGAGGTTCTTGTCAACAGAGCAGCCCTATATTTTGGGGTGCCTGTGTCTTGCTGATTTTTAGTTTTCCCAATTTATACGCCCATGAGTGGAAGTGCCCTATGCTCTCTAAGCTGAGTTTTTTCGATGTTTCAGGACACACCGTACACTTCTCCAGAGTGGCGGTTCGCAATTTACATCCCGCCCATCAGCGTAGCAAGGCTCCCGTTTCTCCATGGCCTGTCCTGCATTTCTGGTTTTGACACTTTATTCAGCATGGCCCTTTTGACCGATGGGAAGCGAGACTTCTTTGTAGCGCTGATTTGCCTTTCCAGGTTGCTTGGTTGGCCAAAAAGGGCGTATGCGTTTTTTCCTGAATATATTCAGGAAAAAACGCATACGCCCTTTTTGGCCAAGGGCATCATTGTCGAGGTTTTGCCGCTTTTCCCATGCTTTAAAGGCGATTCGAATCTACCTCCTGAAATCTGTTTCCTGCAATTCTGCCTTGCTTTCAAATCCTCTTCGTTGTCTTCCATCAATATATTTGTGGACGAGAGTTATCATTTATAACTCTGCAGGTTTGTGAATTGCAGTGCCCCTGAGCTCCATTTTTCAACTCGCTTTCTTGGGAGCTGGCCGCAAAAGCGCAGGATTGCTTTAGGCCCTATTCTGGTTCCGGGCGGAAGGCTGAGCCTGTGGTTAATTCTTCTTCCTGATGGGAAAATAGAGTGACCTGTGCCTGTCCCAACACCTAAAGCTAGTGTCTCATTGGTTCCCCCTCTTCCCGTTCATCCTCAGGACAAATTGCAACCTGTACGGAACAGGAGGTTAAAGGTGCTGATTCTCCAAGGAGGGAGATTGCTAGTAAAGCGGCTGGAATGGCGAACCCGAGCACAAGGAGATGAGAAATGAGGTGCGTTTTAGAAACCTTTCCCGATCACACGGTGTACCATCTTCTGGGTTTCTCATGCACGTTTTCGAAGTAGGAAGATGCCCTTGAACCTGGAGATTTGGGACCGATGGGATGGGAACCACGCAGTTTTAATTTAAAGGGTCTGCGTTTGCTCACCCAACCTCACCAAACCTCTCAGCCCCAAGAGTGTCCACCCTTATGTCTCAATCAGCTGTGGGTCTACATATGGTCAATCCAGGTGGCATCACAGCCCCTGAACGAATTTAGTAAGAATTTCTCTATCTTTCACTGTCTTTGTTTCACGGGTTTTTAAAAGTGATTGATTTTTATAAAGGGGTTTAGCTGCTTTTCACTGCTGTGTTTATGCCGCTTTACAGCCAATTGACTCACTTACAGTGAGATATCAATACATAGGTTTTAAGATTCTTACTAGTCAGATATTATCTTGGGCGGTGAATAGGGGGTGTTGAGTCCAGTTCACTGAGCAAGGAGTACGTCGTGTCTATTACATATTGGGTTTATGGAACGGTATCTGAGCTAATTTGAAACCCTTGTTTTATGCATCACCCCACCTCACCTTTCCCGTTAAGCAGCCATAGTGTGTTTTCTAAACGTGTGACTCTGTTCTGTTTTGTAATTCAGTTCAAGGGTAGCGGTTTTTACATTCCCTCTATAAGTGATATCTTATGATAAGTGTCTTTTTCTGTGTGACTTATTTCACTTAGAATCGTCATACCTAAATTCACTCATCATGCTGCTACTAGCCTTATGACGTTGATTTCATGGCTGAGTGATATCCCATTGTACATAAGGACTACAACTTCTTTATCCATTTTTCTCTTTGTTGGGATATTTACGTTGCAACGAAGTGGAGGTTCTTGTCAACAGAGCAGCCCTAAATTTTGGGGTGCCTGTGTCTTGCTGATTTTTAGTTTTCCCAATTTATACGCCCATGAGTGGAAGTGCCCTATGCTCTCTAAGCTGAGTTTTTTCGATGTTTCAGGACACACCGTACACTTCTCCAGAGTGGCGGTTCGCAATTTACATCCCGCCCATCAGCGTAGCAAGGCTCCCGTTTCTCCATGGCCTGTCCTGCATTTCTGGTTTTGACACTTTATTCAGCATGGCCCTTTTGACCGATGGGAAGCGAGACTTCTTTGTAGCGCTGATTTGCCTTTCCAGGTTGCTTGGTTGGCCAAAAAGGGCGTATGCGTTTTTTCCTGAATATATTCAGGAAAAAACGCATACGCCCTTTTTGGCCAAGGGCATCATTGTCGAGGTTTTGCCGCTTTTCCCGTGCTTTAAAGGCGATTCGAATCTACCTCCTGAAATCTGTTTCCTGCAATTCTGCCTTGCTTTCAAATCCTCTTCGTTGTCTTCCATCAATATATTTGTGGACGAGAGTTATCATTTATAACTCTGCAGGTTTGTGAATTGCAGTGCCCCTGAGCTCCATTTTTCAACTCGCTTTTTTGGCAGCTGGCCGCAAAAGCGCAGGATTGCTTTAGGCCCTATTCTGGTTCCGGGCGGAAGGCTGAGCCTGTGGTTAATTCTTCTTCCTGATGGGAAAATAGAGTGACCTGTGCCTGTCCCAACACCTAAAGCTAGTGTCTCATTGGTTCCCCCTCTTCCCGTTCATCCTCAGGACAAATTGCAACCTGTACGGAACAGGAGGTTAAAGGTGCTGATTCTCCAAGGAGGGAGATTGCTAGTAAAGCGGCTGGAATGGCGAACCCGAGCACAAGGAGATGAGAAATGAGGTGCGTTTTAGAAACCTTTCCCGATCACACGGTGTACCATCTTCTGGGTTTCTCATGCACGTTTTCGAAGTAGGAAGATGCCCTTGAACCTGGAGATTTGGGACCCATGGGATGGGAACCACGCAGTATTACTTTAAAGGGTCTGCGTTTGCTCACCCAACCTCACGAAACCTCTCAGCCCCAAGAGTGTCCACCCTTATGTCTCAATCAGCTGTGGGTCTAGATATGGTCAATCCAGGTGGCATCACAGCCCCTGAACGAATTTAGTAAGAATTTCTCTATCTTTCACAGTCTTTGTTTCACGGGTTTTTAATAGTGATTGATTTTTATAAAGGGGTTTAGCTGCTTTTCACTGCTGTGTTTATGCCGCTTTACACCCACTTGACTCACTTACAGAGAGATATCAATACATAGGTTTTAAGATTCTTACTAGTCAGATATAATCTTGGGCGGTGAATAGGGGGTGTTGAGTCCAGTTCACTGAGCAAGGATTAGGTCGTGTCTATTACATATTGGGTTTATGGAACGGTCTCTGAGCTAATTTGAAACCCTTGTTTTATGCATCACCCCACCTCACCTTTCCCGTTAAGCAGCCATAGTGTGTTTTCTAAACGTGTGACTCTGTTCTGTTTTGTAATTCAGTTCAAGGGTCACGGTTTTTACATTCCCTCTATAAGTGATATCTTATGGTAAGTGTCTTTTTCTGTGTGACTTATTTCACTTAGAATCGTCATACCTAAATTCACTCATCATGCTGCTACTAGCCTTATGACGTTGATTTCATGGCTGAGTGATATCCCATTGTACATAAGGACTACAACTTCTTTATCTATTTTTCTCTTTGTTGGGATATTTACGTTGCAGCGAAGTGGAGGTTCTTGTCAACAGAGCAGCCCTAAATTTTGGGGTGCCTGTGTCTTGCTGATTTTTAGTTTTCCCAATTTATACGCCCATGAGTGGAAGTGCCCTATGCTCTCTAAGCTGAGTTTTTTCGATGTTTCAGGACACACCGTACACTTCTCCAGAGTGGCGGTTCGCAATTTACATCCCGCCCATCAGCGTAGCAAGGCTCCCGTTTCTCCATGGCCTGTCCTGCATTTCTGGTTTTGACACTTTATTCAGCATGGCCCTTTTGACCGATGGGAAGCGAGACTTCTTTGTAGCGCTGATTTGCCTTTCCAGGTTGCTTGGTTGGCCAAAAAGGGCGTATGCGTTTTTTCCTGAATATACTCAGGAAAAAACGCATACGCCCTTTTTGGCCAAGGGCATCATTGTCGAGGTTTTGCCGCTTTTCCCGTGCTTTAAAGGCGATTCGAATCTTCCTCCTGAAATCTGTTTCCTGCAATTCTGCCTTGCTTTCAAATCCTCTTTGTTGTCTTCCATCAATATATTTGTGGACGAGAGTTATCATTTATAACTCTGCAGGTTTGTGAATTGCAGTGCCCCTGAGCTCCATTTTTCAACTCGCTTTCTTGGGAGCTGGCCGCAAAAGCGCAGGATTGCTTTAGGCCCTATTCTGGTTCCGGGCGGAAGGCTGAGCCTGTGGTTAATTCTTCTTCCTGATGGGAAAATAGAGTGACCTGTGCCTGTCCCAACACCTAAAGCTAGTGTCTCATTGGTTCCCCCTCTTCCCGTTCATCCTCAGGACAAATTGCAACCTGTACGGAACAGGAGGTTAAAGGTGCTGATTCTCCAAGGAGGGAGATTGCTAGTAAAGCGGCTGGAATGGCGAACCCGAGCACAAGGAGATGAGAAATGAGGTGCGTTTTAGAAACCTTTCCCGATCACACGGTGTACCATCTTCTGGGTTTCTCATGCACGTTTTCGAAGTAGGAAGATGCCCTTGAACCTGGAGATTTGGGACCCATGGGATGGGAACCACGCAGTTTTACTTTAAAGGGTCTGCCTTTGCTCACCCAACCTCACCAAACCTCTCAGCCCCAAGAGTGTCCACCCTTATGTCTCAATCAGCTGTGGGTCTAGATATGGTCAATCCAGGTGGCATCACAGCCCCTGAACGAATTTAGTAAGAATTTCTCTATCTTTCACAGTCTTTGTTTCACGGGTTTTTAATAGTGATTGATTTTTATAAAGGGGTTTAGCTGCTTTTCACTGCTGTGTTTATGCCGCTTTACACCCACTTGACTCACTTACAGAGAGATATCAATACATAGGTTTTAAGATTCTTACTAGTCAGATATAATCTTGGGCGGTGAATAGGGGGTGTTGAGTCCAGTTCACTGAGCAAGGATTAGGTCGTGTCTATTACATATTGGGTTTATGGAACGGTATCTGAGCTAATTTGAAACCCTTGTTTTATGCATCACCCCACCTCACCTTTCCCGTTAAGCAGCCATAGTGTGTTTTCTAAACGTGTGACTCTGTTCTGTTTTGTAATTCAGTTCAAGGGTCACGGTTTTTACATTCCCTCTATAAGTGATATCTTATGGTAAGTGTCTTTTTCTGTGTGACTTATTTCACTTAGAATCGTCATACCTAAATTCACTCATCATGCTGCTACTAGCCTTATGACGTTGATTTCATGGCTGAGTGATATCCCATTGTACATAAGGACTACAACTTCTTTATCCATTTTTCTCTTTCTTGGGATATTTACGTTGCAACGAAGTGGAGGTTCTTGTCAACAGAGCAGCCCTAAATTTTGGGGTGCCTGTGTCTTGCTGATTTTTAGTTTTCCCAATTTATACGCCCATGAGTGGAAGTGCCCTATGCTCTCTAAGCTGAGTTTTTTCGATGTTTCAGGACACACCGTACACTTCTCCAGAGTGGCTGTTGGCAATTTACATCCCGCCCATCAGCGTAGCAAGGCTCCCGTTTCTCCATGGCCTGTCCTGCATTTCTGGGTTTGACACTTTATTCAGCGTGGCCTATTTGACCGATGGGAAGCGAGACTTCTTTGTAGGGCTGATTTGCCTTTCCAGGTTGCTTGGTTGGACAAAAAGGGCGTATGCGTTTTTTCCTGAATATATTCAGGAAAAAACGCATACGCCCTTTTTGGCCAAGGGCATCATTGTCGAGGTTTTGCCGCTTTTCCCGTGCTTTAAAGGCGATTCGAATCTACCTCCTGAAATCTGTTTCCTGCAATTCTGCCTTGCTTTCAAATCCTCTTTGTTGTCTTCCGTCAATATATTTGTGGACGAGAGTTATCATTTATAACTCTGCAGGTTTGTGAATTGCAGTGCCCCTGAGCTCCATTTTTCAACTCGCTTTCTTGGCAGCTGGCCGCAAAAGCGCAGGATTGCTTTCGGCCCTATTCTGGTTCCGGGCGGAAGGCTGAGCCTGTGGTTAATTCTTCTTCCTGATGGGAAAATAGAGTGACCTGTGCCTGTCCCAACACCTAAAGCTAGTGTCTCATTGGTTCCCCCTCTTCCCGTTCATCCTCAGGACAAATTGCAACCTGTACGGAACAGGAGGTTAAAGGTGCTGATTCTCCAAGGAGGGAGATTGCTACTAAAGCGGCTGGAATGGCGAACCCGAGCACAAGGAGATGAGAAATGAGGTGCGTTTTAGAAACCTTTCCCGATCTCACGGTGTACCATCTTCTGCGTTTCTCATGCACGTTTTCGAAGTAGGAAGATGCCCTTGAACCTGGAGATTTGGGACCCATGGGATGGGAACCACGCAGTTTTACTTTAAAGGGTCTGCCTTTGCTCACCCAACCTCACCAAACCTCTCAACCCCAAAAGTGTCCACCCTTATGTCTCAATCAGCTGTGGGTCTAGATATGGTCAATCCAGGTGGCATCACAGCCCCTGAACGAATTTAGTAAGAATTTCTCTATCTTTCACTGTCTTTGTTTCACGGGTTTTTAAAAGTGATTGATTTTTATAAAGGGGTTTAGCTGCTTTTCACTGCTGTGTTTATGCCGCTTTACACCCACTTGACTCACTTACAGAGAGATATCAATACATAGGTTTTAAGATTCTTACTAGTCAGATATATTCTTGGGCGGTGAATAGGGGGTGTTGAGTCCAGTTCACTGAGCAAGGAGTAGGTCGTGTCTATTACATATTGGGTTTATGGAACGGTATCTGAGCTAATTTGAAACCCTTGTTTTATGCATCACCCCACCTCACCTTTCCCGTTAAGCAGCCATAGTGTGTTTTCTAAACGTGTGACTCTGTTCTGTTTTGTAATTCAGTTCAAGGGTAGCGGTTTTTACATTCCCTCTATAAGTGATATCTTATGGTAAGTGTCTTTTTCTGTGTGACTTATTTCACTTAGAATCGTCATACCTAAATTCACTCATCATGCTGCTACTAGCCTTATGACGTTGATTTCATGGCTGAGTGATATCCCATTGTACATAAGGACTACAACTTCTTTATCCATTTTTCTCTTTGTTGGGATATTTACGTTGCAACGAAGTGGAGGTTCTTGTCAACAGAGCAGCCCTAAATTTTGGGGTGCCTGTGTCTTGCTGATTTTTAGTTTTCCCAATTTATACGCCCATGAGTGGAAGTGCCCTATGCTCTCTAAGCTGAGTTTTTTCGATGTTTCAGGACACACCGTACACTTCTCCAGAGTGGCTGTTGGCAATTTACATCCCGCCCATCAGCGTAGCAAGGCTCCCGTTTCTCCATGGCCTGTCCTGCATTTCTGGGTTTGACACTTTATTCAGCGTGGCCTATTTGACCGATGGGAAGCGAGACTTCTTTGTAGGGCTGATTTGCCTTTCCAGGTTGCTTGGTTGGACAAAAAGGGCGTATGCGTTTTTTCCTGAATATATTCAGGAAAAAACGCATACGCCCTTTTTGGCCAAGGGCATCATTGTCGAGGTTTTGCCGCTTTTCCCGTGCTTTAAAGGCGATTCGAATCTACCTCCTGAAATCTGTTTCCTGCAATTCTGCCTTGCTTTCAAATCCTCTTTGTTGTCTTCCGTCAATATATTTGTGGACGAGAGTTATCATTTATAACTCTGCAGGTTTGTGAATTGCAGTGCCCCTGAGCTCCATTTTTCAACTCGCTTTCTTGGCAGCTGGCCGCAAAAGCGCAGGATTGCTTTCGGCCCTATTCTGGTTCCGGGCGGAAGGCTGAGCCTGTGGTTAATTCTTCTTCCTGATGGGAAAATAGAGTGACCTGTGCCTGTCCCAACACCTAAAGCTAGTGTCTCATTGGTTCCCCCTCTTCCCGTTCATCCTCAGGACAAATTGCAACCTGTACGGAACAGGAGGTTAAAGGTGCTGATTCTCCAAGGAGGGAGATTGCTAGTAAAGCGGCTGGAATGGCGAACCCGAGCACAAGGAGATGAGAAATGAGGTGCGTTTTAGAAACCTTTCCCGATCACACGGTGTACCATCTTCTGGGTTTCTCATGCACGTTTTCGAAGTAGGAAGATGCCCTTGAACCTGGAGATTTGGGACCCATGGGATGGGAACCACGCAGTATTACTTTAAAGGGTCTGCGTTTGCTCACCCAACCTCACGAAACCTCTCAGCCCCAAGAGTGTCCACCCTTATGTCTCAATCAGCTGTGGGTCTAGATATGGTCAATCCAGGTGGCATCACAGCCCCTGAACGAATTTAGTAAGAATTTCTCTATCTTTCACTGTCTTTGTTTCACGGGTTTTTAAAAGTGATTGATTTTTATAAAGGGGTTTAGCTGCTTTTCACTGCTGTGTTTATGCCGCTTTACACCCACTTGACTCACTTACAGAGAGATATCAATACATAGGTTTTAAGATTCTTACTAGTCAGATATATTCTTGGGCGGTGAATAGGGGGTGTTGAGTCCAGTTCACTGAGCAAGGAGTAGGTCGTGTCTATTACATATTGGGTTTATGGAACGGTATCTGAGCTAATTTGAAACCCTTGTTTTATGCATCACCCCACCTCACCTTTCCCGTTAAGCAGCCATAGTGTGTTTTCTAAACGTGTGACTCTGTTCTGTTTTGTAATTCAGTTCAAGGGTAGCGGTTTTTACATTCCCTCTATAAGTGATATCTTATGGTAAGTGTCTTTTTCTGTGTGACTTATTTCACTTAGAATCGTCATACCTAAATTCACTCATCATGCTGCTACTAGCCTTATGACGTTGATTTCATGGCTGAGTGATATCCCATTGTACATAAGGACTACAACTTCTTTATCCATTTTTCTCTTTGTTGGGATATTTACGTTGCAACGAAGTGGAGGTTCTTGTCAACAGAGCAGCCCTAAATTTTGGGGTGCCTGTGTCTTGCTGATTTTTAGTTTTCCCAATTTATACGCCCATGAGTGGAAGTGCCCTATGCTCTCTAAGCTGAGTTTTTTCGATGTTTCAGGACACACCGTACACTTCTCCAGAGTGGCGGTTCGCAATTTACATCCCGCCCATCAGCGTAGCAAGGCTCCCGTTTCTCCATGGCCTGTCCTGCATTTCTGGTTTTGACACTTTATTCAGCATGGCCCTTTTGACCGATGGGAAGCGAGACTTCTTTGTAGCGCTGATTTGCCTTTCCAGGTTGCTTGGTTGGCCAAAAAGGGCGTATGCGTTTTTTCCTGAATATATTCAGGAAAAAACGCATACGCCCTTTTTGGCCAAGGGCATCATTGTCGAGGTTTTGCCGCTTTTCCCGTGCTTTAAAGGCGATTCGAATCTACCTCCTGAAATCTGTTTCCTGCAATTCTGCCTTGCTTTCAAATCCTCTTCGTTGTCTTCCGTCAATATATTTGTGGACGAGAGTTATCATTGATAACTCTGCAGGTTTGTGAATTGCAGTGCCCCTGAGCTCCATTTTTCAACTCGCTTTCTTGGGAGCTGGCCGCAAAAGCGCAGGATTGCTTCAGGCCCTATTCTGGTCCCGGGCGGCAGGCTGAGCCTGTGGTTAATTCTTCTTCCTGATGGGAAAATAGAGTGACCTGTGCCTGTCCCAACACCTAGAGCTACTGTCTCATTGGTTCCCCCTCTTCCCGTTCATCCTCAGGACAAATTGCAACCTGTACGGAACAGGAGGTTAAAGGTGCTGATTCTCCAAGGAGGGAGATTGCTAGTAAAGCGGCTGGAATGGCGAACCCGAGCACAAGGAGATGAGAAATGAGGTGCGTTTTAGAAACCTTTCCCGATCACACGGTGTACCATCTTCTGCGTTTCTCATGCACGTTTTCGAAGTAGGAAGATGCCCTTGAACCTGGAGATTTGGGACCCATGGGATGGGAACCACGCAGTTTTACTTTAAAGGGTCTGCCTTTGCTCACCCAACCTCACCAAACCTCTCAGCCCCAAGAGTGTCCACCCTTATGTCTCAATCAGCTGTGGGTCTAGATATGGTCAATCCAGGTGGCATCACAGCCCCTGAACGAATTTAGTAAGAATTTCTCTATCTTTCACAGTCTTTGTTTCACGGGTTTTTAATAGTGATTGATTTTTATAAAGGGGTTTAGCTGCTTTTCACTGCTGTGTTTATGCCGCTTTACACCCACTTGACTCACTTACAGAGAGATATCAATACATAGGTTTTAAGATTCTTACTAGTCAGATATAATCTTGGGCGGTGAATAGGGGGTGTTGAGTCCAGTTCACTGAGCAAGGATTAGGTCGTGTCTATTACATATTGGGTTTATGGAACGGTATCTGAGCTAATTTGAAACCCTTGTTTTATGCATCACCCCACCTCACCTTTCCCGTTAAGCAGCCATAGTGTGTTTTCTAAACGTGTGACTCTGTTCTGTTTTGTAATTCAGTTCAAGGGTCACGGTTTTTACATTCCCTCTATAAGTGATATCTTATGGTAAGTGTCTTTTTCTGTGTGACTTATTTCACTTAGAATCGTCATACCTAAATTCACTCATCATGCTGCTACTAGCCTTATGACGTTGATTTCATGGCTGAGTGATATCCCATTGTACATAAGGACTACAACTTCTTTATCCATTTTTCTCTTTCTTGGGATATTTACGTTGCAACGAAGTGGAGGTTCTTGTCAACAGAGCAGCCCTAAATTTTGGGGTGCCTGTGTCTTGCTGATTTTTAGTTTTCCCAATTTATACGCCCATGAGTGGAAGTGCCCTATGCTCTCTAAGCTGAGTTTTTTCGATGTTTCAGGACACACCGTACACTTCTCCAGAGTGGCTGTTGGCAATTTACATCCCGCCCATCAGCGTAGCAAGGCTCCCGTTTCTCCATGGCCTGTCCTGCATTTCTGGGTTTGACACTTTATTCAGCGTGGCCTATTTGACCGATGGGAAGCGAGACTTCTTTGTAGGGCTGATTTGCCTTTCCAGGTTGCTTGGTTGGACAAAAAGGGCGTATGCGTTTTTTCCTGAATATATTCAGGAAAAAACGCATACGCCCTTTTTGGCCAAGGGCATCATTGTCGAGGTTTTGCCGCTTTTCCCGTGCTTTAAAGGCGATTCGAATCTACCTCCTGAAATCTGTTTCCTGCAATTCTGCCTTGCTTTCAAATCCTCTTTGTTGTCTTCCGTCAATATATTTGTGGACGAGAGTTATCATTTATAACTCTGCAGGTTTGTGAATTGCAGTGCCCCTGAGCTCCATTTTTCAACTCGCTTTCTTGGCAGCTGGCCGCAAAAGCGCAGGATTGCTTTCGGCCCTATTCTGGTTCCGGGCGGAAGGCTGAGCCTGTGGTTAATTCTTCTTCCTGATGGGAAAATAGAGTGACCTGTGCCTGTCCCAACACCTAAAGCTAGTGTCTCATTGGTTCCCCCTCTTCCCGTTCATCCTCAGGACAAATTGCAACCTGTACGGAACAGGAGGTTAAAGGTGCTGATTCTCCAAGGAGGGAGATTGCTAGTAAAGCGGCTGGAATGGCGAACCCGAGCACAAGGAGATGAGAAATGAGGTGCGTTTTAGAAACCTTTCCCGATCACACGGTGTACCATCTTCTGGGTTTCTCATGCACGTTTTCGAAGTAGGAAGATGCCCTTGAACCTGGAGATTTGGGACCCATGGGATGGGAACCACGCAGTATTACTTTAAAGGGTCTGCGTTTGCTCACCCAACCTCACGAAACCTCTCAGCCCCAAGAGTGTCCACCCTTATGTCTCAATCAGCTGTGGGTCTAGATATGGTCAATCCAGGTGGCATCACAGCCCCTGAACGAATTTAGTAAGAATTTCTCTATCTTTCACTGTCTTTGTTTCACGGGTTTTTAAAAGTGATTGATTTTTATAAAGGGGTTTAGCTGCTTTTCACTGCTGTGTTTATGCCGCTTTACACCCACTTGACTCACTTACAGAGAGATATCAATACATAGGTTTTAAGATTCTTACTAGTCAGATATATTCTTGGGCGGTGAATAGGGGGTGTTGAGTCCAGTTCACTGAGCAAGGAGTAGGTCGTGTCTATTACATATTGGGTTTATGGAACGGTATCTGAGCTAATTTGAAACCCTTGTTTTATGCATCACCCCACCTCACCTTTCCCGTTAAGCAGCCATAGTGTGTTTTCTAAACGTGTGACTCTGTTCTGTTTTGTAATTCAGTTCAAGGGTAGCGGTTTTTACATTCCCTCTATAAGTGATATCTTATGGTAAGTGTCTTTTTCTGTGTGACTTATTTCACTTAGAATCGTCATACCTAAATTCACTCATCATGCTGCTACTAGCCTTATGACGTTGATTTCATGGCTGAGTGATATCCCATTGTACATAAGGACTACAACTTCTTTATCCATTTTTCTCTTTGTTGGGATATTTACGTTGCAACGAAGTGGAGGTTCTTGTCAACAGAGCAGCCCTAAATTTTGGGGTGCCTGTGTCTTGCTGATTTTTAGTTTTCCCAATTTATACGCCCATGAGTGGAAGTGCCCTATGCTCTCTAAGCTGAGTTTTTTCGATGTTTCAGGACACACCGTACACTTCTCCAGAGTGGCGGTTCGCAATTTACATCCCGCCCATCAGCGTAGCAAGGCTCCCGTTTCTCCATGGCCTGTCCTGCATTTCTGGTTTTGACACTTTATTCAGCATGGCCCTTTTGACCGATGGGAAGCGAGACTTCTTTGTAGCGCTGATTTGCCTTTCCAGGTTGCTTGGTTGGCCAAAAAGGGCGTATGCGTTTTTTCCTGAATATATTCAGGAAAAAACGCATACGCCCTTTTTGGCCAAGGGCATCATTGTCGAGGTTTTGCCGCTTTTCCCGTGCTTTAAAGGCGATTCGAATCTACCTCCTGAAATCTGTTTCCTGCAATTCTGCCTTGCTTTCAAATCCTCTTCGTTGTCTTCCGTCAATATATTTGTGGACGAGAGTTATCATTGATAACTCTGCAGGTTTGTGAATTGCAGTGCCCCTGAGCTCCATTTTTCAACTCGCTTTCTTGGGAGCTGGCCGCAAAAGAGCAGGATTGCTTCAGGCCCTATTCTGGTCCCGGGCGGCAGGCTGAGCCTGTGGTTAATTCTTCTTCCTGATGGGAAAATAGAGTGACCTGTGCCTGTCCCAACACCTAGAGCTACTGTCTCATTGGTTCCCCCTCTTCCCGTTCATCCTCAGGACAAATTGCAACCTGTACGGAACAGGAGGTTAAAGGTGCTGATTCTCCAAGGAGGGAGATTGCTACTAAAGCGGCTGGAATGGCGAACCCGAGCACAAGGAGATGAGAAATGAGGTGCGTTTTAGAAACCTTTCCCGATCACACGGTGTACCATCTTCTGGGTTTCTCATGCATGTTTTCGAAGTAGGAAGATGCCCTTGAACCTGGAGATTTGGGACCCATGGGATGGGAACCACGCAGTATTACTTTAAAGGGTCTGCGTTTGCTCACCCAACCTCACGAAACCTCTCAGCCCCAAGAGTGTCCACCCTTATGTCTCAATCAGCTGTGGGTCTACATATGGTCAATCCAGGTGGCATCACAGCCCCTGAACGAATTTAGTAAGAATTTCTCTATCTTTCACTGTCTTTGTTTCACGGGTTTTTAAAAGTGATTGATTTTTATAAAGGGGTTTAGCTGCTTTTCACTGCTGTGTTTATGCCGCTTTACAGCCAATTGACTCACTTACAGTGAGATATCAATACATAGGTTTTAAGATTCTTACTAGTCAGATATTATCTTGGGCGGTGAATAGGGGGTGTTGAGTCCAGTTCACTGAGCAAGGAGTACGTCGTGTCTATTACATATTGGGTTTATGGAACGGTATCTGAGCTAATTTGAAACCCTTGTTTTATGCATCACCCCACCTCACCTTTCCCGTTAAGCAGCCATAGTGTGTTTTCTAAACGTGTGACTCTGTTCTGTTTTGTAATTCAGTTCAAGGGTAGCGGTTTTTACATTCCCTCTATAAGTGATATCTTATGATAAGTGTCTTTTTCTGTGTGACTTATTTCACTTAGAATCGTCATACCTAAATTCACTCATCATGCTGCTACTAGCCTTATGACGTTGATTTCATGGCTGAGTGATATCCCATTGTACATAAGGACTACAACTTCTTTATCCATTTTTCTCTTTCTTGGGATATTTACGTTGCAACGAAGTGGAGGTTCTTGTCAACAGAGCAGCCCTAAATTTTGGGGTGCCTGTGTCTTGCTGATTTTTAGTTTTCCCAATTTATACGCCCATGAGTGGAAGTGCCCTATGCTCTCTAAGCTGAGTTTTTTCGATGTTTCAGGACACACCGTACACTTCTCCAGAGTGGCGGTTCGCAATTTACATCCCGCCCATCAGCGTAGCAAGGCTCCCGTTTCTCCATGGCCTGTCCTGCATTTCTGGTTTTGACACTTTATTCAGCATGGCCCTTTTGACCGATGGGAAGCGAGACTTCTTTGTAGCGCTGATTTGCCTTTCCAGGTTGCTTGGTTGGCCAAAAAGGGCGTATGCGTTTTTTCCTGAATATATTCAGGAAAAAACGCATACGCCCTTTTTGGCCAAGGGCATCATTGTCGAGGTTTTGCCGCTTTTCCCGTGCTTTAAAGGCGATTCGAATCTACCTCCTGAAATCTGTTTCCTGCAATTCTGCCTTGCTTTCAAATCCTCTTCGTTGTCTTCCATCAATATATTTGTGGACGAGAGTTATCATTTATAACTCTGCAGGTTTGTGAATTGCAGTGCCCCTGAGCTCCATTTTTCAACTCGCTTTCTTGGCAGCTGGCCGCAAAAGCGCAGGATTGCTTTAGGCCCTATTCTGGTTCCGGGCGGAAGGCTGAGCCTGTGGTTAATTCTTCTTCCTGATGGGAAAATAGAGTGACCTGTGCCTGTCCCAACACCTAAAGCTAGTGTCTCATTGGTTCCCCCTCTTCCCGTTCATCCTCAGGACAAATTGCAACCTGTACGGAACAGGAGGTTAAAGGTGCTGATTCTCCAAGGAGGGAGATTGCTAGTAAAGCGGCTGGAATGGCGAACCCGAGCACAAGGAGATGAGAAATGAGGTGCGTTTTAGAAACCTTTCCCGATCACACGGTGTACCATCTTCTGGGTTTCTCATGCACGTTTTCGAAGTAGGAAGATGCCCTTGAACCTGGAGATTTGGGACCCATGGGATGGGAACCACGCAGTATTACTTTAAAGGGTCTGCGTTTGCTCACCCAACCTCACGAAACCTCTCAGCCCCAAGAGTGTCCACCCTTATGTCTCAATCAGCTGTGGGTCTAGATATGGTCAATCCAGGTGGCATCACAGCCCCTGAACGAATTTAGTAAGAATTTCTCTATCTTTCACTGTCTTTGTTTCACGAGTTTTTAATAGTGATTGATTTTTATAAAGGGGTTTAGCTGCTTTTCACTGCTGTGTTTATGCCGCTTTACACCCACTTGACTCACTTACAGAGAGATATCAATACATAGGTTTTAAGATTCTTACTAGTCAGATATATTCTTGGGCGGTGAATAGGGGGTGTTGAGTCCAGTTCACTGAGCAAGGATTAGGTCGTGTCTATTACATATTGGGTTTATGGAACGGTCTCTGAGCTAATTTGAAACCCTTGTTTTATGCATCACCCCACCTCACCTTTCCCGTTAAGCAGCCATAGTGTGTTTTCTAAACGTGTGACTCTGTTCTGTTTTGTAATTCAGTTCAAGGGTCACGGTTTTTACATTCCCTCTATAAGTGATATCTTATGGTAAGTGTCTTTTTCTGTGTGACTTATTTCACTTAGAATCGTCATACCTAAATTCACTCATCATGCTGCTACTAGCCTTATGACGTTGATTTCATGGCTGAGTGATATCCCATTGTACATAAGGACTACAACTTCTTTATCCATTTTTCTCTTTGTTGGGATATTTACGTTGCAGCGAAGTGGAGGTTCTTGTCAACAGAGCAGCCCTAAATTTTGGGGTGCCTGTGTCTTGCTGATTTTTAGTTTTCCCAATTTATACGCCCATGAGTGGAAGTGCCCTATGCTCTCTAAGCTGAGTTTTTTCGATGTTTCAGGACACACCGTACACTTCTCCAGAGTGGCGGTTCGCAATTTACATCCCGCCCATCAGCGTAGCAAGGCTCCCGTTTCTCCATGGCCTGTCCTGCATTTCTGGTTTTGACACTTTATTCAGCATGGCCCTTTTGACCGATGGGAAGCGAGACTTCTTTGTAGCGCTGATTTGCCTTTCCAGGTTGCTTGGTTGGCCAAAAAGGGCGTATGCGTTTTTTCCTGAATATACTCAGGAAAAAACGCATACGCCCTTTTTGGCCAAGGGCATCATTGTCGAGGTTTTGCCGCTTTTCCCGTGCTTTAAAGGCGATTCGAATCTACCTCCTGAAATCTGTTTCCTGCAATTCTGCCTTGCTTTCAAATCCTCTTCGTTGTCTTCCATCAATATATTTGTGGACGAGAGTTATCATTTATAACTCTGCAGGTTTGTGAATTGCAGTGCCCCTGAGCTCCATTTTTCAACTCGCTTTCTTGGCAGCTGGCCGCAAAAGCGCAGGATTGCTTTAGGCCCTATTCTGGTTCCGGGCGGAAGGCTGAGCCTGTGGTTAATTCTTCTTCCTGATGGGAAAATAGAGTGACCTGTGCCTGTCCCAACACCTAAAGCTAGTGTCTCATTGGTTCCCCCTCTTCCCGTTCATCCTCAGGACAAATTGCAACCTGTACGGAACAGGAGGTTAAAGGTGCTGATTCTCCAAGGAGGGAGATTGCTAGTAAAGCGGCTGGAATGGCGAACCCGAGCACAAGGAGATGAGAAATGAGGTGCGTTTTAGAAACCTTTCCCGATCACACGGTGTACCATCTTCTGCGTTTCTCATGCACGTTTTCGAAGTAGGAAGATGCCCTTGAACCTGGAGATTTGGGACCCATGGGATGGGAACCACGCAGTTTTACTTTAAAGGGTCTGCCTTTGCTCACCCAACCTCACCAAACCTCTCAGCCCCAAGAGTGTCCACCCTTATGTCTCAATCAGCTGTGGGTCTAGATATGGTCAATCCAGGTGGCATCACAGCCCCTGAACGAATTTAGTAAGAATTTCTCTATCTTTCACAGTCTTTGTTTCACGGGTTTTTAATAGTGATTGATTTTTATAAAGGGGTTTAGCTGCTTTTCACTGCTGTGTTTATGCCGCTTTACACCCACTTGACTCACTTACAGAGAGATATCAATACATAGGTTTTAAGATTCTTACTAGTCAGATATAATCTTGGGCGGTGAATAGGGGGTGTTGAGTCCAGTTCACTGAGCAAGGATTAGGTCGTGTCTATTACATATTGGGTTTATGGAACGGTATCTGAGCTAATTTGAAACCCTTGTTTTATGCATCACCCCACCTCACCTTTCCCGTTAAGCAGCCATAGTGTGTTTTCTAAACGTGTGACTCTGTTCTGTTTTGTAATTCAGTTCAAGGGTCACGGTTTTTACATTCCCTCTATAAGTGATATCTTATGGTAAGTGTCTTTTTCTGTGTGACTTATTTCACTTAGAATCGTCATACCTAAATTCACTCATCATGCTGCTACTAGCCTTATGACGTTGATTTCATGGCTGAGTGATATCCCATTGTACATAAGGACTACAACTTCTTTATCCATTTTTCTCTTTCTTGGGATATTTACGTTGCAACGAAGTGGAGGTTCTTGTCAACAGAGCAGCCCTAAATTTTGGGGTGCCTGTGTCTTGCTGATTTTTAGTTTTCCCAATTTATACGCCCATGAGTGGAAGTGCCCTATGCTCTCTAAGCTGAGTTTTTTCGATGTTTCAGGACACACCGTACACTTCTCCAGAGTGGCTGTTGGCAATTTACATCCCGCCCATCAGCGTAGCAAGGCTCCCGTTTCTCCATGGCCTGTCCTGCATTTCTGGGTTTGACACTTTATTCAGCGTGGCCTATTTGACCGATGGGAAGCGAGACTTCTTTGTAGGGCTGATTTGCCTTTCCAGGTTGCTTGGTTGGACAAAAAGGGCGTATGCGTTTTTTCCTGAATATATTCAGGAAAAAACGCATACGCCCTTTTTGGCCAAGGGCATCATTGTCGAGGTTTTGCCGCTTTTCCCGTGCTTTAAAGGCGATTCGAATCTACCTCCTGAAATCTGTTTCCTGCAATTCTGCCTTGCTTTCAAATCCTCTTTGTTGTCTTCCGTCAATATATTTGTGGACGAGAGTTATCATTTATAACTCTGCAGGTTTGTGAATTGCAGTGCCCCTGAGCTCCATTTTTCAACTCGCTTTCTTGGCAGCTGGCCGCAAAAGCGCAGGATTGCTTTCGGCCCTTTTCTGGTTCCGGGCGGAAGGCTGAGCCTGTGGTTAATTCTTCTTCCTGATGGGAAAATAGAGTGACCTGTGCCTGTCCCAACACCTAAAGCTAGTGTCTCATTGGTTCCCCCTCTTCCCGTTCATCCTCAGGACAAATTGCAACCTGTACGGAACAGGAGGTTAAAGGTGCTGATTCTCCAAGGAGGGAGATTGCTACTAAAGCGGCTGGAATGGCGAACCCGAGCACAAGGAGATGAGAAATGAGGTGCGTTTTAGAAACCTTTCCCGATCTCACGGTGTACCATCTTCTGCGTTTCTCATGCACGTTTTCGAAGTAGGAAGATGCCCTTGAACCTGGAGATTTGGGACCCATGGGATGGGAACCACGCAGTTTTACTTTAAAGGGTCTGCCTTTGCTCACCCAACCTCACCAAACCTCTCAACCCCAAAAGTGTCCACCCTTATGTCTCAATCAGCTGTGGGTCTAGATATGGTCAATCCAGGTGGCATCACAGCCCCTGAACGAATTTAGTAAGAATTTCTCTATCTTTCACTGTCTTTGTTTCACGGGTTTTTAAAAGTGATTGATTTTTATAAAGGGGTTTAGCTGCTTTTCACTGCTGTGTTTATGCCGCTTTACACCCACTTGACTCACTTACAGAGAGATATCAATACATAGGTTTTAAGATTCTTACTAGTCAGATATATTCTTGGGCGGTGAATAGGGGGTGTTGAGTCCAGTTCACTGAGCAAGGAGTAGGTCGTGTCTATTACATATTGGGTTTATGGAACGGTATCTGAGCTAATTTGAAACCCTTGTTTTATGCATCACCCCACCTCACCTTTCCCGTTAAGCAGCCATAGTGTGTTTTCTAAACGTGTGACTCTGTTCTGTTTTGTAATTCAGTTCAAGGGTAGCGGTTTTTACATTCCCTCTATAAGTGATATCTTATGGTAAGTGTCTTTTTCTGTGTGACTTATTTCACTTAGAATCGTCATACCTAAATTCACTCATCATGCTGCTACTAGCCTTATGACGTTGATTTCATGGCTGAGTGATATCCCATTGTACATAAGGACTACAACTTCTTTATCCATTTTTCTCTTTGTTGGGATATTTACGTTGCAACGAAGTGGAGGTTCTTGTCAACAGAGCAGCCCTAAATTTTGGGGTGCCTGTGTCTTGCTGATTTTTAGTTTTCCCAATTTATACGCCCATGAGTGGAAGTGCCCTATGCTCTCTAAGCTGAGTTTTTTCGATGTTTCAGGACACACCGTACACTTCTCCAGAGTGGCTGTTGGCAATTTACATCCCGCCCATCAGCGTAGCAAGGCTCCCGTTTCTCCATGGCCTGTCCTGCATTTCTGGGTTTGACACTTTATTCAGCGTGGCCTATTTGACCGATGGGAAGCGAGACTTCTTTGTAGGGCTGATTTGCCTTTCCAGGTTGCTTGGTTGGACAAAAAGGGCGTATGCGTTTTTTCCTGAATATATTCAGGAAAAAACGCATACGCCCTTTTTGGCCAAGGGCATCATTGTCGAGGTTTTGCCGCTTTTCCCGTGCTTTAAAGGCGATTCGAATCTACCTCCTGAAATCTGTTTCCTGCAATTCTGCCTTGCTTTCAAATCCTCTTTGTTGTCTTCCGTCAATATATTTGTGGACGAGAGTTATCATTTATAACTCTGCAGGTTTGTGAATTGCAGTGCCCCTGAGCTCCATTTTTCAACTCGCTTTCTTGGCAGCTGGCCGCAAAAGCGCAGGATTGCTTTCGGCCCTATTCTGGTTCCGGGCGGAAGGCTGAGCCTGTGGTTAATTCTTCTTCCTGATGGGAAAATAGAGTGACCTGTGCCTGTCCCAACACCTAAAGCTAGTGTCTCATTGGTTCCCCCTCTTCCCGTTCATCCTCAGGACAAATTGCAACCTGTACGGAACAGGAGGTTAAAGGTGCTGATTCTCCAAGGAGGGAGATTGCTAGTAAAGCGGCTGGAATGGCGAACCCGAGCACAAGGAGATGAGAAATGAGGTGCGTTTTAGAAACCTTTCCCGATCACACGGTGTACCATCTTCTGGGTTTCTCATGCACGTTTTCGAAGTAGGAAGATGCCCTTGAACCTGGAGATTTGGGACCCATGGGATGGGAACCACGCAGTATTACTTTAAAGGGTCTGCGTTTGCTCACCCAACCTCACGAAACCTCTCAGCCCCAAGAGTGTCCACCCTTATGTCTCAATCAGCTGTGGGTCTAGATATGGTCAATCCAGGTGGCATCACAGCCCCTGAACGAATTTAGTAAGAATTTCTCTATCTTTCACTGTCTTTGTTTCACGGGTTTTTAAAAGTGATTGATTTTTATAAAGGGGTTTAGCTGCTTTTCACTGCTGTGTTTATGCCGCTTTACACCCACTTGACTCACTTACAGAGAGATATCAATACATAGGTTTTAAGATTCTTACTAGTCAGATATATTCTTGGGCGGTGAATAGGGGGTGTTGAGTCCAGTTCACTGAGCAAGGAGTAGGTCGTGTCTATTACATATTGGGTTTATGGAACGGTATCTGAGCTAATTTGAAACCCTTGTTTTATGCATCACCCCACCTCACCTTTCCCGTTAAGCAGCCATAGTGTGTTTTCTAAACGTGTGACTCTGTTCTGTTTTGTAATTCAGTTCAAGGGTAGCGGTTTTTACATTCCCTCTATAAGTGATATCTTATGGTAAGTGTCTTTTTCTGTGTGACTTATTTCACTTAGAATCGTCATACCTAAATTCACTCATCATGCTGCTACTAGCCTTATGACGTTGATTTCATGGCTGAGTGATATCCCATTGTACATAAGGACTACAACTTCTTTATCCATTTTTCTCTTTGTTGGGATATTTACGTTGCAACGAAGTGGAGGTTCTTGTCAACAGAGCAGCCCTAAATTTTGGGGTGCCTGTGTCTTGCTGATTTTTAGTTTTCCCAATTTATACGCCCATGAGTGGAAGTGCCCTATGCTCTCTAAGCTGAGTTTTTTCGATGTTTCAGGACACACCGTACACTTCTCCAGAGTGGCGGTTCGCAATTTACATCCCGCCCATCAGCGTAGCAAGGCTCCCGTTTCTCCATGGCCTGTCCTGCATTTCTGGTTTTGACACTTTATTCAGCATGGCCCTTTTGACCGATGGGAAGCGAGACTTCTTTGTAGCGCTGATTTGCCTTTCCAGGTTGCTTGGTTGGCCAAAAAGGGCGTATGCGTTTTTTCCTGAATATATTCAGGAAAAAACGCATACGCCCTTTTTGGCCAAGGGCATCATTGTCGAGGTTTTGCCGCTTTTCCCGTGCTTTAAAGGCGATTCGAATCTACCTCCTGAAATCTGTTTCCTGCAATTCTGCCTTGCTTTCAAATCCTCTTCGTTGTCTTCCGTCAATATATTTGTGGACGAGAGTTATCATTGATAACTCTGCAGGTTTGTGAATTGCAGTGCCCCTGAGCTCCATTTTTCAACTCGCTTTCTTGGGAGCTGGCCGCAAAAGCGCAGGATTGCTTCAGGCCCTATTCTGGTCCCGGGCGGCAGGCTGAGCCTGTGGTTAATTCTTCTTCCTGATGGGAAAATAGAGTGACCTGTGCCTGTCCCAACACCTAGAGCTACTGTCTCATTGGTTCCCCCTCTTCCCGTTCATCCTCAGGACAAATTGCAACCTGTACGGAACAGGAGGTTAAAGGTGCTGATTCTCCAAGGAGGGAGATTGCTACTAAAGCGGCTGGAATGGCGAACCCGAGCACAAGGAGATGAGAAATGAGGTGCGTTTTAGAAACCTTTCCCGATCACACGGTGTACCATCTTCTGGGTTTCTCATGCATGTTTTCGAAGTAGGAAGATGCCCTTGAACCTGGAGATTTGGGACCCATGGGATGGGAACCACGCAGTATTACTTTAAAGGGTCTGCGTTTGCTCACCCAACCTCACGAAACCTCTCAGCCCCAAGAGTGTCCACCCTTATGTCTCAATCAGCTGTGGGTCTACATATGGTCAATCCAGGTGGCATCACAGCCCCTGAACGAATTTAGTAAGAATTTCTCTATCTTTCACTGTCTTTGTTTCACGGGTTTTTAAAAGTGATTGATTTTTATAAAGGGGTTTAGCTGCTTTTCACTGCTGTGTTTATGCCGCTTTACAGCCAATTGACTCACTTACAGTGAGATATCAATACATAGGTTTTAAGATTCTTACTAGTCAGATATTATCTTGGGCGGTGAATAGGGGGTGTTGAGTCCAGTTCACTGAGCAAGGAGTACGTCGTGTCTATTACATATTGGGTTTATGGAACGGTATCTGAGCTAATTTGAAACCCTTGTTTTATGCATCACCCCACCTCACCTTTCCCGTTAAGCAGCCATAGTGTGTTTTCTAAACGTGTGACTCTGTTCTGTTTTGTAATTCAGTTCAAGGGTAGCGGTTTTTACATTCCCTCTATAAGTGATATCTTATGATAAGTGTCTTTTTCTGTGTGACTTATTTCACTTAGAATCGTCATACCTAAATTCACTCATCATGCTGCTACTAGCCTTATGACGTTGATTTCATGGCTGAGTGATATCCCATTGTACATAAGGACTACAACTTCTTTATCCATTTTTCTCTTTCTTGGGATATTTACGTTGCAACGAAGTGGAGGTTCTTGTCAACAGAGCAGCCCTAAATTTTGGGGTGCCTGTGTCTTGCTGATTTTTAGTTTTCCCAATTTATACGCCCATGAGTGGAAGTGCCCTATGCTCTCTAAGCTGAGTTTTTTCGATGTTTCAGGACACACCGTACACTTCTCCAGAGTGGCGGTTCGCAATTTACATCCCGCCCATCAGCGTAGCAAGGCTCCCGTTTCTCCATGGCCTGTCCTGCATTTCTGGTTTTGACACTTTATTCAGCATGGCCCTTTTGACCGATGGGAAGCGAGACTTCTTTGTAGCGCTGATTTGCCTTTCCAGGTTGCTTGGTTGGCCAAAAAGGGCGTATGCGTTTTTTCCTGAATATATTCAGGAAAAAACGCATACGCCCTTTTTGGCCAAGGGCATCATTGTCGAGGTTTTGCCGCTTTTCCCGTGCTTTAAAGGCGATTCGAATCTACCTCCTGAAATCTGTTTCCTGCAATTCTGCCTTGCTTTCAAATCCTCTTCGTTGTCTTCCATCAATATATTTGTGGACGAGAGTTATCATTTATAACTCTGCAGGTTTGTGAATTGCAGTGCCCCTGAGCTCCATTTTTCAACTCGCTTTCTTGGCAGCTGGCCGCAAAAGCGCAGGATTGCTTTAGGCCCTATTCTGGTTCCGGGCGGAAGGCTGAGCCTGTGGTTAATTCTTCTTCCTGATGGGAAAATAGAGTGACCTGTGCCTGTCCCAACACCTAAAGCTAGTGTCTCATTGGTTCCCCCTCTTCCCGTTCATCCTCAGGACAAATTGCAACCTGTACGGAACAGGAGGTTAAAGGTGCTGATTCTCCAAGGAGGGAGATTGCTAGTAAAGCGGCTGGAATGGCGAACCCGAGCACAAGGAGATGAGAAATGAGGTGCGTTTTAGAAACCTTTCCCGATCACACGGTGTACCATCTTCTGGGTTTCTCATGCACGTTTTCGAAGTAGGAAGATGCCCTTGAACCTGGAGATTTGGGACCCATGGGATGGGAACCACGCAGTATTACTTTAAAGGGTCTGCGTTTGCTCACCCAACCTCACGAAACCTCTCAGCCCCAAGAGTGTCCACCCTTATGTCTCAATCAGCTGTGGGTCTAGATATGGTCAATCCAGGTGGCATCACAGCCCCTGAACGAATTTAGAAGAATTTCTCTATCTTTCACTGTCTTTGTCTCACGGGTTTTTAAAAGTGATTGTTTTTTATAAAGGGGTTTAGCTGCTTTTCACTGCTGTGTTTATGCCGCTTTACACCCACTTGACTCACTTACAGAGAGATATCAATACATAGGTTTTAAGATTCTTACTAGTCAGATATATTCTTGGGCGGTGAATAGGGGGTGTTGAGTCCAGTTCACTGAGCAAGGATTAGGTCGTGTCTATTACATATTGGGTTTATGGAACGGTATCTGAGCTAATTTGAAACCCTTGTTTTATGCATCACCCCACCTCACCTTTCCCGTTAAGCAGCCATAGTGTGTTTTCTAAACGTGTGACTCTGTTCTGTTTTGTAATTCAGTTCAAGGGTAGCGGTTTTTACATTCCCTCTATAAGTGATATCTTATGATAAGTGTCTTTTTCTGTGTGACTTATTTCACTTAGAAACATCGTACTTAAATCCACTCATCATGCTGCTACTAGCCATATGACATTGATTTCATGGCTGAGTGATATTCCATTGTACATAAATACCACAACTTCTTTATCCATTTTTCTCTATCCTGGCATATTAAATGTGTACTGAAGTGGAGGTTCTTGTAAACAGAGCAGCCCTAAACTTTCGGGTGCCTGTGTCTTGCTGATTTTTAGTTTTCCCAATTTATACGCCCATGAGTGGAAGTGCCCTATGCTCTCTAAGCTGAGTTTTTTCGATGTTTCAGGACACACCGTACACTTCTCCAGAGTGGCTGTTGGCAATTTACATCCCGCCCATCAGCGTAGCATGGCTCCCGTTTCTCCATGGCCTGTCCTGCATTTCTGGTTTTGACACTTTATTCAGCATGGCCCTTTTGACCGATGGGAAGCGAGACTTCTTTGTAGCGCTGATTTGCCTTTCCAGGTTGCTTGGTTGGCCAAAAAGGGCGTATGCGTTTTTTCCTGAATATATTCAGAAAAAACGCATACGGCCTTTTTGGCCAAGGACATCATTGTCGAGGTTTTGCCGCTTTTTCCGTGCTTTAAAGGCGATTCGAATCTACCTCCTGAAATCTGTTTCCTGCAATTCTGCCTTGCTTTCAAATCCTCTTCGTTGTCTTCCGTCAATATATTTGTGGACGAGAGTTATCATTTATAACTCTGCAGGTTTGTGAATTGCAGTGCCCCTGAGCTCCATTTTTCAACTCGCTTTCTTGGGAGCTGGCCGCAAAAGCACAGGATTGCTTCAGGCCCTATTCTGGTCCCGGGCGGCAGGCTGAGCCTGTGGTTAATTCTTCTTTCTGATGGGAAATTAGAGTGACCTGTGCCTGTCCCAACACCTAGAGCTAGTGTCTCATTGGTTCCCCCTCTTCCCGTTCATCCTCAGGACAAATTGCAACCTGTACGGAACAGGAGGTTAAAGGTGCTGATTCTCCAAGGAGGGAGATTGCTAGTAAAGCGGCTGGAATTGCGAACCCGAGCACAAGGAGATGAGAAATGAGGTGCGTTTTAGAAACCTTTCCCGATCACACGGTGTACCATCTTCTGGGTTTCTCATGCCGTTTTCGAAGTAGGAAGATGCCCTTGAACCTGGAGATTTGGGACCCATGGGATGGGAACCACGCAGTATTACTTTAAAGGGTCTGCGTTTGCTCACCCAACCTCACCAAACCTCTCAGCCCCAAGAGTGTCCACCCTTATGTCTCAATCAGCTGTGGGTCTAGATATGGTCAATCCAGGTGGCATCACAGCCCCTGAACGAATTTAGTAAAAATTTCTCTATCTTTCACTGTCTTTGTTTCACGGGCTTTTAATAGTGATTGATTTTTATAAAGGGGTTTAGCTGCTTTTCACTGCTGTGTTTATGCCGCTTTACAGCCAATTGACTCACTTACAGTGAGATATCAATACATAGGTTTTAAGATTCTTACTAGTCAGATATAATCTTGGGCGGTGAATAGGGGGTGTTGAGTCCAGTTCACTGAGCAAGGAGTACGTCGTGTCTATTACATATTGGGTTTATGGAACGGTATCTGAGCTAATTTGAAACCCTTGTTTTATGCATCACCCCACCTCACCTTTCCCGTTAAGCAGCCATAGTGTGTTTTCTAAACGTGTGACTCTGTTCTGTTTTATAATTCAGTTCAAGGGTAGCGGTTTTTACATTCCCTCTATAAGTGATATCTTATGGTAAGTGTCTTTTTCTGTGTGACTTATTTCACTTAGAATCGTCATACCTAAATTCACTCATCATGCTGCTACTAGCCTTATGACGTTGATTTCATGGCTGAGTGATATCCCATTGTACATAAGGACTACAACTTCTTTATCCATTTTTCTCTTTCTTGGGATATTTACGTTGCAACGAAGTGGAGGTTCTTGTCAACAGAGCAGCCCTAAATTTTGGGGTGCCTGTGTCTTGCTGATTTTTAGTTTTCCCAATTTATACGCCCATGAGTGGAAGTGCCCTATGCTCTCTAAGCTGAGTTTTTTCGATGTTTCAGGACACACCGTACACTTCTCCAGAGTGGCGGTTCGCAATTTACATCCCGCCCATCAGCGTAGCAAGGCTCCCGTTTCTCCATGGCCTGTCCTGCATTTCTGGGTTTGACACTTTATTCAGCATGGCCCTTTTGACCGATGGGAAGCGAGACTTCTTTGTAGCGCTGATTTGCCTTTCCAGGTTGCTTGGTTGGCCAAAAAGGGCGTATGCGTTTTTTCCTGAATATATTCAGGAAAAAACGCATACGCCCTTTTTGGCCAAGGGCATCATTGTCGAGGTTTTGCCGCTTTTCCCGTGCTTTAAAGGCGATTCGAATCTACCTCCTGAGATCTGTTTCCTGCAATTCTGCCTTGCTTTCAAATCCTCTTCGTTGTCTGCCATCAATATATTTGTGGACGAGAGTTATCATTTATAACTCTGCAGGTTTGTGAATTGCAGTGCCCCTGAGCTCCATTTTTCAACTCGCTTTCTTGGCAGCTGGCCGCAAAAGCGCAGGATTGCTTTAGGCCCTATTCTGGTTCCGGGCGGAAGGCTGAGCCTGTGGTTAATTCTTCTTCCTGATGGGAAAATAGAGTGACCTGTGCCTGTCCCAACACCTAAAGCTAGTGTCTCATTGGTTCCCCCTCTTCCCGTTCATCCTCAGGACAAATTGCAACCTGTACGGAACAGGAGGTTAAAGGTGCTGATTCTCCAAGGAGGGAGACTGCTAGTAAAGCGGCTGGAATGGCGAACCCGAGCACAAGGAGATGAGAAATGAGGTGCGTTTTAGAAACCTTTCCCGATCACACGGTGTACCATCTTCTGCGTTTCTCATGCACGTTTTCGTAGTAGGAAGATGCCCTTGAACCTGGAGATTTGGGACCCATGGGATGGGAACCACGCAGTATTACTTTAAAGGGTCTGCGTTTGCTCACCCAACCTCACCAAACCTGTCAGCCCCAAGAGTGTCCACCCTTATGTCTCAATCAGCTGTGGGTCTAGATATGGTCAATCCAGGTGGCATCACAACCCCTGAACGAATTTAGTAAGAATTTCTCTATCTTTCACTGTCTTTGTTTCACGGGTTTTTAAAAGTGATTGATTCTTATAAAGGGTTTTAGCTGCTTTTCACTGCTGTGTTTATGCCGCTTTACAACCAATTGACTCACTTACAGAGAGATATCAATACATAGGTTTTAAGATTCTTACTAGTCAGATATATTCTTGGGCGGTGAATAGGGGGTGTTGAGTCCAGTTCACTGAGCAAGGATTAGGTCGTGTCTATTACATATTGGGTTTATGGAACGGTATCTGAGCTAATTTGAAACCCTTGTTTTATGCATCACCCCACCTCACCTTTCCCGTTAAGCAGCCATAGTGTGTTTTCTAAACGTGTGACTCTGTTCTGTTTTGTAATTCAGTTCAAGGGTCACGGTTTTTACATTCCCTCTATAAGTGATATCTTATGGTAAGTGTCTTTTTCTGTGTGACTTATTTCACTTAGAATCGTCATACCTAAATTCACTCATCATGCTGCTACTAGCCTTATGACGTTGATTTCATGGCTGAGTGATATCCCATTGTACATAAGGACTACAACTTCTTTATCCATTTTTCTCTTTCCTGGGATATTTAAGGTGTAACGAAGTGGAGGTTCTTGTCAACAGAGCATCCCTAAACTTTGGGGTGCCTGTGTCTTGCTGATTTTTAGTTTTCCCAATTTATACGCCCATGAGTGGAAGTGCCCTATGCTCTCTAAGCTGAGTTTTTTCGATGTTTCAGGACACACCGTACACTTCTCCAGAGTGGCTGTTGGCAATTTACATCCCGCCCATCAGCGTAGCAAGGCTCCCGTTTCTCCATGGCCTGTCCTGCATTTCTGGGTTTGACACTTTATTCAGCGTGGCCTATTTGACCGATGGGAAGCGAGACTTCTTTGTAGCGCTGATTTGCCTTTCCAGGTTGCTTGGTTGGCCAAAAAGGGCGTATGCGTTTTTTCCTGAATATATTCAGGAAAAAACGCATACGCCCTTTTTGGCCAAGGGCATCATTGTCGAGGTTTTGCCGCTTTTCCCGTGCTTTAAAGGCGATTCGAATCTACCTCCTGAAATCTGTTTCCTGCAATTCTGCCTTGCTTTCAAATCCTCTTCGTTGCCCACCCTCAATATATTTGTGGTCGAGATTTATCATTTATAACTCTGCAGGTTTGTGAATTGCAGTGCCCCTGAGCTCCATTTTTCAACTCGCTTTCTTGGGAGCTGGCCGCAAAAGCTCAAGATTGCTTCAGGCCGTATTCTGGTTCCGGGCGGAAGGCTGAGCCTGTGGTTAATTCTTCTTCCTGATGGGAAAATAGAGTGACCTGTGCCTGTCCCAACACCTAAAGCTAGTGTCTCATTGGTTCCCCCTCTTCCCGTTCATCCTCAGGACAAATTGCAACCTGTACGGAACAGGAGGTTAAAGGTGCTGATTCTCCAAGGAGGGAGATTGCTAGTAAAGCGGCTGGAATGGCGAACCCGAGCACAAGGAGATGAGAAATGAGGTGCGTTTTAGAAACCTTTCCTGATCACACGGTGTACCATCTTCTGCGTTTCTCATGCACGTTTTCGAAGTAGGAAGATGCCCTTGAACCTGGAGATTTGGGACCCATGGGATCGGAACCACGCAGTTTTACTTTAAAGGGTCTGCCTTTGCTCACCCAACCTCACCAAACCTCTCAGCCCCAAGAGTGTCCACCCTCATGTCTCAATCAGCTGTGGGTCTAGATATGGTCAATCCAGGTGGCATCACAGCCCCTGAACGAATTTAGTAAGAATTTCTCTATCTTTCACTGTCTTTGTTTCACGGGTTTTTAAAAGTGATTGATTTTTATAAAGGGGTTTAGCTGCTTTTCACTGCTGTGTTTATGCCGCTTTACACCCACTTGACTCACTTACAGAGAGATATCAATACATAGGTTTTAAGATTCTTACTAGTCAGATATATTCTTGGGCGGTGAATAGGGGGTGTTGAGTCCAGTTCACTGAGCAAGGAGTAGGTCGTGTCTATTACATATTGGGTTTATGGAACGGTATCTGAGCTAATTTGAAACCCTTGTTTTATGCATCACCCCACCTCACCTTTCCCGTTAAGCAGCCATAGTGTGTTTTCTAAACGTGTGACTCTGTTCTGTTTTGTAATTCAGTTCAAGGGTAGCGGTTTTTACATTCCCTCTATAAGTGATATCTTATGGTAAGTGTCTTTTTCTGTGTGACTTATTTCACTTAGAATCGTCATACCTAAATTCACTCATCATGCTGCTACTAGCCTTATGACGTTGATTTCATGGCTGAGTGATATCCCATTGTACATAAGGACCACAACTTCTTTATCCATTTTTCTCTTTCCTGGGATATTTAAGGTGTAACGAAGTGGAGGTTCTTGTCAACAGAGCAGCCCTAAACTTTGGGGTGCCTGTGTCTTGCTGATTTTTAGTTTTCCCAATTTATACGCCCATGAGTGGAAGTGCCCTATGCTCTCTAAGCTGAGTTTTTTCGATGTTTCAGGACACACCGTACACTTCTCCAGAGTGGCTGTTGGCAATTTACATCCCGCCCATCAGCGTAGCACGGCTCCCGTTTCTCCATGGCCTGTCCTGCATTTCTGGGTTTGACACTTTATTCAGCGTGGCCTATTTGACCGATGGGAAGCGAGACTTCTTTGTAGCGCTGATTTGCCTTTCTAGGTTGCTTGGTTGGCCAAAAAGGGCGTATGCGTTTTTTCCTGAATATATTCAGGAAAAAACGCATACGCCCTTTTTGGCCAAGGGCATCATTGTCGAGGTTTTGCCGCTTTTCCCGTGCTTTAAAGGCGATTCGAATCTACCTCCTGAAATCTGTTTCCTGCAATTCTGCCTTGCTTTCAAATCCTCTTCGTTGTCTTCCGTCAATATATTTGTGGACGAGAGTTATCATTTATAACTCTGCAGGTTTGTGAATTGCAGTGCCCCTGAGCTCCATTTTTCAACTCGCTTTCTTGGGAGCTGGCCGCAAAAGCGCAAGATTGCTTCAGGCCCTATTCTGGTTCCGGGCGGAAGGCTGAGCCTGTGGTTAATTCTTCTTCCTGATGGGAAAATAGAGTGACCTGTGCCTGTCCCAACACCTAAAGCTAGTGTCTCATTGGTTCCCCCTCTTCCCGTTCATCCTCAGGACAAATTGCAACCTGTACGGAACAGGAGGTTAAAGGTGCTGATTCTCCAAGGAGGGAGATTGCTAGTAAAGCGGCTGGAATGGCGAACCCGAGCACAAGGAGATGAGAAATGAGGTGCGTTTTAGAAACCTTTCCTGATCACACGGTGTACCATCTTCTGCGTTTCTCATGCACGTTTTCGAAGTAGGAAGATGCCCTTGAACCTGGAGATTTGGGACCCATGGGATCGGAACCACGCAGTTTTACTTTAAAGGGTCTGCCTTTGCTCACCCAACCTCACCAAACCTCTCAGCCCCAAGAGTGTCCACCCTTATGTCTCAATCAGCTGTGGGTCTAGATATGGTCAATCCAGGTGGCATCACAGCCCCTGAACGAATTTAGTAAGAATTTCTCTATCTTTCACTGTCTTTGTTTCACGGGTTTTTAAAAGTGATTGATTTTTATAAAGGGGTTTAGCTGCTTTTCACTGCTGTGTTTATGCCGCTTTACACCCACTTGACTCACTTACAGAGAGATATCAATACATAGGTTTTAAGATTCTTACTAGTCAGATATATTCTTGGGCGGTGAATGGGGGTGTTGAGTCCAGTTCACTGAGCAAGGAGTAGGTCGTGTCTATTACATATTGGGTTTATGGAACGGTATCTGAGCTAATTTGAAACCCTTGTTTTATGCATCACCCCACCTCACCTTTCCCGTTAAGCAGCCATAGTGTGTTTTCTAAACGTGTGACTCTGTTCTGTTTTGTAATTCAGTTCAAGGGTAGCGGTTTTTACATTCCCTCTATAAGTGATATCTTATGGTAAGTGTCTTTTTCTGTGTGACTTATTTCACTTAGAATCGTCATACCTAAATTCACTCATCATGCTGCTACTAGCCTTATGACGTTGATTTCATGGCCTAGTGATATCCCATTGTACATAAGGACTACAACTTCTTTATCCATTTTTCTGTTTCTTGGGATATTTACATTGCAACGAAGTGGAGGTTCTTGTCAACAGAGCAGCCCTAAATTTTGGGGTGCCTGTGTCTTGCTGATTTTTAGTTTTCCCAATTTATACGCCCATGAGTGGAAGTGCCCTATGCTCTCTAAGCTGAGTTTTTTCGATGTTTCAGGACACACCGTACACTTCTCCAGAGTGGCGGTTCGCAATTTACATCCCGCCCATCAGCGTAGCAAGGCTCTCGTTTCTCCATGGCCTGTCCTGCATTTCTGGTTTTGACACTTTATTCAGCATGGCCCTTTTGACCGATGGGAAGCGAGACTTCTTTGTAGCGCTGATTTGCCTTTCCAGGTTGCTTGGTTGGCCAAAAAGGGCGTATGCGTTTTTTCCTGAATATATTCAGGAAAAAACGCATACGCCCTTTTTGGCCAAGGGCATCATTGTCGAGGTTTTGCCGCTTTTCCCGTGCTTTAAAGGCGATTCCAATCTACCTCCTGAAATCTGTTTCCTGCAATTCTGCCTTGCTTTCAAATCCTCTTTGTTGTCTTCCATCAATATATTTGTGGACGAGAGTTATCATTTATAACTCTGCAGGTTTGTGAATTGCAGTGCCCCTGAGCTCCATTTTTCAACTCGCTTTCTTGGCAGCTGGCCGCAAAAGCGCAGGATTGCTTTAGGCCCTATTCTGGTTCCGGGCGGAAGGCTGAGCCTGTGGTTAATTCTTCTTCCTGATGGGAAAATAGAGTGACCTGTGCCTGTCCCAACACCTAAAGCTAGTGTCTCATTGGTTCCCCCTCTTCCCGTTCATCCTCAGGACAAATTGCAACCTGTACGGAACAGGAGGTTAAAGGTGCTGATTCTCCAAGGAGGGAGATTGCTAGTAAAGCGGCTGGAATGGCGAACCCGAGCACAAGGAGATGAGAAATGAGGTGCGTTTTAGAAACCTTTCCCGATCACACGGTGTACCATCTTCTGCGTTTCTCATGCACGTTTTCGAAGTAGGAAGATGCCCTTGAACCTGGAGATTTGGGACCCATGGGATGGGAACCACGCAGTATTACTTTAAAGGGTCTGCGTTTGCTCACCCAACCTCACCAAACCTCTCAGCCCCAAGAGTGTCCACCCTTATGTCTCAATCAGCTGTGGGTCTAGATATGGTCAATCCAGGTGGCATCACAGCCCCTGAACGAATTTAGTAAGAATTTCTCTATCTTTCACTGTCTTTGTTTCACGGGTTTTTAAAAGTGATTGATTTTTATAAAGGGGTTTAGCTGCTTTTCACTGCTGTGTTTATGCCGCTTTACACCCACTTGACTCACTTACAGAGAGATATCAATACATAGGTTTTAAGATTCTTACTAGTCAGATATATTCTTGGGCGGTGAATAGGGGGTGTTGAGTCCAGTTCACTGAGCAAGGAGTAGGTCGTGTCTATTACATATTGGGTTTATGGAACGGTATCTGAGCTAATTTGAAACCCTTGTTTCATGCATCACCCCACCTCACCTTTCCCGTTAAGCAGCCATAGTGTGTTTTCTAAACGTGTGACTCTGTTCTGTTTTGTAATTCAGTTCAAGGGTAGCGGTTTTTACATTCCCTCTATAAGTGATATCTTATGGTAAGTGTCTTTTTCTGTGTGACTTATTTCACTTAGAATCGTCATACCTAAATTCACTCATCATGCTGCTACTAGCCTTATGACGTTGATTTCATGGCTGAGTGATATCCCATTGTACATAAGGACTACAACTTCTTTATCCATTTTTCTGTTTCTTGGGATATTTACATTGCAACGAAGTGGAGGTTCTTGTCAACAGAGCAGCCCTAAATTTTGGGGTGCCTGTGTCTTGCTGATTTTTAGTTTTCCCAATTTATACGCCCATGAGTGGAAGTGCCCTATGCTCTCTAAGCTGAGTTTTTTCGATGTTTCAGGACACACCGTACACTTCTCCAGAGGGGCGGTTCGCAATTTACATCCCGCCCATCAGCGTAGCAAGGCTCTCGTTTCTCCATGGCCTGTCCTGCATTTCTGGTTTTGACACTTTATTCAGCATGGCCCTTTTGACCGATGGGAAGCGAGACTTCTTTGTAGCGCTGATTTGCCTTTCCAGGTTGCTTGGTTGGCCAAAAAGGGCGTATGCGTTTTTTCCTGAATATATTCAGGAAAAAACGCATACGCCCTTTTTGGCCAAGGGCATCATTGTCGAGGTTTTGCCGCTTTTCCCGTGCTTTAAAGGCGATTCCAATCTACCTCCTGAAATCTGTTTCCTGCAATTCTGCCTTGCTTTCAAATCCTCTTTGTTGTCTTCCATCAATATATTTGTGGACGAGAGTTATCATTTATAACTCTGCAGGTTTGTGAATTGCAGTGCCCCTGAGCTCCATTTTTCAACTCGCTTTCTTGGCAGCTGGCCGCAAAAGCGCAGGATTGCTTTAGGCCCTATTCTGGTTCCGGGCGGAAGGCTGAGCCTGTGGTTAATTCTTCTTCCTGATGGGAAAATAGAGTGACCTGTGCCTGTCCCAACACCTAAAGCTAGTGTCTCATTGGTTCCCCCTCTTCCCGTTCATCCTCAGGACAAATTGCAACCTGTACGGAACAGGAGGTTAAAGGTGCTGATTCTCCAAGGAGGGAGATTGCTAGTAAAGCGGCTGGAATGGCGAACCCGAGCACAAGGAGATGAGAAATGAGGTGCGTTTTAGAAACCTTTCCCGATCACACGGTGTACCATCTTCTGCGTTTCTCATGCACGTTTTCGAAGTAGGAAGATGCCCTTGAACCTGGAGATTTGGGACCCATGGGATGGGAACCACGCAGTATTACTTTAAAGGGTCTGCGTTTGCTCACCCAACCTCACCAAACCTCTCAGCCCCAAGAGTGTCCACCCTTATGTCTCAATCAGCTGTGGGTCTAGATATGGTCAATCCAGGTGGCATCACAGCCCCTGAACGAATTTAGTAAGAATTTCTCTATCTTTCACTGTCTTTGTTTCACGGGTTTTTAAAAGTGATTGATTTTTATAAAGGGGTTTAGCTGCTTTTCACTGCTGTGTTTATGCCGCTTTACAGCCAATTGACTCACTTACAGTGAGATATCAATACATAGGTTTTAAGATTCTTACTAGTCAGATATTATCTTGGGCGGTGAATAGGGGGTGTTGAGTCCAGTTCACTGAGCAAGGAGTACGTCGTGTCTATTACATATTGGGTTTATGGAACGGTATCTGAGCTAATTTGAAACCCTTGTTTTATGCATCACCCCACCTCACCTTTCCCGTTAAGCAGCCATAGTGTGTTTTCTAAACGTGTGACTCTGTTCTGTTTTGTAATTCAGTTCAAGGGTAGCGGTTTTTACATTCCCTCTATAAGTGATATCTTATGATAAGTGTCTTTTTCTGTGTGACTTATTTCACTTAGAATCGTCGTACCTAAATCCACTCATCATGCTGCTACTAGCCTTATGACGTTGATTTCATGGCTGAGTGATATTCCATTGTACATAAGGACCACAACTTCTTTATCCATTTTTCTCTTTCCTGGGATATTTAAGGTGTAACGAAGTGGAGGTTCTTGTCAACAGAGCAGCCCTAAACTTTGGGGTGCCTGTGTCTTGCTGATTTTTAGTTTTCCCAATTTATACGCCCATGAGTGGAAGTGCCCTATGCTCTCTAAGCTGAGTTTTTTCGATGTTTCAGGACACACCGTACACTTCTCCAGAGTGGCTGTTGGCAGTTTACATTCCGCCCATCAGCGTAGCAAGGCTCCCGTTTCTCCATGGTCTGTCCTGCATTTCTTGTTTTGACACTTTATTCAGCGTGGCCCTTTTGACCGATGGGAAGCGAGACTTCTTTGTAGCGCTGATTTGCCTTTCCAGGTTGCTTGGTTGGCCAAAAAGGGCGTATGCGTTTTTTCCTGAATATATTCATGAAAAAAGGTATACGCCCTCTTTGGCCAAGGGCATCATTGTCGACGTTTACGGCTTTTCATGTGCTTTAAAGGCGATTTGAATCTACCTCCTGAAATTTGTTTCCTGCCATTCTGCCTTGCTTTCAAGTCGTCTTCGTTGCCTTCCCTCAATATATTTTTGGACGATAGTGATCATTTATAACTCTGCATGTTTGTGAATTGCAGTGCCCCTGAGCTCCATTTTTCAACTCGCTTTTTTGTGAGCTGGTTGCAAAACCACAGGATTGCCTTAGGTCTTATGCTGGTTCCGTGGGGCAGGCTGAGCCTGTGGTTAATTCTTTTTCTTGATGGGAAATTAGAGTGACATGTGCCTCTCCGAACATCTAGGGCTTGTCTCTCATTGTTTCTCCTCCTTCCCCTTCATCCTCTGGACAAATTCCAAACTCTGTGCAACAGGATGTTGAAGGTCCTGACATCCTCAAGTGTGGAGAATGTTAGGAAAGAGGCTGGAGGGGTGAACCCGACAACCAGGGGATTAGGAGATGAGGTGCCTTTTCCAAAATCTTCCTGATCCAACCGTGTACCATCTTCTGCGTGTCACAGGCATGTTTTAGCTGTAGGAAAGGTCCCATGTATGTAAGGAGAACACCAGGGATTTTTACAAATCAGTTTCTCCCCGAACCCCAATCTGGGGAATTTTTAAGCTACTGGTACATGTATGTTCAGTAAGGGACTGGGATGTAGGCAGAGTCCGAACTTTAGAGGATTGAAGTCTTCATGTTCAGAAATGCTCACCATCGGTCTCCTTTAGTTTCCATTTTATCTGTAGTTGATAGATGTTGTCAATATTGATATCTATTGTTTTTCAGATTATTTCCCCTTAGGGGTTATTACAAAATATTGAGTATAGTTCCCTGTGCTATACAGCAGTTCCTTGTTGATGATATATTTTATACATAGCAGTGTGTATATGTTAATCCGAAACTGTTAATTTATCCCTCCTCCCACCTTTCCCCTTTGGTAATAAAAAAATACAAGATTTTATACTTCTCAGAAATCTAGGAGCTGAAAGAGAGGTATCATTTTCAATGGAAAATCATTCAAAACAAGATTGAAACTTCAGCCAAGATTAGTAGATCCACATCCTTGGAAAGAAATCACTGCATTTCTCTAATGTTGATCTGACAATATGACAAACCCCTCCACTGAACTTGCTTATAATAAAGTGATGGAAATATCAAATGGAAGTGTTAGAAATACCTTATTTTACACGAGCCTTATACACTGCTCTATGTTAACTACAGTTTGGCTCACACATCTGTTCATTGAAGTTACAATATTTGGCTCACACATCTGTTCATTGAAGTTACAATATTTGGCTCACACATCTGTTCATTGAAGTTACAATGTTCTCAAATTCTGTTACTGATCCTGCAGAGTCGGCCCCAACAAGGGTCCCCCTGCCCAGTGTCATTGGAGCCAACAGATCGAGACTGAGTTTGGTTCAGAAGCAAAGGAAAACTTTATATTTTGATCAGAGAATGGAGAGGTGAGAGCGTGCGCTCCCCCGCGGACTGTGGGCCGGGCTGCTCTGTAGGGATCCCGTCAGCGCCAGCGGGAGGGACGGGGCGGAGCTCTCGAGGGCTGAGTTGGCTGGAGCTCAGGCTCTATGTGGCGGAGTCTGCACAGGGCCCCGAGAGCTGAGGTGTCGGCCCAGCCATTTTGCACTAGGAAATCGGGTCTGAAGTGCCAGGTGTGGGACCTCTGCCTGTGGAAACCTAGGAACAAGTGAAATTAGAAAAAGCACAGAGGAAAAAAAGGTTAGACTTTATTTTATTGCCCAGATTCTATTTTTATCTCCCAGGAACTTTTAATGGGCTTTGCCGGTGACAAACCCCTCCTCTGCCTCTTGTCCCATTCCACATTCTTGGGGCGCTGAGGGTGCAGACACCTCTTCTGTAAATGCTTCGTGCTGAGTTGGGTGTCCTCATACCCGGGGGGGAGGGGCAGGACTTCTCCCCAGCAGCCTCCAGGTGAGGTTGATTGTCCCCAGGCCTCCTCCCTCACTGCTCGTCTGCCTGAGCACCAGCGTTGGAAGTTTTATAGATTCTAATGACCTTTAAGGGTCCAGGAAAGAGATGCGCAGGGACGCTGGGGGGGGCCGGTTTTACCCTGCTCCACATTGGTTCGGCCCCCTTAGGCTGACGGTTTCTGCCAGCCTAGATGCTCTGACCAGTAGTCTGCGCTTTCTTCAGTTAGGCCACTGAATTAACGTACAAACAGCACCAGGTGTCAGAGCCCTGCCTGCTCAACTCCCAGACAGTCCAGGGCCGGTGGTGATCCAGGACCATGACGGCCACTCAGTCACCGCCCTTTTGAAGTAACCAGGAGTACATCTGGTCTCATTGGTCGCCGTCACCATGGTGTCTGTAGGCTTTTCTATGGTGGCAGCGTTATTTACGGGTCCCCTGCCAGGTTTATTAGCTCCGCTCTGGGTGCAGTAAGTCCTGCAAGCAATAGTCTGTTCTTTTGGGGCACACTCTTGTGGTTTTCTGAGAGAAGCTCCAGGTCAAGTGATGGTCACACGAGTCGTCATGGGGGCCTGTTGCCTCAGGTTGTCTCTCTGGAGGTTGGAGTTGGAGGGCCTCCTCACTCGAGGTCATTGTGCCCACGGAGCGATCCCTGCAACTTCAGGGCATGGTGGGTGGTTAGGATCACCAAGTGGCGTCCTTTACCCTTAGGAGGGAGCTGGCCTTGCGGGCTGCTCATTTCCAGGTTTTTAGATACCCCCAGTATCCTGGTCGGATGGGGTGGCTGGCCAATGCCTGGAGGGCATTCTTGCGTTGTTCCATTTCAAGTGGTCCCAGTTTTGGCACTAAAACTCCAAGGGCGATTCGCCTTCGACCAGGAATGTAAAGGTCAAAGGGTTTAGCTAAATTAGGGAGGTCCAGGGCAAGGGTCTGAATTGACTGCTCTTTCCATTCTTGAAAGGCCGCTTCTGGATTCTATTCAAAAGGATCATCATCTTTTCCTTTCAGTGTTTCATATAGAGGCCCAGGTATTAGACTGTAGTTAGGGATCCAGATGCAGCAAACCCCGGTCTCCCCAGGAACCCCTAAGCTGTCTTCTAGTTTTAGGAAGGGTGAGGCTGCAAATGGCTTCTTCCCTTTCCTGGGATGGGCTTCTCCGATCTTCTGTGAGAATGAAGCCCAGGCAGGTCACCTTAGTCTGTGATATTTGAGCCTTTTTCTTGGACACCTTCTATCTTTTATTGGCTAAGTAGTCCAGAGGCCTCCTTAGTAGGGCTGGCGATCAGAATGTCGTCTGCATTTTTTTTAAATTTATTTATTTATTATTTATGGCTGTGTTGGGTCTTCGTTTCTGTGCGAGGGCTTTCTCTAGTTGCGGCAAGCGGGGGCCACTCTTCATCGCGGTGCGCGAGCCTCTCACTATCGCAGCCTCTCTTATTGTGGAGCACAGGCTCCAGACGCGCAGGCTCAGTAATTGTGGCTCACGGGCCTAGGTGCTCCGCGGCATATGGGATCTTCTCAGACCAGGGCTCGAACCTGTGTCCCCTGCATTGGCAGGCAGATTCTCAACCACTGCGCCACCAGGGAAGCCCAGAATGTCGTCTGCATATTGAAGGAGGGTTCACTTCTCCAGAGGTAGATCTTTTAGGGTTTTAGCTAACGTTTCCCCAAAGATGGTGTGGGAATTTTTGAACCCCTGGGGCAGGACGGCCAAGCAGTATTGTTTTTGTTGTATGTTGAGTCCTGCCACTCACAGCCAAAATTTCTTGTGACTCTGGGACTAATGGAATACAGAAGAAGGCATCATTGAAGTCTAATACAGAATACCATGTCCTGGTGGATGGTAGAATGACCAGCAGGGTGTAGGAATTAGGAACTACTGGATGTATATCCTCTGTGGCTTCACTGACTGTCCTGGCGTCCTTTACCAGGTAACCAGCAGCCCACGGGGCTCTCATGGTCAGGCCCCTCCCAGGATATGGAGCTCACCTGTGCAGGTAGCCAGCAGCCCACGGGGCTCTCGTGGTTAGGCCCCTCCCAGGATATGGAGCTCACCTGTGCAGGTAGCCAGCAGCCCACGGGGCTCTCGTGGTTAGGCCCCTCCCAGGATATGGAGCTCACCTGTGCAGGTACCCAGCAGCCCACGGGGCTCTCGTGGTCAGGCCCCTCCCAGGATATGGAGCTCACCTGGGCAGGTACCCAGCAGCTCACGGGGCTCTCGTGGGCAGGCCCCTCCCTGGATATGGAGCTCCCTTGGACAGGTACCCCGGCAGAGCTGGGCACACAGGAACCGTGCACATAGCCCTCATTGCAGAGCACCCCCAGCACACCTGTCGCTCAGAGCTGACACAGAGCACCTCAGAGCAGGGCTTGAACTAACAAACAGCAGCGCCGACATGTCTGTGACCCTAGGCTTCACTCTGTGCGGCCTCCCTCCACCTGGTCTTCCAGGGGCTTCCACTACAGCCGGGGCACCAGGCCTCTGTCTCCACCCACCACCCCTCCTCTCCCTGACTCCTGGGTTCCTCTCCTTAGGAGAGGGTCTTCTTGAAGTTGTCTTCCACTCATGGACCCGATAAAATGATTAGAAAACAAGCCAGGGCTGCCGCCCCTTGTCTATCCTGACTCTCGGGACCCTACACCTGTTCCTTGGATCTGGCCGGTGCAGCAAGGCCCATTATCTGCAACTCTGAGCCCCTGAGGGGCGAGGATTGGCTGACCTGGGAGCCTGACCTGGCCGGCCAGCCCTTCCCAGGTGTGCCTCGGTTGAGGTCAATATAAACACCCCTCCAGGCAGCAAAAGCCTCTGCAGCTGTGCCTGACGCCATATTCTCTGCCCCGTCAGCAGTCTCGGGGTTGTGCTGGTGGGAGGGAGTAGGGCCCACGGCTCTATGAGTGGCCCCGTGTGAGTGGGGCTCTGCTGGACTTTCTGCAGGAGTTGCCGGGCTGCCACCTGCTAAAGAAGACGATGTGTCACCCATACCTGCTGCTGGAATTTCTCCCCGGGCAGAGGTAGGGAAGGAAAAAAGCAGTGGGGACCGGGGCAGGAGGGGTACCTCAGGCAGGGAAATGGAAAGCTTCCAGAAGAGCGCCCGGGGCCAGGACCGTCCTGGCTGGCCTGCAGGCACCAAGTCGGCCTGCGTGCTGTCGCTGGTGTGACTCCAAGCCCTTTCCTCTAGGCTTTAAAGTCTTTGCACACATTCGGGTGTTTTACCTGGGAAGGGTGGGAAAAGTTCAGCAGCAGCTGGCCTGAGGCTCAGCTCACGTTTACTCAGAGACGCCTCCTCATGGTCCCTCAGCTTTGCAATGAGGACGCTCCTTGCGGGGGAGCTGCTGGCTGCATGGGAGACGATTCCCCACCTCTGACCAACTTCAGAATTGTTTACCACTGGAGCAAGTGCCCTGATAGAGTTTTCCTCTGTATGACCAGTGGGTTCTGTTTTTTTTTTCTTTTTTGGTTCAAGGTAGGTTTTATTCCTCTTTTTGTATTTATAGATATAAGCATGGAAATAATTCATTCATATAAATACGTCTATGGGAAGGACAGAACTTTTTTTTCTGTTTTATGTTTTTAAATATTATTTTTTAATTTTTAAATTTTATTTTATTCATTTTTTTATACAGCAGGTTCTTATTGGTTATCTATTTTATACATATAAGTGTATATATGTCAATCCCAGGCTCGCAATTCATCCCACCACCACCACCCTGCCACTTTCCCCCCTTGGTGACCATACATTTGTTCTCTACATCTGTGTCTCTATTTCTGCCTTGCAAACTGGTTCATCTGTACCATTTTTCTAGGTTCCACATGTATGCGTTAATATACGATATTTGTTTTTCTTTTTCTGACTTACTTCACTCTGTATGACAGTCTCTAGATCTATCCACGCCTCTACAAATGACCCAATTTCATTCCTTTTTATGGCTGAGTAATATTCCATTTTATATATGTACCACATATTTTCCATCTGTCTATCTATGGGAATTTAGATTGCTTCCATGACCTGGCTATTGTAAATAGTGCTGCAATGAACATTGTGGTGAATGTGACTTTTTGAATTATGGTTTTCTCTGGGTATATGCCCAGTAGTAGGATTGCTGGGTCATATGGTAATTCTATTTTTAGTTTTTTAAGGAACCTCCATACTGTTCTCCATAGTGACTGTATCAATTTACATTCCCACAAATAGTGTAAGGGGGTTCCCTTTTCTCCACACCCTCTCCAGCATTTGTTGTTTGTAGATTTTCTGATGATGCCCATTCTAACTTGTGTGAGGTGATACCTCATTGTAGTTTTGGTTTATATTTCTCTAATAATTAGTGATGTTGAGCAGCTTTTCATGTGCTTCTTGGCCATCTGTATGTCTTCTCGGGACAAATGTCTGTTTACGTCATCTGCCCATTTTTGGATTGGGTTGTTTGTTTTTTTACTGTTGAGCTGCATGTGCTGTTTAGATATATTGGAGATTAATCCTTTGTCCATTGATTCGTTTGCAAATATTTTCTCCCATTCTGAGGTTGTCTTTTCGTCTTGTTTGTAGTTTCCTTTGCTTTGCAAACGCTTTTAGGTTTCATTTGCTCCCATTTGTTTATTTTTGTTTTTTATTCCATTACTCTAGTAGGTGGATCAAAAAAGATCTTGTTGTGATTTATGTCAAAGAGTATTCTTCCTATGTTTTCCTCTAAGAGTTTTATAGTGTCCAGTCTTACATTTCGGTCTCTAATCCATTTTGAGTTTATTTTTTGTGTATGGTGTTAGGGAGTGTTCTAATTTCATTCTTTTACATGTAGCTGTCCATTTTTCCCAGCACCACTTATTGAAGAGACTGTCTTTTCTCCATTGTATACCCTTGCCTCCTTTGTCATAGATTAGTGGACCGTAGGTACGTGGGTTTATCTCTGTGCTTTCTATCCTGTTCTATTGATTTATATTTCCGTTTTTGTGCCACTACCATATTATCTTGATTACTGTAGCTTTGCAATATAGTCTGAAGTCTGGAAGTCTGATTCCTCCAGCTCGTTTTTTTTCCCCTCAAGACTGCTTTGGCTATCCGGGGTCTTTTGTGTCTCCCTACAAATTTTAAGATTTTTTTTCTAGTTCTGTAGAAAATGCCAAAGGTATTTTGATAGGGATTGCATTGAATCTGTAGATTGCTTTGGGTAGTATAGTCATTTTCACAATATTGATTCTTCTAATCCAAGAACATGGTATATGTCTCCATCTGTTTATATCATCTTTGATTTCTTTTATCAGTGTCTTATAGTTTTCTGAGTACAGGTCTTTTACTTCCTTAGGTAGGTTTATTCCTAGGTATTTTATTTTTGTTGCAGTGGTAATGGGATTGTTTCCTTAATTTCTCTTTCTGTTCTTTCATTGTTAGTGTATAGGAATGCAAGCAATTTCTGTGCATTAATTTTGTATCCTGCAACTTTACCAAATTCATTGATTAGCTCCAGTGGTTTTCTGGTGGCATCTTTAGGATTCTCTATCTATGATATGATGTCATTTGCAAACAGTGACAATTTTACTTCTTCTTTTCCTTTTTGTATTTCTTTTATTTCTTTTTCTTCTCTGATTGCCATGGCTAGGACTTCCAAAACTATGTTGAATAGTAGTGGTGAGAGTGGACATCCTCGTCTTGTTCCTGATCTTAGAGGAAACGTTTTCAGTTTTTCACCGTTGAGAATGATGTTTGCTGTGGGTTTGTCATATATGGCCTTTATTATATTGAGGTAGTTTCCCTCTATGCCCACACTCTGCAGAGTTTTTATCATAAATGGGTGTTGAATTTTCTCAAAATCTTTTCCTGCATCTATTGAGATGATCATATGGTTTTATTCTACAATTTGTTAATATGGTGTATCACATTGATTTGTGTATATTGAAGAATCCTTGCATCCCTGGGATAAACCCCACTTGATCATGGTGCTTGATCCTTTTAATGTGTTGTTCGATTCTGTTTGCTAGTATTTTGTTGAGGATTTTTACATCTATATTCATCAGTGATATTGGTCTATAATTTTCTTTCCTTGTAGTATCTTTGTCTGGTTTTGGTATCAGGGTGACGGTGGTCTCATAGAATGAGTTTGGGAGTGTTCCTTCCCCTGCAATTGTTTTGAAGAATTTGAGAAGGTTGGGTGTTAGCTCTTCTCTAAATGTTTGACAGAATTCACCTGTGATGCCATCTGGTTCTGGACTTTTGTTTGTTGGAAGATTTTTAATAACAGTTTCAATTTCATTGCTTGTGAAAGGTTTGTTCATATTTTCTATTTCTTCCTGGTTCAGTCTTGGAAGGTTATCCCTTTCTAAGAATTTGTCCATTTCTTCCAGGTTGTCCATTTTATTGGCATAGAGTTGCTTGTAGTAGTCTCTTAGGATGCTTTGTATTCCTGTGGTGTCTGTTGTAACTTCTCCTTTTTCACTTCTAATTTTGTTGATTTGATTCCTCTCCCTCTTTTTCTTGAGTCTGGCTAAAGGTTTATCATTTTTGTTTATCTTCTCAAAGAACCGGCTTTTAGTTTTATTGATCTTTGCTTTCGTTTTCTTTGCTTCTATTTCATTTATTTCTGCTTTGATCTTTATGATTTCTTTCACTCTACTAACTTTGGGTTTTGTTCTTCTTTCTCTAGTTCCTCTAGGTGTAAGGTTAGATTGTTTAGTTGAGATTTTTCTTGTTTCCTGAGGTAGGCTTGTATTGCTATAAACTTCCCTCTTAGAACTGCTTTTGCTGCATCCCATAGGTTTTGGATCATCGTGTGTTTCTTGTCATTTGTCTCTAGGTAGTTTTTGATTTCCTCTTTTATTTCTTCAGTGATCTCTTGGTTATTTAGTAACGTATTGTTTAGCCTCCATGTGTTTTTGTTTTTTATGGTTTTGTCGCTGTTATTGATTTCTAATCTCATAGCATTGTGGTTGGAACAGCTGCTTGATATGATTTCAGTTTTCTTAAATTTACTGAGGCTTTATTTGTGACCCAAGATGTGATCTATCTTGGAGAATGTTCCGTGTGCAGATGAGAAGAACGTGTAATCTGCTGTTTTTGGATGGAATGTCCTATAAATATCAATTAACTATATCTGGTCTATTTTGTCATTTAAAGCTTGTGTTTCCTTATTAATTTTCTGTCTGGATGATCTCCACTGGTGTAAGTGAGCTGTTAAAGTCCCCTGCTATTATGGTGTTACTGTTGATTTCCTCTTTTATAGCTGTTAGCAGTTGCCTTATGTATTGAGGTGCTCCTATGTTGGGCACATATATATCTATAATTGTTATATCTTCTTCTTGGATTGATCCCTTGACCATTATGTAGTGTCTTTCCTTGTCTCTTGTAACATTCTTTATTTTAAAGTCTATTTTATCTGATATGAGTATTGCTACTCCAGCTTTCTTTTGATTTTCATTTGCATAGAATATATTTTTCCATCGCCTCACTTTCAGTCTGTATGTGTCCCTAGGTCTGAAATGGGTCTCTTGTAGACAGCATATATACGGGCCTTGTTTTTGTATGCATTCAGGGAGCCTGTGTCTTTTGGTTGGAACATTTAGTCCATTCACGTTTAAGGTAATTATTGATATGTATGTTCCTATTACTATTTTCTTAATTGTTATGGGTTTGTCTTGGTGGGTCCTTTTCTTCTCTTGTGTTTCCCACTTAGAGAAGTTCCTTTAGCATTTGGTGTAGAGCTGGTTTCATGGTGCTGAATTCTCTTAGCTTTTGCTTGTCTGTAGGGCTTATGATTTCTCTGTCAAATCTGAATGAGATCCTTGCTGGGTGGAGTACTCTTGGTTGTAGGTTCTTCCCTTTCATCACTTTAAATTTATGCCACTCCCTTCTGGCTTGTAGATTTTCTGCTGAGAAATCAGATGTTATCCTTATGGGAGTTCCCTTGTATGTTATTTGTCATTTTTCCCTTGTTGCTTTCAATAATTTTTCTTTGTCTTCAATTTTTGTCAATTTGGTTACTATGTGTCTTGGCATTTTTCTCCTTTGATTTATCCTTCCTGGGACTCTCTGCACTTCCTGGACTTGGGTGGCTATTTCTTTTCCCATGCTAGCGAAGTTTTCGACTATAATCTCTTCAAATGTATTCTCGGGTCCTTTCTCTCTCTCTTCTCCTTCTGGGACCCCTATGATGTGAATGTTGTTGCGTTAAATGTTGTCCCAGAGGACTCTTAGGGTGTCTTCATTTATTTTCATTCTTTTTCTTTATTCTGTTCCATGGCAGTGATTTCCACCTTTCTGTCTTCCAGGCCACTTATCCGTTCTTCTGCCACAGTTATTCTGCTACTGATTCCTTCTGGTGTATTTTTCATTTCAGTTATTATATTGTTCACCTCTGTTTGTTTGTTCTTTAATTCTTCTAGGTGTTTGCTCCTTAATTCTTCTAGGTCTTTGTTAAGCATTTCTTGCATCTTCTCGATCTTTGCCTCCATTCTTTTGCCAAGGTCTTGGATCATGTTCACTATCATTATTCTGAATTCTTTTTCTGGAAGGTTCCCTATCTCCACCTCATTTCGTTTTTTTTCCTAGGGTTTTATCTTGTTCCTTAATCTGGTATAAAGTCCTCTGCCTTTTCATTTTGTCTATCTTTCTGTGAATGTGGTTTTCCTTCCACAGGCTGCAGAATTATAGTTCTTCTTGCTTCTGCTGTCTGCTCTCCAGTGGATGAGTCTATCTTAGAGGCTTGTGCAAGCTTCCTGATGGGAGGGACTGGTGGTGGGTAGAGCTGGGTGTTGCTTTGGTGGGCAAAGCTTTAATCTGCTTGTCTGCAGATTAAATAAAACTTTAATAAAAAGTTTAATCCACTTATCTGCTGATGCATGGGGCTGGGTTCCCTCCCTGTTGGTAGTTTTGCCTGAGGTGACCCAGCACTGGAGCCTACCTTGCTCTTGGTGGGGTTAATGGCGGACTCTGGGAGGGCTCACACCAAGGAGTATTTCCCAGAACTTCTGCTGCCAGTGTCGTTGTCCTCACGGTGAGCCACAGCCACAGCTACCACCTGCCTCTGCAGGAGACCCTCTAAAACTATCAGGTAGTTCTGGTCATTCTCCTACGAGGTCACTGCTCCTTCCCCTGGGTTCTGATGTGCTCACTACTTTGTGTGTGCCCTCCAAGAGTGGAGTATCTGAGTGGAGTTGAGACTCTGAGACTCTGCGTGGAGTCGCACAGACTCTGGGTCCTGTGAAGCTTCGATGCTTTGTGGTTCTAGAAATCCTATAGGAGACGGTCCACAGCAGGTGAAGCTATTGTTGTCAGTTGAGGTGGTGAAGCCAAAGATCTGCAGTTCCGACTAGAGGTGCCGATGTACATACAGGACAAAATCATCTCGTGTGAATGTAGTTCAGGCATGTTTAAGATGAATGGAGCCATGTTAATGCCTACCATATTCTATCTTGAGCCTCTCCTCAGGGACCCCCTCCTCAGTTCCTGAGGCTCCTGTAAGTCATGTACAGGGGACTGGAGAGTGGGCTCTGTCCAATCTGAGCCCTGAGTTACCCTGTGTGTATCTTAGGATACTTTGTATTTCTGTGGGGTCTGTTGTAACATCAACTCTTTCATTTCAGATTTATTTGGGCCCTCTCTTTTTAAAAGAACATACTACTGTTGTCTTTTATTCTTTACAGAAGTTTAATAAGTGTTTGATCTACCTTGACTTACTCTATGTATACTTTTTGCAGTGAGATTTTTACTTTTCTTTGTTTTCTTGTTACTATCAATAATTAGTGAGACTTCTTTTAAGCTACCTTCAACATTGATTATAAAGCTGCTTTATTAGTGATGACAGAGCCTTAATGGAAGTCATGTTCTGGTTGTAAATTAGAATGCAATGTGCCAGCAAAAAGCCCCTTAAGTTTATTTCTCATTACTTCTTGGTCTTTTTTTAATTTAATTTTTATTTTTTATCAGAGCAAATTTGATTAAAATGTTTTGTTTCTTCTAGGTGTGCAAGATGTGGTTCTTTTAAACATATACATATATCTATTCTTCTTTGGATCATTTTCCCATGTAGGTTATGATACAATGTTGAGTAATCTTCTTTTGGTATTACGTAGGTCTTTGGTGATTACACATTTCACATTTGTTTCTATATCTATGTTAACCCCAATATCCTAAGGTATCCAATCCTCACACCTTTCCATTTGGTGAACCATAAGTTAGTTTAGTGAATCTGTGATTGCATTTCTCTGTGGAAATATCTTCATTGGTATCAATTTTTAGCTAAGATCTATAAGTGATATTATAGGATATGTGTCTTTTGCTTTCTGACTTAGTACAATTTGCCTGATTACCTCAAGAATCATACATGGTGCTGCAAATAGCATTGTTTTATTTTTTTCCCTGGCTAATATTCCATCTGTACGTGTACCAGTTCTTCTTTGGCCACGCACCTCTTGATGGACCTTTTGGTTGTCTCCATGTCTTGGCTATTGTAATACTGCTGCAATACACATTTGCTTGCCTGTGTCTTTCCAGTTCTATCTTCTTATGTTATAGTCCAAGGAGTGGGCTTGCTGTATCATATGGTAACTCAGTGTGTACGTTTTAAAGGCACCAGCATTCAGTTCTCATTAGTGGCTCTTTCCAGGTTACGTCCAACTTAAAGTTGAGGGTATGCATTTCTCCAAAACACCTTCAGTATTTATTGTTTGTAGTTTTCTTGCTGAGGGTTATTCTGACAGGTATGAGCTGATACCCCTTTGTGGTTGAATTTGCATGTATCCCATAATCTGTTGAAATTGAGCTTTAAAGCATGTCCTTTCTATTTATCAAACAGTGATTACAGCTTAGTTCTTCAAGGTGTTTTCTTAAAGTATGTGTCACATTTTGAAAATTTTTGGCCATTACCTCCCTCGAGACATTTTGAGGGCAGTTTTCATTTACAGCCCTGCATTACTTGTTCATATGAAGTGACCATTAGCACAGGCTTTAAAGCTGCTTTTGCAGGTAACGGCCAGAGGGCGGCAGCCTTTCTACGTTCCCCACTCTGGTAACTAGGGAAACAGACCTTTCGGCCTGTGGTGTTCCTCGGTTATAAATTAGAGTGCAATGTGCCCGGATAAACCCACAAATGCTGATGTATCCTTACTTTTGTTTGTTTCTTTTTAAATTTAATTTATATTTAGTATTGGAGTAATAGTCCATTGTGTACATGGACCACTTCTTCTTGGTGCATTCCTCGGTTGATGGACATTTTCATTGCTTCCAAGTGTTGGCTATGGTAAATATTGCTGGAGTGAAGGATTGCCAGCCTGTGACTTTTTTTTTAATTAATTAATTAATTAATTTATTATTTATGGCTGTGTTGGGTCTTCGTTTCTGTGAGAGGGCCCTCTTCAGTTGCGGCAAGCGGGGGTCACTCTTCATTGCCGTGCGTGGGCCTCTCACCATCGCGGCCTCTCTTGTTGTGGAGCACAGGCTCCAGACACACAGGCTCAGCAATTGTGGCTCACGGGCCCAGTTGCTCCGTGGCATATGGGATCTTCCCTGACCAGGGCTCTAACCTGTGTCCCCTGCATTGGCAGGCAGACTCTCAACCACTGCGCCACCAGGGAAGCCCCTGCCTGTGACTTTTTGATTCTCATTTTCTCAGGTGATAGGTCCAGCAGTGGTTTTGATTGATTGACTGGTAGCTCAATGTTTCCCTTTTCAAAGCACCTACATTGTGTTTTCATTAGTGACTCTTAACATGCCCCCCCTTACAACCGAGGGTACGCATTTCTCCACAATCCCTTCAGCATTTATTTTTTGCAGCATTTTTGCTAATGGCCATTCTGACTGCTGTGAGCTGATGGGTATTTGTAATATGGGTATGCATGTCATTAAATAGTCTAAAATTCATCATTTTTCCACGCCTTTTTCTTTTCTGTTAAAAGAAAAAAGAAAAAAAATTGTGAGTACAATATCCGTCTTGAAAGTGTCTTCCTGGAACGTTGCCCTCTTTTGAATTTTTTGGTCAATTTTCAACCCCAGGATTGTTTTGAAATGTAGGTGTCATTTACAGGCCTGCAATGAGTGTGAATATTTAGGGACCATTAGCACTAGGTTTAAGCTGCTGTTGTTCGAAACGGCCACAAGGCAGCAGCATTTCTCCATTATCAAAACTGGTTACTAGGACAGCAAAGCCGTTCTGGAAGTCGTTTTCCTAGGTTGTAAATTTGAATGGAATGGGCTGGAAAACGCCCCATAAGTTTATGTCTGATTAATTCTTTTTCGTTGTTTTAATTTTTTAAATCAGGGTAATGGTTAGAATGTTGTTTGTCCAAGGTGTACACACTGTGGTTCATTTACACATTATTTATAACTATTTATGTAGAGATCCTCTTCCCATGTAAATTATTATGGAGTGTTCTGTAGACCTCCCTTGTTATATGGTCGGTCTTTTTGTAATATGTATATAATATGTATTTGGATCATATCCATATCATATAGTAACACGAATCTTCATTTATCCATTCCCGCCACCTTTCCCTTTAGGTGAGCAAAGTTGGTTTTCTAAGTTTGTGAGTGTATTTCTCTGTGAATTGTGTTCATTTGTGTCAGTTATTAGATAACGCCTATTAGTGATATCATAGGATATAAGTCTTTTGCTTTCCGACTTACCTCATGATTTGTGATTATCTCCAGGCTCATTTGTGGTGCCTCAAAGAGCAGGGTTTCCTTGTTTTCCATGGCTAATACTCCACTGTGTACCTGGACCACTTATTCTACATCCATTCACTTGTTGATGGACATTTTTATCGCTTCACTGCCTTGGCTATTGTGAATAATGCTGCACTGCAGCTTTTGCAACCTGTGTGTTCTCGATACTTGTCTTCTCAGGTGAGAGGTCCAATGGTGCGCCTGCTGGATTGAATGGTACCTAAATTTTTACTTTTAAACGCAGCTCTTTTCTGTTCTCATTACTGGCTGTTAACCACTTTGCATCTCACCAGCAGCTAGAGGATACACAATTCTCTACAACCGCATCAGCATTTATGGTTTGTAGACTTTTTGCTGATGGTCAGTCGACTGGTGTGATTGGAAACCCTTTTGTTGATTAGATTGCATGAGTCTAATAATTCCTGAGGTTGAGCCTTAATCCATTCTCCTTTTTTTTAAAGACAGTGAGTAATACTTACCTCTTCATAGTATTTTATTGAAAAATTTGCCTGTATTAAATTTTTTTTTCCGTTCCCTACCTCAGCACAATTTTTGACGGCAGGTGTCCTTTACAGCCCTGAGTCCTTGTGAATTTTAAGTGACCATTAGCTGTGGGTTTAAAGCCGCTCTTGCGGGAAACGGCCACAAGGCGGCAGCATTTCTCCTTTACCAAATCTGGTTACTATGGCAACAGAGCCTTACTGGAAGTGGTGGTCTAGGTTGCAAATTAGAATGGAATGTGCCAGGAAAAAGCCCTTTAAGTTTATGTCTCATTACTTCTTGTTCATATTTTTAAATTAATTTTTATTTTTTGTCACAGCAAACTTGATTACAATGTTTTGTTTGTTCTAGGTGTGCAAGATGTGGTTCTTTCACACATATACATATATCTATTCTTCTTCGGATCCTTTTCTCATGTAGGTTATGACACAATGTAGAGTAGTCTTCTCTTGGTATTCTGTAGGTCTTTGGTGATTATATATTTCACATGTGTTTGTATGTCTCTGTTAACCTCAATATGGTAATGTATCCAATCCTCACACCTTTCCATCTGGTGAACCATAAGTTTCTTTAATGAATCTGTGATTGCCTTTCTCTGTGGAAATATCTTCGTTTCTATCAATTTTTAGGTAACACCTATATCTGATATGACAGGATATGTGTCTTTCACTTTCTCACTTACTACAAGTTGTGTGATTACCTCTAGACTCATCTATGGTGCTGCAAATGGCATTGTTTCATTTTGTCACTAGCTCGTATTCCATCTGTACATGTAGCAGTTCTTCTTTGTCCACCCATTTGTCAGTGGACTTTTTTGTTACTTGCATATATTGGCTATTGTAATAGTATGCATTGCAGATTTGCCTGCCTGTGTCCTTCCAATTCTGTCTTCGTCGGTTATAGTCCAGGAATAGGTCTGCTAGGTCATATGGTAGCTCAGTGTTTACCTTTTAAAGGTACCTCCATTCTGTTATCATTAGTGGCTCTTTCCAGGTTACGTCCCACTTAAAGTTGAGGGTATACATTTCTCCACAGCACCTTCAGCATTTATTATTTGTAGTTTTTGCTGATGGTTATTCTGACGGGTGTGAGCTGACACCTCTTTACGGTTGAATTTGCATGTGTCTCATATTCCATTGCAAGTGAGCTTTAAGGCAAGTCATTTTTATTTTTCAAGCTGTAATTACAGCTTAGTTCTTCAAAGTGCTTTCTTAAAGTTTGTGTCAAATTTTGAAATGTTTTGGCCATTACCTCCCTCAAGACATTTTGAGGGCAGGTTTCATTTTCAGCCCTACAGTACTTGTTCATATGAAGTGACCATTAGCACAGGCTTTAAACTGCTTTTGCAGGTAACGGCCACAGGGCTGCTACCTTTCTACATTCCCCACACTGATACTAGGGAAACAGACTTTACGGCCAGTGGTGTTCCTCGGTTGTAAATTAGAGTAGAATGTGCCCAGATAAACACACAAAAGCTGATGACTCATTACTTTTCTTGGAGTTTTAAATTTAATTTTTATTTTTTATTGGAGTTAATATTCTATTCTGTACATGGACCATTTCTTGGTGCATTCCTCTGTTGATGGACATTTTCATTGTTTCCAAGTGTTGCCTATGGTAAATATTGCTGGAGTGCAGGATTGCCAGCCTGTGACTTTTTGATTCTCATTTTCTCTGGTGATAGGCCCAGCAGTGGGTGTGATTGATGGACTGGTCACTCAGTGTTTACTTTTTCAAAGCACCTCCAATGTGTTTTTATTAGTGGCTTTTACAACGTCCCCCTTAGTACCGAGGGTACGCATTTCTCCACAATTGCTTCAGCATTTATTGTTTGCAACATTTATGCTAATGGCCCTTCTGGCTGCTGTGAGCTGATAGGTTTTTGTAATTTGGGTTTGCATGTCTTTGAAAATTCGTAAAACTCATCATTTTTCTCCACCGTTTTCTTTTCTGTTAAAAAAAAGGAAACAATTGGGAGTACAATATAACTCTTGAAATTGTGTTCTTGGAAGGTTGCCCTCTTTTGAAATTTTTGGTCGATTTTCCACCCCAGAATTTGTTTAGAAAGCAGGTGTTTTTAACGAACTGCAAGTTTGGTGAATATTTAGTGACCTTTAGCAATGGGTTTAAAGCTGCTGTTGTGGGAAGTGGCCTCAAGCAGGCAGCATATCTCCATTCCCATATCTGGGTACTAGGGCAGCAGAGTCTTTCTGGAAGTCGTGTTCCTAGGTTGTAAATTACATTGGAATATGCATGGAGAAACACCCTTTAGTTTATGTCTCATTATTTCTTCTTGGTTTTAATTTTTTTTTTTAATTGGGGTAAAGCTTAGAATATTGTTTGTCCTAGGTGTACACAATCTGGTTCATTTGTACATTATATATGTCTATTCAAGTACAGATCCTCTTCCCATGTAAAATGTTACTGAGGGTTCCGCAGACCTCCCTTGCTATATGGTCGGTATTTTTGAGATATGTATATAATATGTGTTTGTATACATATAGTAACACTAATCTTAATTTATCCATTCCCCCCACCTTTCCTTTTAGATGAGCATAGTTTGTTTTCTAAGTCTGTGAGTGTCTTTCTCTGTGGAAATATGTTCCTTTGTGTCAGTTATTAGATAACGCCTATAAGTGATATCATAGAATATAGGTCTTTTGCTTTCCGACTTACCTCATGTTTCATGATTATCTCCAGACTCATTTGTGGCGCCTCAGAGAGCAATGGTTCATTGTTTTCCATGGCTAATATTCTATTGTGTACATGGACCACTTGTTCTTTATCCATTCACCTCTTGTTGGACATTTTGATGCTTCACTGTCTTGGCTATTGTGAATAAGGCTGCACTGCAGCTTTTGCGGCCTGTGTCTTCTCGATTCTTGTCTTCTCAGGTGAGAGGTCCATTGGTGCGCTTGCTGGATTGAATGGTACCTCCCTTTTTACTTTTAAACACAGCTCCTTTCTTTTCTCATTATTGGCTCTTACCCATTTACGTCTCACCAGACGGTAGAGGGTACACAGTTCTCTAAAACCCCTTCAGCATTTATTGTTTGTAGACTTTTTGCTGATGGTCAGTCGACTGGTGTAAGTTGAAACTTTTTGTAGATTAGATTGCATGGGTCTAACCCTCCCTGAGGTTGAGCTTTTATCCATTTTCCTTTTTTTTTAAAAAGAGCGTGAATAAAACTTAACTCTTCATACTCTCTTCTTGAAACATTTGCCTGTTTTAAATTTTTTGGTCCACTCCTTACTTCAGCACAATTTTTTAGGGCAGGTGACCTTTACAGCCCTGAGTCCTTGGGAATGTTAAGTGACCATTAGCTGTGACTTTAAAGCTGCTTTTGCAGGAAACGGCCACAAGGTGGCAGCATTTCTCCTTTACCAAATTTGATTACTAGGGAAACAGAGGCTTAATGCAAGTGGTGTTCTAGGTTGTAAATCTGAATGGAATGTGCCAGGAAAAAGCCCTTTAAGTTTATGTCTCATTACTTCTTGTTCATATTTGTAATTTACTTTTTATTTTTTATCCCAGCAAATTTGATTACAATGGTTTGTTTGTTCTAGGTGTGCAAGATGTGGTTCTTTCACACATATACGTTTATCTATTCTTCCTCGCATCCTTTTCCCATGTAGCTTATGACACAATGTTGAGTAGTCTTCTCCTGGTTTTCTGTACGTCTTTGCTGGTTATATATTTCACATGGTTTGTATATCTCTCTTAAGCACAATATGGTAATGTATCCAATCCTCATCCCTTTCTATTTGGTGAACCATAAGTTTTTTAATGAATCTGTGATTGCCTTTCTCTGTGGAAATATCTTCATTGGTATCAATTTTTAAGTAACTCCTTAAAGTAATACGATAGGATATGTGTCTTTTGCTTTCTCACTTACTACAGGTGGCGTGATTACATCTAGACTCATCTATGGTGCTGCAAATGGCATTGTTTCATTTTTTTCACTAGCGAATATTCCATCTGTACATGGAGGAGTTCTTCTTTGTCCACCCATCTGTTGGTAGACTTTTTGGTTACTTCCATATCTTGGCTATTGTAATACTGTGCAATGCAGATTTGCCTGCCTGTGTCTTTCCAATTCTCTCTTCTTAGATTTTAGGTGGAGGAGTGGGCCTGCTGGATCATACGGTAGCTCAATGTTTACCTTTTTAAGGCACCTCCATTCTGTTCTAGTTCGTGGCCCTTTCCATGTTACGTCCCCCTTGAATTTGAGGGTATGCATTTCTCTACAACACCTTCAGCATTTATTGTTTGTAGTTTTCTTGCTGATGGTTATTCTGACAAGTGTGATCTGATACCTCTTTGTGGCTGAATTCGCACGTGCCTCATAATCCACTGAAATTGAGCTTGCAGACATGTCCTTTTTATTTTTCAAGCTGTGATTACCCCTTAGTTCTTCAAAGTGTTCTCTTAAAGTATGTGTCACATTTTGAAATGTTTTGGCCATTACCTCCCTCCAGACATTTTGAGGGCAGGTTTCATTTACAGTTCTGCCGTACTTGTTCCTATGAAATGACCATTAGCACAGGCTTTAAAGCTGCTTTTGCAGCTAACTGCCAGAGGGCGGCAGACTTTCTATGTCCCCCACCCTGGTAACTAGGGAAAAGCCCTTGCGGCCTGTGGTGTTTCTCGGTTATAAATTAGAGTGGAGTGTGCCCGGACAAACCCACACAAGCTGATGTCTCCTTACTTTTGTTGGATTTTTACATTTAATTTTTATTTTTTATTGGAGTAATTTTCCACTGTGTACGTGGACCACTTCTACTTTGTGCATTCCTCGGTTGATGGACATTTTCATTGCTTCCAAGTGTTGGCTATGGTAAATATTGTTGGAGTGCAGGATTGCCAGCCTGTGACTTTTTGATTCTCATTTTCTCAGGTGATAGGCCCAGCAGTGGGTGTGATTGATTGACTGGCAGCACAGTGTTTCCCTTTTCAAAGCACCTTCTTTGTGTTTTCATTAGTGGCTCTTACCTCGTCCCCCTTAGAATCCAGGGTACGCATTTCTCCACAATCGCTTCAGCATTTACTGTTTGCAATATTTATGCTAATGGCTCTTCTGGCTGTTGTGAGCTGATAGGTTTTTGTAATTCGGGTTTGCATGTCTTTGAAAATTCGTAAAACTCATCATTTTTCTCCACCGTTTTCTTTTCTGTTAAAAAAAAGGAAACAATTGGGAGTACAATATAACTCTTGAAATTGTGTTCTTGGAAGGTTGCCCTGTTTTGAAATTTTTGGTCGATTTTCCACCCCAGAATTTGTTTAGAAAGCAGGTGTCTTTTACCGAACTGCAAGTTTGGTGAATATTTAGTGACCTTTAGCAATGGGTTTAAAGCTGCTGTTGTGGGAAGTGGCCTCAAGCAGGCAGCATATCTCCATTCCCATATCTGGGTACTAGGGCAGCAGAGCCTTTCTGGAAGTCGTGTTCCTAGTTTGTAAATTACATTGGAATGTGCATGGAGAAAGCCCCATAAGTTTATGTCTCATTATTTCTTCTTGGTTTTAATTTTTTTTTTAATTGGGGTAAAGCTTAGAATATTGTTTGTCCTAGGTGTACACAATCTGGTTCGTTTGTACATTCTATATGTCTATTCAAGTACAGATCCTCTTCCCATGTAAAACGTTACTGAGGGTTCCGCAGACCTCCCTTGCTATATGGTTGGTCTTTTTGAGATATGTATATAATATGTGTTTGTATACATATAGTAACACTAATCTTAATTTATCCATTCCCCCCACCTTTCCTTTTAGATGAGCATAGTTTGTTTTCTAAGTCTGTGAGTGTCTTTCTCTGTGGAAATATGTTCCTTTGTGTCAGTTATTAGATAACGCCTATAAGTGATATCATAGAATATAGGTCTTTTGCTTTCCGACTTACCTCATGTTTCGTGATTATCTCCAGACTCATTTGTAGTGCCTCAGAGAGCAGTGGCTCATTGTTTTCCATGGCTATTATTCCATTGTGTACATGGACCACTTCTTCTTTATCCATTCACCTGTTGTTGGACATTTTGATTGCTCCACTGTCTTGGCTATTGTGAATAAGGCTGCACTGCAGCTTTTGCGGCCTGTGTCTTCTCGATTCTTGTCTTCTCAGGTGAGAGATCCAATGGTGCGCCCGCTGTATTGAATGGTACCTGCAGTTTTACTTTTAAACACAGCTCCTTTCTGTTCTCATTATTGGCTGTTACCCCTTAACGTCTCACCAGCAGGTAGAGTGTACACAGTTCTCTAAAACCCCTTCAGCATTTATTGTTTGTAGACTTTCTGCTGATGGTAAGTCAACTGGTTTAAGTTGAAACTTTTTGGAGATTAGATTGCATGGGTCTAACCCTCCCTGAGGTTGAGCTTTTATCCATTTTCCTTTTTTTAAAAGAGCGTGAGTAAAACTTAACTCTTCATACTCTCTTCTTGAAACATTTGCCTGTTTTGAATTTTTTTGTCCATTCCCTCCTTCAGCACAATTTTTTAGGGCAGGTGTCCTTTACAGCCCTGAGTCCTTGGGAATGTTAAGTGACCATTAGCTGTGAGTTTAAAGCTTTTCTTGCAGGAAACGGAAACAAGGTGGCAGCATTTCCCCTTTACCAAATTTGGTTCCTAGGGAAACAGAGCCTTAATGGAAGTGGTGTTCTAGGTTGTAAATTAAAATGGAATGTGCCAGGGAAAAGCCCTTTAAGTTTATGTCTCATTACTTCTTGTTCATATTTGTAATTTACTTTTTATTTTTTATCCCAGCAAATTTGATTACAATGGTTTGTTTGTTCTAGGTGTGCAAGATGTGGTTCTTTCACACATATACATGTATCTATTCTTCCTCGCATCCTTTTCCCATGTAGGTTATGACACAATGTTGAGTAGTCTTCTCCTGGTCTTCCGTACGTCTTTGGTGATTATATATTTCGCATGGTTTGTATATCTCTGTTAACCCCAAGACGGTAATGTATCCAATCCTCATCCCTTTCTATTTGGTGAACCATAAGTTTTTTAATGAATCTGTGATTGCCTTTCTCTGTGGAAATATCTTCATTGGTATCAATTTTTAAGTAACTCCTAAAAGTGATATGATAGGATATGTGTCTTTTGCTTTCTCACTTACTACAGGTGGCGTGATTAGGTCTAGACTCATCTATGGTGCTGCAAATGGCATTGTTTCATTTTTTTCACTAGCGAATATTGCATCTGTACATGGAGGAGTTCTTCTTTGTCCACCCATCTGTTGGTGGACTTTTTGGTTACTTCCATATCTTGGCTATTGTAATACTGTGCCATGCAGATTTGCCTGCCTGTGTCTTCCAATTCTCTCTTCTTAGATTATAGGTGGAGGAGTGGGCCTGCTGGATCATATGGTAACTCAATGTTTACCTTTTTAAGGCACCTCCATTCTGTTCTCATTCGTGGCCCTTTCCAACTTACGTCCCACTTGAAGTTGAGGGTATGCATTTCTCCACAACACCTTCCGCATTTATTGTTTGTAGTTTGCTTGCTGATGGTTATTCTGACAATTGTGAGCTGATACCTCTTTGTGGTTGAATTTGCACGTGCCTCATAATCCGTTGAAATTGAGCTTGAAGGCATGTCCTTTTTATTTTTCAAGCTGTGATTACCCCTTAGTTCTTCAAAGTGTTCTCTTAAAGTATGTGTCACATTTTGAAATGTTTTGGCCATTACCTCCCTCCAGACATTTTGAGGGCAGGTTTCATTTACAGTTCTGCAGTACTTGTTCCTATGAAATGACCATTAGCACAGGCTTTAAAGCTGCTTTTGCAGGTAACTGCCAGAGGGCGGCAGCCTTTCTATATTCCCCACCCTGGTAACTAGGGAAAAGCCCTTGCGGCCTGTGGTGTTTCTCGGTTATAAATTAGAGTGGAGTGTGCCCGGACAAACCCACACAAGCTGATGTCTCCTTACTTTTGTTGGATTTTTAAATTTAATTTTTATTTTTTATTGGAGTAATTTTCCACTGTGTACGTGGACCACTTCTACTTTGTGCATTCCTCGGTTGATGGACATTTTCATTGCTTCCAAGTCTTGGCTATGGTAAATATTGTTGGAGTGCAGGATTGCCAGCCTGTGACTTTTTGATTCTCATTTTCTCAGGTGATAGGCCCAAAAGTGGGTGTGATTGACTGACTGGTAGCACCGTGTTTCCCTTTTCAAAGCACCTTCTTTGTGTTTTCATTAGTGGCACTTACCAGGTCCCCCTTAGAATCGAGTGTACACATTTCTCCACAATCGCTTCAGCATTTATTGTTTGCAGCATTTATGCTAATGGCCCTACTGGCTGCTGTGAGCTGATAGGGTTTTAAAATTTGTGTTTGCATGTCTTTGAAAATTCGTAAAACTCATCGTTTTTCTCCGCCGTTTTCCTTTCTGTTAAAAAAAGGAAACAATTGGGAGTACAATATTACTCTTGATATTGTCTTCTTGGAAGGTTGCTCGCTTTTGAATTTTTTGGTCGATTTTCCACCTCAGACTTTTTTAGAAAGCAGGTGTCATTTAGTGAACTGCAAGTTTGATGAATATTTAGTGAACTTTCGCAATAGTTTTAAAGCTCCTGTTGTGGGAAGTGGCCTGAAACAGGCAGCATTTCTCTATTCCCAAATCTGGGTACTAGGGCAGCAGAGTCTTTCTGGAAGTCGTGTTCCTAGGTTGTAAATTACATTGGAATATGCATGGAGAAACACCCTTTAGTTTATGTCTCATTATTTCTTCTTGGTTTTAATTTTTTTTTTTAATTGGGGTAAAGCTTAGAATATTGTTTGTCCTAGGTGTACACAATCTGGTTCATTTGTACATTCTATATGTCTATTCAAGTACAGATCCTCTTCCCATGTAAAATGTTACTGAGGGTTCCGCAGACCTCCCTTGCTATATGGTCGGTATTTTTGAGATATGTATATAATATGTGTTTGTATACATATAGTAACACTAATCTTAATTTATCCATTCCCCCCACCTTTCCTTTTAGATGAGCATAGTTTGTTTTCTAAGTCTGTGAGTGTCTTTCTCTGTGGAAATATGTTCCTTTGTGTCAGTTATTAGATAACGCCTATAAGTGATATCATAGAATATAGGTCTTTTGCTTTCCGACTTACCTCATGTTTCATGATTATCTCCAGACTCATTTGTGGCGCCTCAGAGAGCAATGGTTCATTGTTTTCCATGGCTAATATTCTATTGTGTACATGGACCACTTGTTCTTTATCCATTCACCTCTTGTTGGACATTTTGATGCTTCACTGTCTTGGCTATTGTGAATAAGGCTGCACTGCAGCTTTTGCGGCCTGTGTCTTCTCGATTCTTGTCTTCTCAGGTGAGAGGTCCATTGGTGCGCTTGCTGGATTGAATGGTACCTCCCTTTTTACTTTTAAACACAGCTCCTTTCTTTTCTCATTATTGGCTCTTACCCATTTACGTCTCACCAGACGGTAGAGGGTACACAGTTCCCTAAAACCCCTTCAGCATTTATTGTTTGTAGACTTTTTGCTGATGGTCAGTCGACTGGTGTAAGTTGAAACTTTTTGTAGATTAGATTGCATGGGTCTAACACTCCCTGAGGTTGAGCTTTTATCCATTTTCCTTTTTTTTAAAAAGAGCGTGAATAAAACTTAACTCTTCATACTCTCTTCTTGAAACATTTGCCTGTTTTAAATTTTTTGGTCCACTCCTTACTTCAGCACAATTTTTTAGGGCAGGTGACCTTTACAGCCCTGAGTCCTTGGGAATGTTAAGTGACCATTAGCTGTGACTTTAAAGCTGCTTTTGCAGGAAACGGCCACAAGGTGGCAGCATTTCTCCTTTACCAAATTTGGTTACTAGGGAAACAGAGGCTTAATGGAAGTGGTGTTCTAGGTT